>NC_091783.1:48859372-49168772 GCF_029378745.1 Bos indicus
CGCGACTCCTTGGCTGGCTTCGGTTATCCGCTCCAGCTTTCTTTTTCCCCGGCCTGCCCCCATTTTCCTCTCCACCTCACCTATGCTGGGGTGATTCTTATTGTTGTTTAGCTGCTAAATCATAGCCAGCTCTTTTGTGACCCCCATGGACTGTAGCCTACCAGTCTACTCTCTCCATGAGACTTCCCAGGCAAGAATACTGGAGTGGGTTGCCATTTCCTTCTCCAGGGGATCTTCCCAACCCAGGGATCTAACCTGAGCCTCCTGCCTTGGCAGGCGGGTTCTTTACCACTGAGCCACCAGGGAAGCCCACTAACACTGGACACAGACTGGCAAATACCTCCCTGTTTCCCCAACGCCCGTGTTACCCTCCCCGCACCTTGCCTGTTGTCATCGCTCCACCTGAAATATCCCCAGTTCCCAGGTCAGAATCTTAACTCTTCCATGGTGCTGATTTCCATTTGAAAGGAGTAACTCCTACCTCAGATTTCCTCCGAAGTCTTTTTACCTGGATCTACCTTGCGCACACACACACACACACACACACACACACACACACACACTGGCTTTTAGTATCTTCTGTCTTATGTCACAGTTATGAATGAACATGTCTTATTCTACCCTCTAGAACAGTGCCTGGCATGCAGTGATGCACTGATATTTTTAAGGAGTATGAATGAATGAATTCTGCTAGTTTTTCTTCTGTGCCCTAGGACCTTGGCTGGCAGGGGCCATAACTGTGTCTTTAGCCCAGTGCTGCGGCCAAGATGCCCGCTGCTGGATGTATGGTCACCCTGCCTGCTGCAAGGGCATGATGTGGAGATTAGCAAAGGAGATAGTTCAGCCATGGGGAGGAGGTGATGACTGGGAAAGGTGTTGTCTCTCCTTTACCTCATTCCCTCCACCTTGGTATCTGGGTCAGTGAGGCAAGGCCGTTCAGTCGCTTCAGTTGTGCCCTACTCTGTGTGACCCTATGGACTGTGGCGTCCCAGGCTCCTCTGTCCCTGGGATTCTCCAGGCAAGAATACTGGAGTGGGTTGCCACGCCCTTCTCCATGGGAATCTTCTGGACCCAGGGATGGAACCCGAGTCTCTTCTCCCGCACTGGCAGGCGGGTTCTTTACCACTAGTGCCTCCTGGGAGGCCCAAGGGAAGGCTGCCGGGGCTCCTCAATCTGGGGACACTGAAGAAGAGGTGCCATGGCCAAAGGTCAAGGTGGTCTTTCTGCCCACCAGCGAGTCCTCAGCCTTCACGCTTCAGCCACGGGTCCCCCATCCACCTCCTTGCGGTAATCACGGGGTTTACCAGTTGCTCGGGGGCCCAGCCTTAGCCGGAAGGTGCCATGGTGGAGTGGGGTGGTTGCCGGGCCCCCTCCTAGCCCCGCGTGGCTGACAGGGTCTCTTGTGCCTCTGCAGAAGGACTTCACGGTGCGGGAGGAGCTGCAGCAGCAGGACGTGGAGCGCTGGCTGGGCTTCATCACCTTCCTGTGCGAGGTCTTCGGCACCATGCGCAGCAGCACGGGCGAGCCCTTCCGTGTGCTGGTCTGCCCCATCTACACCTGCCTCAGGGAGGTAAGCGCTGCCCGGCCCTAGCGACGTGCCTCTCCCGCTCCCGTGTGCCAGGAACGCGACAAGGCCTGAACCCCGTAAAGTGATCAATCACTGGGTTAAGAGAAACGGAACTCCCCCGGTGCTTCTGTTTACTCTAGCCAGGTTTTTGTTTATTGAGTTTATGTGAAAGGAAATAGTTCCCCAAAGGAAAGAATTATGAACTCGGACTGTCGTCTGTTCATGCTGTAGAACCTCGTCCGCAGAATGCAAGGCTACAGAAAATATTGTTATCTGAGTGAATAGATCTTTGGGCTGGATGGGCTTACCGCTGAATTATTTGTTTTAAAAAAATAGTTGCTTCTACATGGCCTCTGAAAAAGAGGAAAATGAGGGTGATCAGGAAGGTTCTAAGAAGCAAGAAGTCGGTGGGGTCTGTGTCCTACCAGGTACCCTAATCCACTGTGGAGGGTCCTCCTTGGTGGCTCTCTGGGGTAGAATTGAAGGGACAAACACAGAAGCTGTTGATGTGTCCAGTGAGGGGCGTGTGGCTCAGAACACAGGAATGAGAAGGGAACAGGACGAAGGCCGTTGGCATTCCAGTTGTATCTTTGAGTTAGAACCAAGAGAACGTGCTGACGTGCGGTACCGAGGAGGGAGGAAGCCGTGTGGGGTCCTCATTTATCAGCCTGCTGGCACCACTTCCTGAAGAGAAATAGATTGGGGGTGAAAACCAGGGATTTGGGTGCCCGTTGGCCATCCCCAGGCAGCTCTCTGTCTGCATTGCTCAAGTACACTTATTTGATGATCCGGAAGAGGTCAGCCCTGGGGACACGGTGTCGACCTGTACCCGCTGCTGGGGACTCACCCAGGGGTGGGTGGGAGCGGCTGAGATGGAGTGGAAGAGGTGGAGGAGGCCAACAGGCGGGAAACAAGCCGGAACGGGCGATCAGCACAGGCGATCAGCACAGGCTTCATCCGGTGGGGACCGGTCAGCCCACGCCTCCCAGATGCTGGCCCCACCCACCCTCAGCCGCTGATCCCAAGGTGTGGGGAGGGGCAACCTCTGGGGAATCAGTGGGACCAGGGCAGAGAAGTGGCCTGGGTTTGGTAACAGGGAGGGGCACCACGGTGTCCGCGGAGTGAGCACACACTGGGGAGTCAGAGGAGGTGAGGGCGTGAATGGGGACAAGTTTTTGGAGAAGTATTCCTGTGAAAGGCCCCAGGGAAGGGGGACTTGTCAAGAGATACTTTTGTGTTTCTGAAAGAAAGATAATAGAGCAATCTTAAGAGAAGGAAGAGGGTATCTGTAAATGTTTTTGAAGTATCCGTTTATAGAAAAATAGCACGTTCATTCCAGCCTGGTAGATCCACAAAAGCAGAGCACGCAGGCCTCTCCTGGGTGCTTTGTGACCCCATAAGCTTCTGCCACTCCACGGAGCCAGAGACGCTTCTTGACAGATGTACTTGAATTCAGACTTGTTTCTTAGATTCAGTCAATGGCCTCTTCCGACTCGATTTCGCTCTCCAGGTGTGCTTAGCTCAGACCACAGAACCACAACAGGCCGTGGGTGTGCTTTGTGCATCCCTTTGGAATGCCTTGAAGTTAGCCCTCTTGGGAACAGGGGGCTGGCCCGGATGGCCTCTTGGGTCCCCCTGTCCTCGTCTGAGCTTCCCTGCACCCCGACAACCTGCCTCAAGGCGGGGAGCAGCACTGTTATGGGGCGATGACCTGGATTGCCCAAACATACTCCCTCTGCGTGATCTGGGCACCTCCTGGTGTTGCTGTCACCTCTCCCCCAGGCAGGAAGTGAGGCTGCAGCTGAGCCCCAGCCCTGGCTGCCAAGACACCTCTGACAACGCCTGCAGTAGTGCGAACCTTCTGGTGTGAGATCCAGAAGCTGCCAAGAGGTCTGCACAGACCAGAAATGAGGAGCCCCCTGACGCCCACTTGTTGGTTGCATTAAACTCTTGAGGGTGGCATCACCCAGGCCCGTGGTAAACTTGGAGGCTAAATAAATAAATTATCGATGGCTTTCATCGTTTGGTAAAGAGGAAACCACTGTCCCACATTCCAGCCCATCTGCTTGAGGCCACATAGGGAGACCCCCGAATTCTTAGAGTCAGTTGCTGCCTCCTCCACCTGATTACATGTACACGCATACCCAGGCCTGACCCACGTCCTTCCAAAGCAGGATGAGCCAGTTCTCGGATGTTTCTAGAAGCCAGAATCGTTGCTGCTGCCTTTCTCTGTGCTGGACAAGTTTAGGCTCTTCCCCCAGGGCCATGCAGATGGCTGACCCCAAATGTACAGAGCCTGCCCTGTCCAGAGGTCCTCCCAACTGCCAGAACCATCCCCAGGCTGGCATCTCTGGCTGCCCACTAGACACATCCCAAGTCAAGCCTCAGAGCCTCGAACAGGATGTGCCTGTGGCACCCCAAACCCTCCTGCTCAGTCCCTGTCCTCACGTAGCCCAGACCCAGCCTTTTTGCTCCCTCTGTGGCCAGGCAGCAGTCCCAGGACTCCCCAATTACCCTTTCTCAGCATCATGGGGACCCCCACTGCATCCACTGCTTTGGCACCCCCCGCCGTGGCTTCCGCTCCTCTCCTTTCCTCCGTGCCCCTGAGCCGAAAACAAACCCACGGGTCGTCTTTGGTGCAAAGAGTCTCATTTGGAACAAACCTAAGGAAGAAGAAGATAGAAAATCCTCAGTCTCAGGGTCTTTGGAGTCATGGAGGCCACCTTCACTGGACATGGGGCTCACTCAGATTGAGCCTGTGCTTTACCCCTTCAGGCTGGGGGACACCCATCTCTCTGAGGGCTGCCCTGCCCTAGAACGAGGCCCATGGGCGTTCGCTTCCGCACTCTGACCTTGTTGAATTAACCTTCTCTCAAGTCACCCAAGCTTGAAACCTTGGACTCTGTCCTTGAAGTCTCTCTCTCTGGCCCTGAAGCCTTCCCTGCTGGCCCAGCTCAAGTCTCTTCTTCTGGAACCACCTCCTGTCCCCACCTCCCACCAGATGCACCAGGAGCTCCTCCAGGGGGAGGCTCTGCGCTCCATCCTTAGAGCTCCATCCTTTTGACATCACCGTAGTAGATTCTTTAGTATTGATAACAGCTCAGTGGAAGGCATTGTCCAAAGCACTTCATACATTCTTCTGTCTCTTAACTGGGGCAACACCCTGAAGATTATCATCCCCATTTCCCAGAGAACAGAGAGGTCAGACAGCTTGCTCATGGCCACACAGCTAGTGGGAGCAGAGTCAATATCAGAATTCAGGTCTGACCACCCAAGTCCCTGCTCCTAAACCCCCTGCTTCACTGCCTTACGAGTCGAACAGGAGCAGCTCTTATTCTATTCTCGTCCATACCCAACGCCTGCTCTGTGGTGGAAGCCAAAAAGATCTTTGTGGAATTGATTCTGTTTTTGCCATAAATAGCATGTGCCAATCAGAGATCCCTCTTCAGGGGATGGAGAAGAATAATTTTCAGTAGGCTCTTCAACTGTGTAAGAACAAATCGTTTCTGCCAAGATGATTTTCCAAGGGATTGAGGAGTATTATTGGTGACCAGAAACTATGTGAGTCTCCTTGCCCTCCTGTTTACAGCTCATATTTGCCTCATGAGCTCTTTTCAATGTTTTAAAATGTTTCTCATGGTAAGAACATTTGAGAACTACACTCTTATCAGATTTTTAAGTGCACAGTACAGTATCGTTATCTGCAGGCATAACGTTGTACAGCAGATCTCTGGAATTTATTCATCTAGCATCACTGAAATTTTATACCCGGTGATTAGCAATCCCCACTTCCTCCTTCCCCCAGCGTCTGGCAACTCCCATTCTAGTCTTTGTTTCTATGAGTTTGACTAGTTTAGATCCCTCATATAAATGGCAGCCGCAGTGTGTGTGCACGGCGTGTCCAACTCTGCGACCCCCTGAACTGTAGCCCACCAGGTTCCTCTGTCCTTGGGATTTTTCAGGTAAGAATACTGGAGCAGGTTGCCATTTCCTCCTCCTGGGCATCTTTCTGACCCAGGGACTGAACCTACTTCTCCTGCTTTTCCCGCACTGGCAGGCAGATTCTTCACCACTGAGCCACATGGAAACATGTAGTATTTGTCCTTGTATAACTACTTCTTACACTTGGCATAGTGTCTTCCAGATTCAAACATGTTGCCCCATATTATGAATTTCCTTCTTTTTAAAGGCTGAAGAGGATTCCATTATGTGTATAGATCACGTCTTAAAATCTGTTTATTTGTCAGTGTACATTTAGACTGTTTCCACATTGGATGCTGTGAACAGTGTTGCAGTGAACACAGAAGTGCTAACGTCTCTTCCAGATCATGATTTCAGTACTTTTAAAGAAATACCCAGGGTGGGACTGCTGGATAATATTATGTAGAAGTTCTATTTTTATTTATTTTTTTTGTGGAACCTTCCTACTGTTTTCCATTGAAGCTGTACCATTTTGCATTCTCATCAACAATTTACAAGAAATCTAATTTCTCAACAGTTTTCAACTTTTGTAGTTATACATATGGGTGTGTTTATTACGGCCTTCCTAACAGGTCTGAGATGGTTTTGACTTGCATTTCCTTGATGATTAGTGACCTTGAGCATCTTTTCATATACCTGTCGACCATGTGTTACGTCTTCTTTGAAAAAATGTCTATTCAAATCTTTAGCCCATTTTAAAATTCTGGTTATTAGCTTCTTTTGCTTTGGGGTTGTAGGAGCTCCTTCTGTTTTTTTTGAACATTAACCCCTTGTCAGATATATAGTTTACAAATATTTTCTCCCATTCTGTAGGTTGTCTTTTCACTCTGTCGTTTCCTTTGTTCTTCAGTAGCTTTTTAGTTTGATGTAGTCCCGCTTGTCTCTTTCTGCTTTTGGGATTTTGGTGTCATATCCATGAAATCACTGCTGAGACTAATGTCATGAGACTTTTCCCATATGTTTTTTTCAAGGAGTTATAGTTTCAGGTGTTGTGTTATAAGTCTTTAATCCATTTTGGAGTTTATTTTTGTATAGTATAAGAGTCCAGTTTCATTCATTTGCATGTGGCTATCCAGTTTTCCCAGCATCGTTTGAAGAGACCGTGTTTTCCCCATTTTGTTCTCCCAGCATCATTGTTTGTATCCACTCCCTCTCAGTTGACCAAACCTGCCTGGATTTATTTCTGGGCTCTAAACTCTGTACCATTAGTCTATATGTTTATTCTAATTATTGTCGCTTTGGAAAGTATTTTCAAATCAGGCAGTGTGGTGCCTCCTGACTTGCTCTTTTTCAAACCGTTTCAAGATTGCTTTGACTATTTGGAGTCCTTTGTTATTCCAAATGAATTTTAGAATTGTTTTTTCTATTTCTGTGAAAAATGACACTGGAGTTTTGATTAGATTGCACTGAATCTGCAGGTCATTTTGAGTAGTATTGACATTTTAAATATATTAATCTTTGAATCCAAGATCAGGAACAAGACAGAGAATGCCCACTCTCATCACTCCTATTCAATGTAGTACTAGAAGTCCCAGCCACAGCAATTAGGCAAGTAAAAGAAACAAAAGCTATCCAGGTCGGAAAGGAAGCAGTTAAATTGTCTGTTTGCGGATGACATGATCTTGTATATAGACAATCCTAAAGACTCCACACACAGAAAAACTGTTAGGACTAATAAATGAATTCAGTAAATTTGCGGAATAAAAATCAACATACAAAAACATCCATTACATTTCTGCATGCTAACAACAGGGCTTCTTCTCTGGTGGCTCAGTGGTGAAGAATCCACCTGCAATGCAGAAGACACGGGTTCAGTCCCTGGGTTAGGAAGAGCCTCTGGATAAGGAAATGGCTACACACTCCAGTATTCTTGCATGGGAAATCCCACAGACAAGGGAGCCTGGCAGGCTACAGTCCATGGGGTTGCAAAAGAGTTGGACACGACTTAGCGACTAAACAACAGTATTAACAACAAACTATCCGAAGAAGGAAAGGAGGGAAATGATCTTATTTACAGCAGCATCAGAAAGAATGAAATACTTAGGGATAAATTTAACTAAGCAAGTGGAAGACTTGTACCTCGAAAACTACAAAATACTGATGCAAGAAATTGAAGAAGATGGCTCAACAAATACTGAGCCATCCCTCAACTGGTTTTTAATGCCATTCTAAGGACCTTTCAGCCTGCTAAGGTCCTCGGTCAAACTGTGACTGCAAGGGTTCCACACGCAGGAGGGGTGTGATCAGTGTCTGTGGCCTGAGCTAAGGGTTTCATCATCTCCTGTCTCACCTGGAGCCAGTCTGCAAGGTTTGGGATCTGGCTCACCCAGCACCTCCCCGCATCTCCTTTTTCCCGACCCTGCAAGGCTCCCTGCCACCTTTGTGGACCCAGTGGTGATTTTACTAGACTCCTCCAAGTTATCACTGACTACTTCTCTCTGGGCCGCTTACTTCAAGAGCTTTGTTAAAAATCCCTCTGCAGGGGATCCTGGGCTGGCTTTTAACCCCTTACACTCGTGTCTTCCGAGCCTGCTTTCCCTGGGCACCATCTCTGTCCACTCCCTCTCAGCCTTCCTTGCTCCCCCGAGCCCCCCATCTTCTCTCTCTGGATTCCCACCGCCCTGCCCTCTTCAGAGTCTGGCAACCATTGCCAGAAGTCAGGAGGGGAGGAAGGGAGGCGGTGCCTCCATCAGGAATCTCTCTGCACCCCTCTCTGACCCCCACCAATGCCTCCCTCCACTTGGCTCCCTTGCTCTCCTTCCCTCAGGCCCCAGAAACCCCATCCGCCCCTCCATGCCCTTCCTCTGAGGGGTGTCCACCCCCACCCCCAGGGATGCAACTGGCTGGGCTCCTCACAAGGCTGGCAGGCGCAGGCTGGGGAGGAGAACTCCGAGGGCAGGAGTCAGGCTTCTCAGGAAATGAAATTGCTCCGCGCAACAATGAGAGGGCCACTTTTTTAACTTTTTGCGTGAGCGTGCATTCAATTGCTCACATTGTTTTGGCTCCAGGGGGAAATCTGACCTCGGAAAAGGCTGCGATGAAGTGGGTGTGGGTGGAGATCCTCCGCTATTTTCATAGGGCCCAGAGAGTCCAGTAGAACATTCTTCAGGGGTACCTTTCCCGTGGGACCAGTGCCCCCTTCCCCAGAGCAGAAGAGGGGGCTGTGGATGGATCTAGCCAGGGCAGGGCCCTCTGTGGCTGGAAGACCCTGAGGACGGCTGTTGCCCGGGTAGTGATGGACCCTAAGGGGAGCAGAGACAGAATGATCGTCCGTGCCGCCCCGGACTCGTAGCTGCATCCCTGGAGCGGGTGGGGGGCGGGGGCGGGGCTGCCCCTTTGCACTTTGGGAAGCTTTTACAAAATGACACATTCTCAGATCGCTACTTCAAACAATTAAATAGAACTTTCTGGGGATGGGGGTTTGAGGAGGCAGGGGAGTGGGGGAGATTTAAGCTTTCTGTGCGACTCAAATGTGCTGCCAAGGTTAAGATGTGCGTTTCACGAGACCGTGATATGCAGAGGGCACATGGGAGGGGGACCACCGGAAGAGCCAGAGAGACCTGAGTTTGAATCCCACCTCTGCCACTTACCAGCTATGAGCGTGCGTGCCAAGTCGCTTCAGTCGTGTCCGACTCTTGCGACCCTATGGACTGTAGCCTGCCAGGCTCCTCTGTCCATGGGATTCTCCAGCCGATAATACTGGAGTGGGTTGCCATGCCCTCCTCCAGGGGATCTTCCAGCCCAAGGATCAAACCTGCGTCTCTTACGTCTCCTGCACTGGCAGGCAGGTTCTTTACCACTAGTGCCACCTGGGAAGCCCCTAGCTACAGGGCTTTAACCTAATTCTTCATCTTTCTAAACCTCAAGTTTCTATCTTGGCAGGGGAATAATGGGAATAACTCAGTCTGAAGGTTAGTTTTAAGCCCCTCAGTGAGCTGACACGTTGTGAACTGCTGTTGAAAGCAAACCATATTCTAGGCATTGCTCACGAGAAGAATCGCATCACAGGAGCCCCAGAAAGTCAGAGCCACTCTCCTAACTGGGCTCCACGGTCCCCCACGATCACAAACCCTCTTCCTGGAGAACCTCTCATGAGTCCCACAGCTCCAGCCACCCAGTTCCTGTTGTGTTTCCACAAAAGGTCTCTGACATTCCTCCTGCCTCCAGCGTGATCTTCCTCCTCCTCCTGCCTGACTCCAGTCCACCTTCAGGACCAGGTTCACTTCCCACAGCGTCCCCACCCCACCCTGATTTACTCTTCCTGCAGCACATTCTAGAATTTGCATCTGCAGAGAGCTGCCGACACAGGCCCTCTGGACATGTCCTTAACCAGTGGTTGTATTAATGCCTTGTGACCTCATTTGGGTTAAATCATTTTCAATCTTCCATTGGGAGCTGAGAATAGGCTGAGTCTCATCCAGCATGTAACCCCAACTGCATTGTGTTTAGGACTCTGTGTTCATTTGGTTTGCGACAAAGCTACTTTCTTTTTTTTTATATTTATTTATTTGGCAGCTCTGGGTCTTAGTTGGCAGCACATGGGATCTAGTTCCCTGACCAGGGTTTGAACCCAGGCCCCCCTGCACTGGGAGTGCTGAGTCCTGACGACTGGACCACCAGGGAAGTCCCAAAGCTACTTTCCTAATGAACTGTAAAGTTACCTAGTAGTCCTGGAAAGAAGGAGTGTACATTGTGACCCTCCTGCAAGAAGTTTGCAGTCCACTAGCCACCACATGGCACCCCACTCCAGTACTCTTGCCTGGAAAATCCCATGGACGGAGGAGCCTGGTAGGCTGCAGTCCATGGGGTCGCTAAGAGTCAGACAGGACTGAGCGACTTCACTTTCACTTTTCACTTTTCACTTTTCACTTTCATGCATTGGAGAAGAAAATGGCAACCCACTCCAGTGTTCTTGCCTGGAGAATCCCAGGGACGGGGGAGCCTGGTGGGCTGCCGTCTATGGGGTCGGACAGAGTCGGACACGACCGAAGCAACTTAGCAGCAGCAGCAGCCACCACATGCGCAGTGGACTCTGAACATTTATGATGGGTTGTGCAAGTTGTACAAATACAGAAATGGAGGGAGTTTAGGAGTGTGGGCAGCCGCTGGGGGCAGAGAGGAAGGGGGACTAGAGCTTAAGGGGAAGTGGGCTTCAGACAGGTATTGGCAGGGAACAAGAAAGGCCCCCATGAAGAAGAGTTTGAGGGGAGGGCGGGGAGCTCAGCCCATCTGTGTGAAGAGATAGCCTGATGGGTGGGCCGTGGGCTGGCCTTGACTCACAGCAGGGGCATTCTGGTGGACACAGGGTGATACTGGGAACCTCTCTCTGAGAGCATTTTAAGCTGGAGAGTGACACCATGGAGAGCATAAAGGAGAGTTTGTTTATTCATTCAACAAACACTGAGAAAAAATGCTACTTCTTTACTGAACCCAAAAGTCTCTCAGACATTTCCTGCTGGATTCTGTGCCGAGATTAAAGTCAACTAAATCTGGGGCACTCCCTACCCAGAAAGACCCACGAGTCACTCGGTGCATGGCAGAAAGTACAGTGCTCAAAATAAGGTGAGAGTGGGAAGCAGGAATGTGGGCGCCCAGAAGGCAGATGAGGCAAGATCTGCCTGGCAAGGGCACCTTAGCTGAGAGCAATCCGACTGGAACCGTCAATCAAGCAGGCTAAGAAGCAGGAAGGGAAGGGCTGGAAGGAAGCTTGAAAATTCAGGAGAACCTTCCTCCTCTGTGAGCAGTTTATTCCAGCCTGCATCTTAGGCATAGACCCTGTGTGGAACGTTCCTCTGACAATGCACCCCTTCCTGGGGCAGGTACACAGGGCCTGGGCACCAGTTTAGCCACCAGTCCCTCCAGGGCTGGCAGCTGCCGTTATGAATACCCAGGTTAAGCAACCATGCCTGTAACCTCTGCAGAAATAATTCCCCGCCCTTTTTGTCCCCTCCAGAACTGCTGTCCCCCAATTCCACTTGGCAGCCAAGATGCTCTGTGGTGTGACGCGGCTGACCTACTCAGACAGCGCCCAAAACAGACACATACACACACACACACACACATATACTGATGTGCCCGGATCTGGGGCTCCCCTGATCCTTGACCTCCTCAAGATACAACTCAGAGCTCACCCCCACCCCCAGACCCTCCCTCAGAAACCCCCCCCTTACACTGTCCTACTTCCTTAGCCAGACTCTGCAAACTGAAATGTGAAATTTGAAGCCAGTGTTCCCCTTAGCAACCATGGTAACACAGGATCTGATAGAGAGCCTGCAGTTATAAAAATACCAGCTTCCACCAGACACTGGTTTCCAAAGGGAAACCAGTCTCCACGCCAGAACCGTTTTTAAACCGTCTTTAAAACTCAAAAGAGATTTCCAAACCCATCTCAACATGGCTCAGGAGGGCATCTCTTCAATTCCGCCGTGGAAGGCGGGTGCCGGTTGTATGCTTTCGGTATGTTCTCTAAGAAATTTAGAAATGCAGAAAGGATGTGGCTCTCTGAGAATCTGGTAGCTGTGTTAGGATATACAGGTGGGAAAGGTTTTTCTTAAACGGCAAACATTCGAGATACATACATATATATATATATATATATATATTTTTTTTTTTTTTTTTTTTTAAAGGTTTAGATCGAATTGCCGCGGCTCCTTCCAAGTTCCCTCCCAGCCCCCAGCCCCATCAATGCTCCTAATTACAGAGGGGAAATGATTTGATCTCTGTCCCCTTCCTTGAAGACAGTTTTAATTAACATAACCGTTTTCTAGCAGGAATTCTACGTTTAAGCCTTGGAGTGGCGAGGTAAGAGAGTTGGCTAAACTCTGCTCAGGGCCGAAGAGAGGGGTCCTCCAGCCCCTCCCCTCCCCCACGGAGCCCCCGCGGCTCGGCCTCTCGCCTTATCCTGGCGCTGCCTGCAGGGGGCGCCCAGCCTTACGGGTTGGGGGTGGGGGGCTCACCCGCCCCAGCCTCCAGACCCGCCCCTGCAGCCCTGGGCGGAGGGGCTCTCCCCGCCTTCCCCCAGCTCCGCGCTCTTCTCCTGCCTTCCTCTCCTCTCCTGGGGCCATGCCTTGTAATTTTGAAAAATATTTTAACTCAGTAATTAATGTCTGAACTTCAAGAGGCCCCTGCTTTCTGCAGAGTCTTGCGGAAGGCGGGCGGGGAACGGGGAGGGGCCGGGATTCGGGTTTTTTCTAGGCTGGCGAATGGAAGGTGGAGGATAAATTGTTTCTCACTAGCGTTGTGGGTATGAGATACACATACAAACATATATATGTACAGCGTGTACACATACGCATGCATCTGCCCATAGATCTTTTAAATACTTTGCACTTTAAAGAAAGGAACCTTCCCCGTGGCTTTCTCTTAAGTGGGCTGATGTCAGAGCCTGCTCAGCCCGCTTGGGAGCACGAGGGGAGTCAGGCTGGGACAGTTTGAGTGTGTGGGTCGGTGGGGAGGGGAGGTTGCTGGGAGCGAGAAGGGATGATCTTTATAATTAGAGAATAAGAAACCAGGCATTGTGGGGTAAAAATAGCCATCATAACTTCAGATAACCCAGAAGTAAACAAAAACAACAAAGAAGAAGCCCATTTCCTACCTACAAAGGAGGTTGTGAGTAAGCAGCCCCACTGATTGCTAGGCTGGTCGGGACCCATCTGCAGCCCCACGGAACAGCGCCCCAGGGTTGGCCCGTCCCCTATCCCAGCTCCGCTAGGCCTTTCTGCTCCAGCTCAGGTCCCCTCCACCTGGCAGTTTGGGTGTCTTTGAGTGTCAAGGGCTGATTGAACTGCTGGGGCCTGGGCCTGAACGTGCTGTGCATGGCCCTGCCCTTGCAGAGCTGCTGTCTCCAGGGGAGGAGAAGTGCAAACACAAAGTCCCCTCTGCCGGGAGCTGGTGCCTAAATCACACACAGCTCTCTCCAGAACACTCACTGAGCTTCCTTTAACCAGCTCCAGCTATCAGATTCAAACCGTTTAAACCTAGCAGCTGCCAATACCACCCCCACCTTCGCTGATGCCCCTGCTGGGTAGGTGACATTTAGGAGCACTCGTTGGTCTGATAAGCAGGTTAGGAACCACCTCTTCTCCTCTTTTCTGTCCGCCTCAGGTCCTAGACAGAGCCCAGTTCCTTATGGAGGACTCCGTTGTCACTGGCGCCAGCAATGAAAGTTGGTAATGGGTGGCCTGGGCCAGGCCAGTAGAGAAGGGTGTTATTGTTCCGCCGCTCAGTTGTGTCCAACTCTTTGCGACCCCATGGACTGCAACATGCCAGGCTTCGGTGTCCGACACCATCTCCCAGAGCTTGCTCAAACTCATGTCCATTGAGTGGGTGATTAGAGGAAGAGATGGTCTTCAGAGCCAGACGGACGTGGGCAGCTTATCCACTCTGGCCTTCAGTTCCTTATTGGAATGAGAATTAATCGTAATTTAGGAGATTTGCTAATTACAAGTTGACTTCCTCCCTTCCCTGTGGCAGGACACACAGAACAAAGACTTGATAAACAAAAGGCAAGGAATAAAGGGATCAGTGAGCAGCATGTCTATATCGTATGAATAAAGTGCTTCTCAATGAGAAGTGTGAAGGAACACAGTAGACTCCGTCTCAGAGCCCTTATCCTTGCCATTCAACCTGGGAGATGGTCCTTCCAGGCATCCTTCCAGGCCTCTTCTGGGTGGGTGTCAGTCCCTCAGAGGGATCCTCTCAGAACATACTCATTGCAGCCTGCTTTCTTAACCTCCACAGCCCTGATATCTGACTCCGCCTGGGAGTTTTCTTTGTTAAGCTGCTTGTTTTCTGTCTCCCCAACTAGCTTGGAGATTTTCTCAAGGCAGGGACTGGTCTGCTCTGTTCATAACTGTATCTCCAGTTGCCTGCCATAGCGTAGAAACTCAATAAATTATGTTGAATATATTAATGAAATAGAATGTCTAGACTGAGAGAAGCGGGAAACAACAGTCGCCCTTCTAGAGTTAACTAAGGAAGATTTCTCAGGGGACATAAGTCCAGAATCCTTGAAGAGGCAAGGTGAGCAAGCCAGGTGGGGCTGGCTGCTCGTGGTCCCTAGAGATGAGCTCATAATGAGGGAGGGAAGAGGAACACTCCCCCGGAAATCCAGCTCAAAGGAACGTGCTCTCAGTGTGAGCAAAAACTGCTGTCAGCCAATAAAGTTCCCCAAATGTTGTCCCCATATTTCGATCCAGTTAAGAAGTCTTTAAAAAAACTAGGATCATGGCATCCGGTCCCATCACTTCATGGCAAATAGATGGGGAAACAATGGAAACCGTGAAAGACTTTATTTTCTTGGCCTAGAAAATCACTGCAGATGATGACTGCAGTCGTGAAATTGAAAGATGCTTGCTCCTCGGAAGAAAAGCTATGACAAACCTAGACAGCATATTAAAAAGCAGAGACATTACTCCACTGGCAAAGGTCCATATAGTCAAAGCTATGGTTTTTCTAATAGTCATGTATGAATGTGAGAATTGGGATCATAAAGAAGGCTGAGCTTTGATGCTCAGAATTGATGCTTTCCGTAAGAATTGATGCTTTCAAACTGTGATGCTAGAGAAGACTCTTGAGAGTCCCTTGGACTGCAAGATCCATCCAACCAGTCAATCCTAAAGGAAATCAGTCCTGAATATTCATTGAAAGGACTGATGCTGAAGCTGAAGCTCCAGTACTCTGTCTACCTGATTCAAAGAGCCAACTCATTGGAAAAGACTCTGATGCTGGGAAAGACTGAAGACTGGAGGAGAAGGGGTTGGCAGAGGATGAGATGGTTGGATGGCATCACTGACTCTAAGGACATGAGTTTGAGCAAGTTCTGGGAGTCGGTGATGGACAGGGAAGCCTGGCGTGCTGCAGTCAATGGGGTCGCGAAGAGTCGGACACGCCTGACCTGAACTGAACATGGCTTGGTTGGCCGAAGCTCCCTGATGGGGTCTGCAGAAGCAATATTTTGACCCCCAGATGAAGAAAGGTTGAGAGAGAGTGAGGGTGGCGGGGGCGGCGCGGACAAGATAAGAGAGAAGAAAAACACAGAAAGCGGTTGGCCTTGGTTGGTGGCTGCGTGACAGAGCTAAGAACAGCATCCACAGACCGAGGAGGGGGCAACCCCAGCAGGGCAGGCAGCTGCCGGCTCCTGCTCACAATGGCTTAACAAAGCCCGGCCCAGTCGGTGGAAGGCACAATTAGCTCATTCTCCCATTGCCCTTTTGATTACACTGTTGTTCTCAGGACTGCCATTTCTGTAATTAAGACCTTGTCCCTTACTCAGAGGTATTGAAACATGAAAGTATTTGCTGAATCTGGTTTCCCAGGGTTAAAAGCCAGACTTAGGAAATGCAAACATACATTCACTAACTAATTATCCTTTAATTAAGGCCGAATCCCTGCTTAAAACAATTAGCTCCGGGAATTGAACAGTAGGTACGACTCCACTTTTTGCTAATTGTTCTCCCCTGATCGCCAGGATATGGCCAGTCTCGGGGGAGGGCGGGAGGTTGTCGGGGGAACAGCAGTGGATGACTGTCTGCCGCTTTCGGTCTGGACTGGACCACGCTCGGCTTGCTTTGGAAACGTTAGTCAGAGGTAGGGAAGAGCGAGGAGGATGTGGTTTGGGCAAGGGGAGCTGAGAGGCTGGCTGCCCCAGGCTTGGACGCGAGCCGTGGGAAGTCTCAGAAGCTACTGCCGGCCACACCGAGGTGGCTCGCCTGGCTGGAGCTGAGGGCGTGGGCCAAGGATTAGCTGACTGGAAAGCAATTAGATGAGGTGGGGCTGGCTGGGAAAATACCTGGAATCCCAGGGCCAGGGTTGAGACTTGCTTGGGTCCTGCCCAAGGCGGGAGACCACGTGGGCTCCGGGGCGTGGAGATGCCCTCCAGTGAGGCTGCCTGCCACTGGCCCACCCGGCCCATGCGCTTTCTTGCCTTTTGCGGATGAGAAGTGGATTCTCCAGTGTGGGGAGTCCGGGAAACAGGCCATGTTCTGATGACTATGTCTCCTCCACCTTGGTTGGCCTGCTCCTGCCCCACCAGGCGCCTAGGACTTCCCTAGGCCAGCCTGGTGCCATCAGATAACCTCCCCGTTTTCTAGGTAGGAGGGATGTGTGTGTAGGGTGTTACCCTTCCAGGGAATTTACTGCTTTGAAAGGAGAGGTTGGGAGAAGAAAAAAAAATGTGTGCCCCAAAGGAAAAAGTGATGCTCAGAGTTTTGTGGGAAGGGAAGGAGATGACTAACCCCTTCCGGGGTCTCCTCAGAAAATACCCACAGGCACTAAAGCTTGCAGAGAACCCCTGGAGCCTGCCCTCTGGGAACCTCTGCTCCAGAAGTGGAATTAGGATTTTCATCCAGGCAGATGGTCAGAGGGGCCTTCCACACCGGCCTCAAAGCGGCAGTGTCAGGATTCCCAGGGCAGACCCAGTGCCGATAAAGACTGGCGTAGATTCCAAAAGCCCCTGACGGCTCACTTTTCCCCTCCCCGAGAAGAGATCCTAGCTCATGCACAAGCTTTCCTCTCCACTCTCCAGATCAGAGGTCAGAAGACTTCTCTAAAAGGCCAGAGAGTAAATATTTTAGCTTTGCAGGCCAAGAGGCAAAGTCAAGTTTAACCACATCCCTGCTATTTGGACTGCGCTGAGCAGCAGTGCGAATCAATGAGAACGGTTTCTGTAGAAACTGCTCAGCTCTGCCTTCATAATGGGAAAGCAGCGGAGATGATATGTAAATGACTGAGAGTGACTGTGTTCCAACAAAACCTTATTTATGGACACGGAAATTTGAATTTTATATCATTTTTATGTGTCACGGAATATTATTATTCTTTTGACTCCCCCCCCCCCCCCAGCTATTTAAAAATGTCAAAACTCTTCTCAGCTCATGAGCCCATAAAAAGCAGGCTGTGGGCCAGATTTGGCCAGTGGGCTATAGTTTACAGACCCTCTGTCTAAATCTGTGTTTCTCAGCTGGGAAATTGCCCTGCAGGTAATGTTGATGCGCATTCAAATTTGGAAATCGCTGTCCGGGAGGAGAATTGGCCGTTTCTCAGGCAATGCTGATGCCCAGGAGAGGAGGACTGTGCACCAAGTAGGTCTGGGCTAGTCTGAAATCCACCCCCACCTCACAGATGACAAAACTGAGGCCCAGATGTGACTTAGCTCTATCATATGAACCCAGAGAGGCTGTCTGTTCCAGGATGCAGAGCTGGGTGGTTTTCTGTCTCTGGTTGCCTTCAGAGGTTCATTCTAGTGCATGCTGCCCGAGGCTCTGTCTGAGACGCAGGAAACGCTTATGTGTCCCCTGGAGTCCCAGAGTGGCAGGGCTCCGGTGAGTCACTCAGTGGCGACAGTGAGAGGCATCCCCCTGCTGTCGGTCAGCTCCCTCCTGACCACCCTGCCCTGCGCTTTAGAGAAAGTCCCTGCCAGCTTTGGGGATCCACAGAGGGGGCCAGAGGGAAGCAAGCAGCCTCCCCGATGAGAAGGGAAATGGAAAGCACAAGGGCTTGGACATCAGATTTACGTGATTTCAAATCCCATGCTGTTTGTACGAGCTGGGGGCCTGAGGCAATTACTTAATCTCTGTGAGCCTCAATTTTTCCATCAGTAAAATGGAGAAACAGCCTCTGCCTCTGCAGGGTTGTCTTAAGGATGGGTGATTACGTCTGTCAAGTGTCTGGCACACAGTACAGAACTTTTATGGTCTCTTTATTGGCCACTCTGACATTGAGCCTTAACCACAGAGCTGCTCAGCCACAGCTTGGAAAACCATGGAAAAAGGCAACACCTGAGACCGTGGCTGTGTTGATCTCTCTGGCCTTCGTTTCTGTGACATTTCATTGTTGATTTAGGGGTAAAGCTCATGTCCAGAATTTGTCCCTAGGGGTGCTTGGGTGGGTGGCCTTTGGGTCCTAGGAACCCACGGACATTGTACACTGACATCTGTGAAAATGTGCATTTTTCTGGGAGAGGTGTCAGTTTTCATCAGATCCCCAAAGGGCTCCATGCCCCGCCACCCCCCGCCAAAAAAGAAAGTTACAGGATACGTATCTATAAACATAATACAGAAGAGAGCACCAGACTTTTGAGACAGATTCCTGGATTTGGAAATCAGCTCCCTGACCCTGCTGACCTGTAGCCCTGGGCTCATCAGAGGTCAGCTAATTCAGATCTTAACTTCCTTTTCCCATGAAGGGAAACCCGGAGTGGGCAGCCAAGAACAGGCAAGGCTCTCGGGGGCCAGGTGAGCAAGGGGTGTCACAGGAGGTCCCCCTGAGGGTCAGTGTGTTTGTTTCCACTTTAATACTGGGTTGGTTTTTTTAAAGATGTTTTTGAACGTGGACCATGTTTTAAAAGTCTTAATTGAGTTTGTTACAATATTGCTTCTGTTTGATGTTTTGGTTTTCCTGGTCAGGGATTGAACTAAGATCAGGGATTGAACCCACACTCACTGCATTGGAAGGTAAAGTTTTAACCACTGGACCATCAGCGAAGTCCCATAGATACGGGGGATTTTTAAGTGGCCAAAACTAAGCTCTGGTGATAAGGAGGCATTGTGGTGACCCTTGGGGAGGGTCAGTGAAGAGATGGAGCGCGAGAGGGCTGTGGGGTGTGACCAGGTTGTCGCTCTCAGTCAGGGCATCGGAGCTCACGTGCCCGTGGTGATTTGTGTAAATCCGTCTCACTACGTGCTTAGGATCTGTGCATGTTTTTGCATGGGTGATACGTCAACCAAAAGTCTTCTCAAAAAACATTCAGCTGAGAGAACTAGAAACACAGTTTAAAATCACCACCACCCCCTGTGGAAGTTTTCTATATCATTTTGCAGTTAAGTTAGCCCTGAGCTTGCAGAAAGAGTAACTTATATATAAATATAAATAAGAGAGTAAGACTTTAATCCAAAGGCCAGGTTTAAGCATCTTTCTTCTACACCCAAGGTGCTATCTAAGCCTGCTTATAGAACTTCTGCTTTCTTTAATTATCTTGTGGGGCCCACAGGCTGTCTCGGGCCTCTTCACGGCCATGGTGGATGGACCTGGCCTATTTTGGGTGGCCTGTCTGCTGGGGCAGTGACTCTGCTCAGCGCACCCCTGATGCCAGAGCGTTGCCTGTCCCATCTCCTCTCTGCTTCTTCCATCTAATGGACTTCTCTTCTCTCTCTCACTTCACAACCCTCTCTCTTCCTAGTGGTTTGTTCTTATCAACCCACTAAACGCATCTGCAGAGGGGCCGGCCTTCTGTTGACCCCATGTTCCCCTTCAGAAGCCACCCCATTGCTCTCTTCCCTTACAGCCAGAAATTTCTCCCCACGTGGAGTCTCTGGGTTGCTTCCACCCCGTCCAGCCAACAATGTGGTCCCTGTCCACATCGTCACTCCAGAGGCCTGCTTGGGCCTTTGTGCTGCTGTTACAAAAGCTGCACAATGAGTTGTAAACCAATGACGGTGACTGTCTTCCAACAAAATGTTATTTATGGACACTGAAATTTGAATTTCATGTAACTTTTATGTGTCACAAAATATTGTACTTATGATATTTTTTGTCAACCGTTAAAAAAAAAAACGTGAAGACCATTCTTAGCTCACTGGCCCTGTACCGAAGCAGGCCTCAGGTGGGATTTGGCTGGTGGACTAGAGGTTAGCCACCCCTGATCTCAGTCTGTGATTCTGAACTAGGGGCAGTTTGCCCTGCAGGGGACATTTGCTAGTATCTGGAGGCATTTTTGGTCCACGTGACTGGGGCAGTGCTAGAGGCATCTAGCCAGGGGGGGCCAGGGTCCTGCCATGCACAGGAGGCCCCACAGAAAAGAATTGTTTGGCCCGAATGTCAGTCGCACTGTGGCTGAGAAATCCTGGTCTGAATGATCTCGTCTGGCCTCAGAGCTTTCAGTACCATTGCACCCAGTGCTCTCAGATATTATCTCTGGCCGGGACCACTCCTTTGACCTCCAGATCCAAATGGCCAAACCCCCTCCTCCCTCTAGCTAGCCTCAATCTTGGTAGATGAAACCACTGGCCACCCATTTTACTCAGGCCAGAAACTCGGGAGTTCCCCTTTAGTTCAGTTCAGTCGCTCAGTCATGTCTGACTCTTTGCAACCCCATGGACTGCAGCACAGCAGGCCTCCCTGTCCATCACCAACTCCCGGAGTTTACTCAAACTCATGTCCATTGAGTCGGTGATGCCATCCAACCATCTCATCCTTTGTCGTCCCCTTCTCCTCCTGCCTTCAATCTTTCCCAGCATCAGGGTCTTTTCAAATGAGTTCCCCTTGATCCCTCCCTTTTTCCCCCACCACTGTCTACCAATCCTGTAGCCTCAGCCAGCATCTGTGCCCCCTGATAGGCAGCTCATCCACCCTCTGTCCTGTCATGCCACCATCACCTTGGACTTGGACTTCAGATAACTAAAAACTGGTCCTCTACCTCTTTGCCCCACTTTTCTTCATCTCAGATGAAAGGTCCCTTGGAAGGCAGGTGTGCCACCACCGGGGACTCACAGAGGTGTTTCCAAGCCAGTGCCCCTCTTGAGCTGGGTGTGCGAGGCTGCCCAGGCCCGGGTGAGACTCTGGGCTCAGCTCCACCTGGAGAATGTCTCACCTGGGTCCTTGGACAGGTGCAGGTACTCTCACAGATGCTAGAAGGAAAGAGAGGAACAGGATTGACTTTTTTTTTTACGTCCCCCTGAAACTAATCTCCTTTCTTGTCATACTTCACATAGCACGTGTAGATGGATAATGTGTTTGTGGGTGAGTGTGTAGATAGGCACATGTAGACTGGCTCCAGATGCGTGCATCACCTTGAGTTTAGTGGAGGACCCTTCGCCGAGAGCGGGTGTTCATCTTTAAGTCCTTCTCCAGAAGTTCATTTGATGGCCTCTTAGCCAGAAGCGTGGAGAAGTTGATGTCCTTTGGGATTTACTAAAGGACGGGCAACACAGCTAACACAGGCGGGCCATGAGTGAGACCCCTGACAAAGGCCTGGAAGCTTGTGGTCACAGGCAGCTGCTCGGGGCAGCCGCAGCACTCACACCTGACCTGCACAGATGCTAGATGCACATCTCCAGGCCTGGGTGCCTCCACCAGACACTCCCCCTTGGCCCAAAGACTCAGGGATGTCCCGACCGGCCGCCACCCCATTAGTTCCCAGGGACTGCGGGCAGCAGCTCTGGTATGGTTCTCGGCTACCACTTTGCTCCCTCTCCTCTGTCTCAGTCACCTTTCACCGGAATTGCCCCACCAGCCTTCTACCCGGGCTCAGCCCCCTCTCTGTGGACTCCAGGCTGACGGGACTCTCGGGGGGTCACCGCCTGGAACGTTCTTCCCTCCTCCTGGCTCCCGATCCCACTCTTTCCTCAGCTCCACAACAGAGTGTCAGTTTAGAGCTCCCCCAGAAAGCCTCTTCCGGGCTTCCTCTCCCTGCACAGATGAAGATGGTCCTTCCTGCCACCCACCCCCACACCACGCTTAGTTCTGAGCAGAACTGAGAGCTGCCGCTGATGAAGCCAGATACTGCTCTAAATACATCTCATAGATTATCTCGAGTGCTACCCACCCCAACACACACACTCTCCAGATGAGGAAACCGAGACGCAGAAAAGTTACGTGTGCAACACACGTAGCAGGTGATCGAGTCAGGGTTAGAACCCAGGCAGTCTCGCTTTACAGGCCCAGCTGCCATCCCTGTTCCACTTGGGTAAAGTCTGTCTTCTTTATTAGATTAGTAGGTCTACAGGTGAGGACAGGATTCATGTTCCTTGCTGAATGAATGAGTGAATGAATGAATGATGTTCTATCCTTTCAGACCTGTGTGTCACTGGTGGGGCTGCGTCCAGGGAATAGAGGCTCTTGAGTGACTTGGCCCCAGCCAGCACGTGCTTTCCTTCAAATCCAATTCATGGATCTTCCGAGAGGGCCCGCTGGGCGCCAAGTTCCCATGTGAGCAAAGACTAGTCTAGGTAGACTCTAGACTCCAGGTAGAACTGGGCAGAACCAAATAACTGCCCTTGGGCTGTGAGTCTTGAGGCTTCTCCCTCCAGGGGGTCAGGAAAGGAGGTCAAAGAAGGCTTCTGGGGGAGGGACATCTCTCAGCCTATCTTAAGGGATCTGGTAACCGGAGCCAAGGGGAGAGAAGGCGGACCCAGCTGAGTCAGTAAGGAGCAAAGGCCAGAGGCAGATAAGGACCAGACGTGTTCATAGATGGCTTTGGCTGGACCAGAGATCTGTCGGGGGGAGCAGGGCGTGAGGCAGGAAGGGCCCCTGGGGAGGAAGTGGGTCAGTGGGCTGAGCCCTTGATCCCCTGCAGTCAGTTGGACCAGGTGACGATGCGTGGGTAACACAGATCATGGATTCACATGCTCACTCACCCAAAGAGATAATCTCAATTTAGAAAGACTCACCTATTATGAAAATCTATACTCTGCTAAGGGTAAGGCTCGAAACCCAAGCCAACTCCCAGGTGCCCATTAAATACTCTTTTATCTCCAACCTTGGACTTGGCAGTGAGTACTTCTGCTGTCCCCAGGCAGCCCTGGCCCCTTTCTCAGCCCAGACCTGTCTGCCCCTCCGTTTGGGTGGCTGCTGCTCTGAGTGCAGATGCTCATCGTGCCTGGAGCACAGCCCTGTTTGTCTCAGCTTGATTGGCCCAGCTGTCCCCGTCTGGTGGGTCCTTGGTTACCACCTTGCACCCAAACCCACCGCAGAACCAGCTAACCTCCTTCACGCAATGGCCAGACCCCCCTGCCCAGCTGCGGCAGTGTGGCTTCAAACTCCATCCACCTCTACCACCCTGGGAAGACTGGCACCGCTGCCTGGAACCCAGCTTTTATTCCTTAGGGCAAGCCAAGATGATGGCACTGAAGAAGGACATGGTCTAAGCAAAGGCTTCTTCAGCGTTCCGTGCTTGGGGACAGAGTTAGAGGCCAGTGAGCCCGTGTCCCGGCTCCTCAAGGTTCCCCTCCGCTTTCTGGTGCCCTCCCCCACTCACACCCCTGCCAAGTCTGGAGTTGGGAGAAGGGGCCTCTGGTTGACTTGGGCATGTCATGAAGAACTTCTGAGAAGCTTCTTCCCAGGCTCACGACAAGGTGGCTGGGCTTGGCCTTCAGATGACCATGTGCCCACAGTGAGCAGGGCCACGCCCCTGGACTCTGTGCACAGGGCAGCCTTTCCTCGGAAACCAGGAGATGACCCTCTGTAGCAGTGCCCCCTGCCTGGTCCCCTCTGAGCCTGCAGAGAAGTCAGCCCTCCGTCCATTCCTGCCTCCCTACCACTTCTTTCTGATTATGATTTCTTTGGCTTCTTTAAAAGGGAACATCTTGCACCCCAGGAGGCCTCCTGTCTTCCCAAAGGGCCCAACGGGTTCTGATGTGCTTACACCCTGGAGAGGGCGGGAAGGCGGTGCGTGTGAGGGGCGGACTCCCTCAGGGACACGTGTGGCTCGACAGCGGCTCGGCCACCCAGGAAAGCTCACCCACGGGAGGAAGGCCTGTTGCGCAAGCGAGGCCGGGCAGGCGCTCTGAGCTGGCCCGTCGGCCCTGGCACGCGGCTGGGCCTGTTAGGAAATCCAGGAGCCGCTCTGTCTGCTTTCCAGCAGGCGCCACTTCTCTTTCCACTGCTTTGCTCAATTCACGGCCCGGCTCCAGGGCCAGGCGGGCGGGCGGGCAAGCGAGCCGGGCACCCTCTGCCACAGGCCCAGTGCCCAGGAACGCCTGCTCCTGCCTCGGCCCTGCTAGCTGTCACAGGATCCCCGGGCCGGGGCTGCAGAGCTGTGATTAGGCCGGCCGGCCCGCCGGCTGTCGTGGCCACCTCGGGTGGGAGGGCAGGGTGACTCCGGGGGAAGGATTCCAGACTGTTTCCTTCTCGGTTGAGCTCCACCGCCCTTATCTCCTTTCCTGCCAGGCGGGACTCCTCACTAGTCACACAAAGAAAACCCCACCCAAGACGCACAACCCCCACGACCCCCCTGATGGGCTTGAAGGGGGAGGGCTCGCCACTGGCTCCCTCAGGCCACCCGTTTGTCAGTGTACATTGAGCTGAGCTTATGTCGTGGGTCCAGAAGGGGTTGGAGGGGCAGGTCGAAGAGATGAGAACCACCAAGAAATGGTGCCCCCCTGGAGGCTGTCTGAAATCTCCTGGCCCTGTCAGTTAGCCGAGATCCGTCTCTTTTTTTCCCCCACGCCCTACTGCGGATCTTTCCTTCTGATTGACTTTTATTGGAGTCTGGTTGCTTTACGGCATTGTGTTAGCTCTACTGTGCAGCGCGGTGAAGCAGCTATACAAATACTGAGATCTATCTTGGAGGAAAAACAGCCCAGTTGGGGCGGGGGTGGGGTGGGGGTGTGCAGGCAAAGGCCAACCACTAGGTTCAAGGGTAATTGGGATAAGAGACGGGGGTCGTTGTGGGACTGAGTAGAACAAGGGGTGGGAGACATAAGAATAAGCCTGTACCACACAGCCCCTCGCTGTAGCATCTTGCAGGCCTGGGTATTTACTCCCAGTTCACAGCGTATTGGGATACAGGAATGATAATTGGAATATAAAAGACTGAAGAACTGGGATGTCAGCTGATTCCACAGTTTACAAGGCTCAGGAGAGCTGAACGTAGAGCCCCGGGCCTGCCGCTCCTAACTCTGTCCCAGGCCCACTGCTGAGCCTCAGAAGAACAGTCTGGCCCCAGCATATTCAGACTTGCTGTTGGGCTGCACTTCCTGGAGGCAGGGGGCTGGCCTAGTTGACCCCTCAAGGTCTCGTTCCAGCCCAGCGGCTGGGGCCCATTCTACAGGCAAGTTGCTATGGGAACTATAACTTTGAATTTCCTGGCTCTGGGGCTGTGAAAATCACAACCTGAACCTTCCGTTGATGTGGGTTTCTCGATTAATTTCCTGTTTGATTGTTTACTTTAGAGAGCGGAAAATGCCTTTGCAGGCAGCTAGTTCCCTCCACCAAGACGCTTATCACACCCTCCCCCCAAAGCCAGCAAGGTCAAGTCCAGGCCTCAGGTAGGAGGAGGTTGTGGTTGGGGGAGCAGCGGGGAGCTAAGGCCTGGGGCCTGGGGCTCCGGGACAGCTGGCTCAAAGCAGACTGGCTGCCGGGGGCCGCCCTCCCCCTCCCTGCCCTCTCCTGCCTGCGTCGGCCGGAGGGGCTCAGGCTGGTGGGCGCCAAGAGAGACCTGTGATTTCAGAGGCTGGCCCCGTGAGGGGTGTCTGCCCACTGCCCTGGGCCTCAGGCCTGGTCCCCAGCCAGCCTAAACCACCCCTCTGCCCCATCTCAGAGAGCCATCAGATGCTGAGTCAGACGCAAAATGCAGTCATTCCTTCAGAGGAGCGTCCAGAGGGTGCTATAGCGGGTGATGGCCCCAGGTGCCCCCAGAGCCTCCAGGCCTGCTCTCCTGGCTAGGCGCCCTCAGCGGGAGCTTGGAGAACACCTTCATTTCCATCTGCCTCCTCTGCAACCACCCTCCCCAGGCACGGCCAGCAAGGAGCAGTGGATGGTGCTCAGTTCAGTTCAGCCACTCAGTCTCATCCAACTCTTTGCAACCCCATGGACTGCAGCACACCAGGCCTCCCTGTCCATCACCAACTCCCGGAGCTTGCTCAGACTCTTGTCCATCAAGTCGGTGATGCCATCCGACCATCTCATCCTCTGTTGTCCCCTTCTCCTCCCACCTTCAATCTTTCCCAGCATCAGGGTCTTTTCCAATGAGTCAGTTCTTCTCATCAGGTGGCCAAAGTATTGGAGTTTCAGCTTCAACATCAGTTCTTACAAAGGACTGATCTCCTTTAGGATGGACTGGTTGGATCTCCTTGCAGTCCAAGGAACTCTCAAGAGTCTTCTCCAACACCACAGTTCAAAAGCATCAATTCTTCGGCGCTCAGTTTTCTTTATGGTCCAAATCTCACATCGTACATGACTACTAGAAAAACCATAGCTTTGGCTATACAGCCCTTTGTCAGCAAAGTAATGTCTCTGCTTTTTAATATGCTATCTAGGTTGGTCATAGGTTTTCTTCCAAGGAGCAAGTATCTTTTAATTTCATGGCTACAGTCCTCATCTGAGGTAATTTTGGAGCCCAAGAAAATAAAGTCTCTTATTGTTTCTATTGTTTCCCTATCTATTTGCCATGAAGTGATGGGACTGGATGCCATGATCTTAGTGTTTTTGAATGTTGAGTTTTAAGTCAGCTTTTTCACTCTCCTCTTTCACTTTCATCAAGAGGCTTTTTAGTTCCTCTTCGCTTTCTGCCATAAGGGTGGTGTCATCTGCATATCTGAGGTTGTTGATATTTCTCCCAGCAGTCTTGATTCCAGCTTGTGCTTCAGCTGGAGGCTGGTGCTCATGTTAGCATAATTCTGTCCTGTCCCAGCTCCCATCCTGGGAAGGAGTTCGCCCTGGCAGGCCCAGGTGAGGCGCTGCGGCAGGTGTCCTGATCGGCAGTAATAACTGCCTGTCACTGAGAGCGGGGCTGCTTTGTCACCTTTGGGGCCCTCCTCCCCACCCCCACCTGCTGAACCCCCAGAGACAGGCATGAGCACTTGAGCACCAGGGGAGGAGGTAGAACAGGCTAGAGGTGTCCTGACTGGGCAGATAGTGACTGGGGAGCAGGGGGCTCCCAGCCCCTCAGCCCTTCCCCTTGTCTGGGCTATTAACTATAATGTATCATCCTAATCAGGGCACTTTTGAAAGCTAAAGGTATTTGAGGTGAACACTGGAACCCAGCAAACTGGGGTGTGTGGTCACCCCACCTTTGCTGACTTCTCCCCATTAGCCTTATTTACGTGGGGCTTACTCCTGGGGCAGCTGTTATGTCCTTGACTTTGGAGGCAGACTCAACCTGGGTTCCAAAGCCAGTTTCCGTTACTCGTGTTCACGGGAACTTCATTTCACTGTCCATGCCTCAGTTCCTACAGGTATAAAATGAGGATAATTACAATGTTATTTGGGTTTCCCCAGTGACTCAGCAGTAAAGAATCCTCCTGCAATGCCGGAGACATGGGTTTGATCCCTGGATCAGGAAGATCCCCTGGAGGAGAGCATGGTAACCCCACTCCAGTATTTTTGCCTGGAGAATCCCATGGACAGAGGAGCCTGGTGGGCGGTCCATGGGCTCGCAAAGAGTCGGACACAACTGAAGCGATGAAGCACAATTACAATATTTAACTCAAATAAACTGGTATAAGGATAAAAATGGATTTTAAAACATGCACAAGCATGGAGCTTGGCATCTGAAGTAAGCACTCCAAAAATGTAAGCCAGATTAAGGCCCTATAGATGTGATTCAGCCCCCAGAAACGCCTTCTTGAAAGGGAAAACCTCGGGGCTGCCTATGGTGTTTTGTGCTCACCCTTCAGGAGAGATCTGTGGACATCAGGGCGGTGAATGCAGAAGAGGACAGACCAAGGCTTCTAGAAGGGAAGGCAAGGACATTAAAGGAGAAGCTGGGAGGTGTTGATAGCAGTGGTGGCCAACGTCCTTGTTGTTTCAGGCCCTGACACGGGGTCCTGGGAACTCGCGTCTGCAGGGACTCCGTGAACAGAACTCGCCTCCTGTCTGGGCCACCGGCCAGGGCTTGGCCCCCAAGAGGAGCCTCTGGAGCCATGGCCCTGTCCTCTGGCTCTGGCGTCTGCAGAAGGATTCTGTGTCTGCTCTGAGCCCCAGATTACGTTTCCATCCCCTGGGCCAGCTGCGGGATGGAGCATTCCCCCATGTGACATTTACTGTGGCCACTTTGTACGAGCGGTTTGCAAGCTCTGCAGGAAGGAGGTTAATTATTCCCTCCAGGGCTCCTCGTCCACAGTTAGGGTGCCTGCCCATATTAAGTTAGGAGGGCTGACAGCCAGACCACAGGGCACAAGCTTGGACCGAAGTCCAGTTCAGAACCATGAATTTCCTTGACATCTGACCCAGAGCTGCCACACCGGGGCTTCTTACTGGGCTAGTGGAAAAGGGACAATTAGGGCAAATCCCCCTGTCCCAGGGATGTCTGAATGCAGGCTGTCACAGAAGGACCGTAATAAGTATTGAAGGTAAACCAACACTCGTTTCCTAGTTGCCTGAACAGGCCGGCAAGTGTGAGCATTTACACACGTCCCTGGATCCGCAGCCACACTAGCACCTCTTGTCCATTTCGGAGGAATGATAGCCTTTCTCTTATTTAAGGCTCACCTGTGTGCTTGACTCTCTCCTCTCTCCTGCATGGTACCCGCTCATGTCTGCCTCCGTCCAGGTCTCTCCTGCTGTATGGCCCATCACCCTTGACTCTGAGAACAGAAACCCCCAAAGAAAAAAGAAACGGTTCGCTCTTTCTGTCTCCACTTCTTGACCTCGCTTTGCCTCTCCAGCCCCACATTACCCAGGCTTCCACCCGCCCCTTCCCGTGTGAAGTCATCATGGCAGAGGTCACCCTTGCTCTCCCAATCACCAAATCCAGGGGGCCCTCCCTGGTCATTGTTCATCTCACTTGACCTCTCTGAGCCTTTGACACGGTTGAGAAGTGACCTTGACTTCTCAGCCCTCCCGCAGCTTCCATGACGTCACTCTTTTCCTGCTCTGCCCAGCGCTCTGACCACCCTCTTCCTCCTTGGTGGTTCTTCCTCCTCTGCCTCCTTTTCGATGTTGCTGTCTCCTGGTTCAGAGCTCTTCCCCTTGTCTCTCCTTATTCCACGGCATTCCCTAGGTCAGGTCACTGCTGAAACCTTGACTTACACCCGTGGCCTGACTTACACCCGTGGCCTAACTCCTGATACTTATCTTCCCTGATGACCCCCAAGGACTGTGGACTTTTCTCACACTGAGCTTATTCCCGTTTTCCGAAATCAACTCTTCCTGCCTTCCTAGTGTCACCGGGGGCACCACAGTCGATGCAGTTGCTCTGCCCCTTCTCCATCTTCCGCGTTGGCCTTCTCCTCACCCTAACTTCTGCCTCTTAAACCTGTCTCCTTCCACCACTCCTGCCTTCGCTCAAGCCGCCGTGTTTCTCACTGGTCTCCTTGCCTCCGGTTCTCCCATCACCCCAGGTCCTGTCTACTCTCCACACTGCAAAGAGCATGGTCCTACCCACCAGCTGAAAGTCTTTTCAGTGGCTCTGCAGTCCCTTAGGATAAACTCCAAACCCAGTAGTAGCATGGCATCTTGAGCCCTTTAGGATGTGACCCAGGCCACCTTTATCATCTTATGTTGTCTCTCCCTCCCCGGTATCACATATTTTAGTCTCTTGAAATACTTGTTCACCACTGCACTCCATTGGGTCATTTTTTTTCCCCTTTTATGTGTGTGCCGTGATGCCATGTGCTGCTGCTTACGCCATCCGCCTGGCCTGCTCTTAACCACCACCGTTCTATCCTATGTTCCAATCCCATATACCTAGCATGAGCTCTCCGCTTCCCCTTATTAGACTCTAAGTTTCAAGTCTTATTCTTGTTACCCAGATACTGACATAGTGTTTAGTACCTTGTAAGTGTTCCATAAACGTTGTCAAAGGATGGCTGGCTGGCTGGATGGTGGGCGAGAGGGTAGATGGATAGATGGGTAAAAGGATGGGTGAGTGGTTGGAAGGTTTCAGACGTGATGTGTGAGTGGATGAAAGAATGGACGGCTAATTGGATGCCTTGGCGGGGGGATGGATGAATAGACCTCTGGTGGCCAGTGCCGACAAAGAATAGGTAAAATCAAGTCAGTTTTGTGCAGATGCAAATGGATTATCATCACCAGTCAACAAAACTAAGAATGAGCTCCAACCAGCAAAGTAAGAATAAGCTATTGTGGGAGAAATTAAAATAATTCCCCAAGACAGAGGATGCTGACCCAGGGCTTCTAAGCACCTTCCAGTTCTTCTCAGATTTGCTGTCTGTCTGTCTGGCTTGTGTGAGCCACAGAACGACTGAGCCTCAGTGTCTCTGTCTACTAAGCAGAGATAATGATGCCTGTGGCCTTTCCGTGTTTCTGCAAGAATGTCATGGGGATGAATGGGATGCTACATTACAGAGTGGGTCAAGACCTTCAGGAAAGATACCTGTTTATGAAGATAAACACTTAATAGCAATAATAACACCTTGCATTTGAATCACGCTTTGCCCTTTTCAGAACTTTTTCACGTACTTTATCTCAGCTGACTCTCAAAACAGTTCTAGGCAAGGATTAGCCCCATTCTCAAGCGAGGAAACCGAAGGGCAGAGTGACTAAGTGACGTGCCCGGGGTTACTCTTCGTGAACAGCAGGTCTTCTGACTCCAAACCTGCTGCACGTTTTTTGATGACAGCCTTTTATGGCCGGATTATCTACTTCCCTGCCCTCCCCAAGAGACCCAGACATGATTGACGCTCTTCTTGACAATTCAAGGTCACGGTCAGGAGCTGTCCTCTAGACCCAGCTGTAGATGCGAGTGCAGGTCCGCCAGAGGCACAAGGCAGAGACGCCCTAATGCAAGCTGAGGGTGCTCCTGAGATGCAGGTGGCCCTGGGCAGCTGCTCACCGCGGCCACCATTCTAGACCGCGTGCCGCCCATCGGGGCCGCCATCTCCTCCAGCTCAGCCTCATTCTTGTCCCTCCCCGCATCTCTCCACTGTCAAAGCGCATGCCTATCACTGTGGCTTCCTCGGCCACTGGAGACCTGTACCTCCCACTCAGGCCTCTTCTTTTTCTCTCTCCTCTTCCCAAGACTTCTTCCAGCCTTGCCAGGGATCCTGCTACCATCCTTCTGTAGGCCTAGCCAACCAAGCAGAGCTCTGGGTTTGTTCCCCAGCAAACCAGCCGATCACATGTGCTCTGAAGTCCCCTCTCATTTGCCACTCTGTTGCTGCTCCCAGCCCACCCTTGAGCCAAGAGGGGGCTCCTGCAGGCAGGGTCTGGCTGAGCTTTTAATGTGGCCGCACTCGGCTCCTCGGGTCTGTTCTGTTAAGGTTGGGACTGTGCTGTGGGTGAGCTGACGTGTTCAGGGTGGGCTGGAAGAAATTCTGATCACCGGCGCTTGCTCTCCTCCTGCACGGCAAGACAGCCCCAGGCTCCCTCCATCCACACCTTCTTTCCTTCCCCACGGGGTAGCACCCCAGGCCTGGCTGCATCCTGGGCAGGCCTTGGGCAGCGTAGCCCTGCTCTGGGAACCTTCCCCTGGTACTCTGCGGCGCTCTCACCAGGCCGCCTTTCTCCCTTTGCCGTCGGGCCTCCCACAGCCTGACTCCGAGCACCTTGGCCTCTCCCCGAGGGAGGATATGATGGGTGTGCCCACAACAAGTCTCCGGCGCAGACAATAGGACAGGAATGCAGTAGCTTCCGAACAAACACCGTGTGGGCTCGCACAGTTGCCTTGCATTCTCTTCCAAGAAACACATCTCGCTGTTGGAGGGTGCGGGTGGTTTGCCTGCCCCGGCCGGCCCACACCCCTTTCTCTGCCAGAGACACTGATGAGTGGGCGCTGCCCCCCTACCCCGGGACTTCACCCCCCAGGTCGGCAGCCCCCTCCAATCCATACAGATTTTCTTCCCTTGAGCAATAGCAAGGCGAAGGGACAATCTTGTCCAGGCAGAGAATGGCCTACCCACCAAAGAGTACCTACTCACTGCCCTCTGTTTTCAAGCCGTTTTTACATTGTAGTTAAAACAGAACATGGGTTTCCCCGTTGGCTCAGTGATAAAGAGCCCCTGCCAATGCAGGGGATGCAGGTTTGATCCCTGCGTCAGAAAGATTCCCTGGGAAAGGAAATGGCAACCCCACTCCAGTATTCTTGCCTGGAGAATCCCATGGACAGAGGAGGCTGGTGGGCTACAGTCCATGGGATCGCAGAAGGGTCGGACGTGACTTAGCGACTAAACAACAGAAGAGCGTAAGACTGGCCGTTCTGGCCGTTTCTAAGCGTACGGTTCAGTGGCATGAAGTGCGTTTATGTTGTTATGCCACTGCCACGGTCTCCAGGATGTTTTCATCTTGCAAAACTGAAACTCCGTACATGAGACACTAACTCCCTCTTCCCTCTCCCCAGTCCCTGGCCACCACCATTTTACTTTCCGTCTCTAAGATTGTGTTCCAGGTCCCTCGTATAAGTGAATCCTACGATATTTGGGCTTCCCTGGTGGCTCAGCTGGTAAAGAACCCCGCCTGCAATGCGGGAGACCTAGGTTCCATCCCTGGGTTGGGAAAATCCCCTGGAGAAGGGAAAGGCTACCCACTCCAGGATTCTGGCCTGGAGAACTCCACGGACTGTGTATAGTCCATGGGGTTGCAAAGAGGCGGACATGACTGAGCGACTTGGTTATTATTACTATTATACAATATTTGTCCGTGACTGGCTTATTTCACTCAGTATAATGTCTTCAACGCTTGTCCATATCACAGTGTGTGATAGGATTTCCTTCCTTTTTAAGGCCAAATAACACTCCATTATATGGATGGACCACATTTTGTTTATCCATTGATGTGTCAGCAGACTCTTGGGTTGCTCCCACCTCTTGCCTATTGTGCATAATGCTGTTGTGAACTTGGGTGGACTAGGATCTCTTCGAATTGCCTCTACTCTTTGTTTGAGACTTATCTTGGGAGTTAAATAAAGCATCGTCTCCCGAAGATCCCATAGAACACTCATCGACCACGGAGTTGGCCCCTCAGTGTACAGCAGCGATTCATTCATCTAAAAGCCAGCTGTCCTGTGGGGCTTCCCAGGTGGCTCAGGCTTACAGAATCCACCTGTCAGTGCAGGAGACACAGCTTCGATCCCTGATCCGGGAAGATCCCACGTGCCGAGGAGCAACTAGCCCGTGCACCACGACTACTGAGCCTGTGCTCTAGAGCCCGGGAACTGTGACCACTGAGCCCACGTGCCACAGCTCCTGAAGTCTGTGTGCCCCAGAGCCCGTGCCCCACAGCAAGAGAAGCCACTGCAGGGAGAAGCCTGTGCACTGCAAATGTGGAGAGGCCCCTGCCCGCCGCAACTAGAGAAAAGCCTTAGCAGCAACCAAGGCCCATCGCAGACATAGAGAAACAAAATTATATTTAAAAAAAAAAAAAAGAGACGGATTCCTGAGAAGCCATTGATCACGCAGAGGCACTGGAGCCTCAGAGGGATGCTGGGGGATGTCCTCTCTGCAGCTCTTCCACTCAAAGGCTCAGAGGGTCCCCCTCCGAAAGCTGGAGTGAAGAGGCTGAGATAGCGTCTGGGGGAGAGCGGGACATGGTCTGCAGCACCCATTCCGGTCCCGAACCCTGCATCTCAGCAACTGCGGAGGAAAAGTACAGCGAAAGCCCCTGGGGCCTCCCCCCGCTTCCTTGAGAAAACCCAGCAGGCCGTTGGCGAGAGGGCCTATCGCTCAATGTGATTCTTGGCTGAACACAGACTTTCCCAAACCACCAGTGAAAGATAAGGTTGGAGGAGAGGCTCTGGGATGAGAGCTCGCCCACAGCCCTCCCCAAGCGCCCCTACCCTGAGTCTGTCCCCTGTCCTGGCAGCCAGGAGCCCCGGGCCCCCCGGGGAGGGAGCCTGGGTGTACAGAGGAAAGGATGTGGTCTAGTCACAGCAATGAGGGGCAGAAAGGAAGAACAGGAAGCCCTGGGCCCGCTCTGCAGCTCTGAACCTGCACGCAGGAACAGGTGGAGGGCGGCCAGGCCTCGGGCTGTAGAAGGGAAGAGGAGATGCTTGCTCGTCCAGGCTAAGTGCTCGACTGGCAGGAACGTGGAGGCTCCATGAGGCTGTCCCCGCAGCCAGAAGTTGGAGGACCACTTGGAAGGAGAAACAACCCCATTTGAGAGCACTCAGTACTCATCTGGCCCCAACTTTTGGTATTTCCCTTGTTAACCTCCCATGTCCCGAAGCCCCAGAACCCCTAAAAACTGATCTCAGGACAGAACGTGAGCTCGGTTCATCTCAGTTCCCCATGACAGGCACGCCTGAGCACCTCCTGGCTGTCAGCCAACATGCTGTGCTGCACTCAGGCATGTCCAGCTCTGCAACCGCGTGGACCATAGCCCCCCAGGCTCCTCTGTCCATGGAATGTTCCAGGCAAGAATACTGGAGTGGGTTGCGCTTTCCTTCGCCAACATTCTAGGTGCATCCAAAGCAGGACCCTTTCTTCCTTCCCACAAGCTCCCAGTTCTGCCAGCTCCCCTCATCCCCAACCAGCTGCCAGCACCCACTGTGTCTCAGGGAATTCCCATCCCCCCAGACACCCCACTTTCCCCCTTTCTGGTGATTTCTACCAGCCGTTTTATCTTAAGGATTCTCTTCATGCTAAGCACTATGGGAAACCTACGTGAGAACAAAGCTACCATCAGGACAAAGTCCCAGCAAACCTCAGAGAGTTCTCTTAATATCTGTCCTCATGTTCCGTGCAGAGTAAATGGGGCTAGGCCCACCTTCTCCCCACCCCCACCCCCATGGGGTCCTAGACAGTCAGGACCCTCTGAGTCCTAGAACCAGCCCAGCCCACTCCCCAAGAGCAGGCTGGGTTGGATGCTGGACTTGGGTACACCTGCCACAAGGTGACCCACTTCCATACCTGCTTCCTGGTCTTCATTCTGGGCTCCTGGGTTTTCTAGATGAAGGTGGCCCTTCCTAGTGTGACCCCCAGTATCCCCCCAGACACCCTCACTGCAAGTGTCCCTTGGCTCCCTGTGGGGGTCTCCAGCCCTGGGAGGCAACAAGACTCCAGAAGCAGACACCAGTGTTGTGTGTGTGGGGTGGAGGGGGGGCGCACCTAGTGGGAGACAGCTGTGTGCTGCAGAGTATTCCTCTGTGCAAACGCGTCATTTTTTTTTTTTTTTTTAATTCAGTTTGGGCTCTGCTGGATCTTGGTTGCTGCGCGGGCTTTTCTCTAGTTGCGGTGAGCAGGGACCGTCCTTCGCTGCAGTGCAGAGGCTTCTCTTGTGGTAGAACACAGACTCTAGGGAGCGCGGGCTTCAGTAGCTGCAGCACGTGGACTCAGTAGTTGGAGCACATGGGCTTAGTTGCTCCACAGCATGTGGGATCTTCCCGGACCAGGGATAGAGTCTGCATCTCCTGCATTGGCAGGCAGATTCTTCACCACTGAGCCACCAGGGAAGCCCCAAACATATCATTATTGAACCAGTCCCCTTGTTGGTGGCCATTCAAGCTATTTGCAAAAGTGAAACAAAAAACATCCTTCCATCCAGCTCATGGAGCGTATATGGGTGGGGATGTGTAGGATAAATTCCTGGAAGTGGTATCACCGGTCAGAGGGTTTGAACACTTGTCATGTTGATAAGTACAAGTAAGTAAGTGTTAGTCGCTCAGTCGTACCCGACTCTTTGCGACCCCATGGACTGCAGCCCACCAGGCTCCTCTGTCCATGAGATTTTCGAGGCAAGGATTCTGGAGTGGGTTGCCATTTCCTTCTCCAGGGGATCTTCCCAACCCAGGGATTGAACCTGGGTCTCCTGCACTGCAGGCAGATTCTTTACCGACTGAGCTAGTTATCCCCAAATTGCCATCTAGAGAGTTATACCGACTTGTTTCCACAAACACTATATGTTTGCAGACGTATGGATTATAACTTCGTGCCATGTCCCCTCTGGCAGAAGTCTGTGGGGTGGGGGTGTCCACGTCCCGCTCAGGGCTGCTGTTTCAAGCGCGTGCACCGGGGTCAGCTGCCCGGGGACCGCCTCTCAAGTTAGTCCCTCCGCACTTGCAGACCCTCCCGGCCAGGTGGGTTTTCTCCCGGCCACTCGAGGTACATGTGTTAACAAGTGCTTCCAGTGCTTGCTGTGTGTCCACGCTGGGAAATGGACCAAACAGGCCCTGCCCTCCTGAGCCTGCCTTCTCCTGGGGGAGATGGCAGGCAAAGGAGTAGGTCATGTGTCGGGGGTGAGAGGTGCTAGGGAGCAAAGTAAGCCAGGGGGTGAGCGGCAGGGTCACTTACACGCAAGCTGATCAGGGAATCCCTGGTGGATGAGGCCATGGCAGGGCTGAGCCCCGAGTAAAGTAAGGAAGGAAGGTCTGCAGATTGGTGGTGGCTGAGAATTCCTGGGTGCAAGAGCACAAAGGCCCAGAGTCAGAGCTCCAGCAGGTGTGCCCACCAGTGGCCATCCCCACCTGTCACTGTGGGGCCCACGCTGTTACCTTTCCAGAATGTCCCTTGCTCTCCACCAGCTCATCTTTTGAGCAGCTTGAAACCCACCTCTGCTCCTTCATCCCCAAATGATTTTCTTTTCTGCGTGTCTACTGTGGGACCCGTTCTTGCCCGAGATACAGTGGAAGGAGGTCCAGTCCCTGAGAATGACTCTGGTCACTGCAGCCCACACTGAGCCATCCCTGTTTGACATTTAGTAAGTGCATGGTCAGCCCCCTGATGTGAATGCTTGTGTCCTCTGCCGGGGTTGGATGGCTGTGATGTGATGGGAGAAGGGGGAAGGGAAGGTGGGTGTGTGGAGTTTGGATTCCAAGCCTGTAGAAGGAACAGTCCCCGAGTGGTGTGTCCTTTCACCCTTCTGACCACGTCGTGCCCCAGACCAGAAACCTTGACTTCAGTTCTCGGTCGGTGGACGAGGAAGCTGACCTAAGTGCCTTCCTCTTATGACACCCTCTCCTTACTCTCCTCCCCTTCCTTTAAAACAAAGACAATGCATAAATCACATTGACCCACATTTAGCGAAGCCCTGCTGTTGCCAGGAGCTGTGCTGGGTGTTAAAGGGCAGCCAAGATGAACGTCACACTGCCCTGCCCTCAGGAAGCCACAGTTCACCCTGGAAATGCCTTGCTCCTTGTGTGGGATGCGGAGCGGTGGGGAAGCTGGGGGGCTCAGGAGTGAGAAGCAGGAGTGGGCACCATGCTGGAGTGATCCACAGTCTCCAGGGAAAGTCAGAACATGACCCAGGCCTTGAAGGATGTGAAGTCTGGCGATGCAGGGTTCCAGCAGGTGGAAAAATCACTTACATGATCTGGTGGATGGGCTGATGAGTGTGGTGGGGTTGGGGTAGAGATATACTTAGGGGCTGAGGAGGGAAGCATTACCAGCAGAGGGACCCGCAGAAGAAGTGGTCCATGGGGCTCGGGGAGAAGAGGATGACAAAGTTTCTGTAAAGCTGTGCCTGGAGAGAATTTTTACTGGGGGGTTCAAGGAAAAATGGGGAAAGGGGCCGAAAACAGCAAATATTGGTGAGGATATGGAAAAATCAGAACCTGAACCCTGCTGGGGGGCGTGTAAAACAGCACACCCACTGTCAGCAGTTCGTCAGGTCCTCAGAAAGCTGAGTGTGGGATTACCATCTGACCCAGCAATTCCACGCCCACGGATGGGCCCAAGAGAGATGAAAGCACATGTCCACGCGGACGCTCGTACACAAGTGTTCATGGCTGCGTTGTTCACGAGAACCAAAAAGTGGAAGCAGCCTACATGTCAGTCAACTGATGAGAGGACAAACACGATGCGGTGTGATATCGTGTACGCCCTACCGTGTCGTATCTTCCGATCACAAAAAGGAGTGAACGGACGCGTGCTACAGCATGCTCTGAAAGCATTGTTAGTGGAAGAAATGAATCGCCAAAGAACACATGTTACATGATTCCACTGCGTAAAATGTCCTGAAGAGGTACACGTGTAGAGATGAAGCACATTAGGTGTTGTCAGGGGATGGGGGTGGGAGGAGGGCTGACAGCTAATGGGTTCGGGTTTCTTTTGGGGACCATGAAAAAGTCCTAGAGTTAGTGGTGATGGTTGGGCAACCTTGTGAATCTACTAAAAGCCACTGAATTGTATGCCTAGAAATTGTGGACTTGCTGTGACTGAGTTTTAGCTCAATTTAAAAAGAGAGAGAGAGAGACTGAGAGAATGCAGCGCGGTAGGTAGAGGGGAGCCTGGATCCGGGGTGATCGGCCCCAGCGCTGAGCAGCCTGGCTGTGGCCTTGGTCAGGAAGCAATTCCAACAGTTCCAGTCTGGAACGGTGTGCATGGTTTTGCAGACTCACAGTGCTGGGCCCGTGGGGAAGAGCGCTGTGATTTCGGGAAGTCCTCCTGTAGCCAGGGTCCAGGAGCACCTTGAGACCATAGCTGAGCCCCTCGCACTGATCAGGAAGTCTTTGCACACGAATTTCATTTTTGCTGACCAGCTGTTCACAGCCCGTGACCCCAGCACGCCTGCCGCCGCCTTCAAACCCACCGCAGCCTTGCTGGACGGGGGCCTGTAGGCAGGCCTCTGTCCTGGCCGACGTGCCCGTGCTCCACGACCACGGCAGTCCTCCAGCTGCTCTGGTCCCATCAGAGAAATCACTGCTTTCTGGAGCGGTGCTCCTGCTGCCCTTCAGCCTTCGTGGGCTGTCTCTCTGGCCCGGCAGCCCCGGGAGATGCTTGTCCCAGGCTGCAGGGGGCTGAGAGCAGCTCAGCGCCCCTCAGTGCTTGTTCTCTGCCCCTCTCTTCCAGCTCTTGCAATCTCAGGATGTGAAGGAAGATGCTGTCCTGTGCTGCTCAATGGAGGTAAGCGGGGTGGCTCAGACCTCTCCCACCTCAGACCCTGCGCATCCCTCTCAGCTTAACAGTTTGGGGGGCCCAAGGACCACTGGAGGGGTCCACAAGTCCAGGGCTGGTAGTGGGAGATGGCTTCCTGAGTGGACCCAGGGTTCCTTTCCATCCACTGCAGCGGGAAGGATGGGGTGCTAGCCTCATTCACATTCCCTCTGCCCCCAAGACCACCTCCTCCTCAGTCCAGTGCACCCCACAAATGACTTAGAAGATCCCAAGTGATGCCCTGCCCCCGGGTATCTGCCCTGGTTTTGGTGGCAGGGGGGTTTGAGGGGGGGTACTGAGGTTGAACCCCCAGGTCGCACTCCCCACTTCCAAGCTGCCCCCATGAGAGGTCCCACCCCTGTTCACAAGGTGTGGCGGCTGCTCTCCGAGCTCTTGCTTCAGTCACTTGGCTAGGGCTCAGTTACAGGGACAAAGATGTGCCCTTAGAAAACAGCCCAAGGGGATCTCCCTGCCGGTCCAGTGGTCAGAGCTCTGCGCTTCTACTGCTAAGGGCACAGGTTCGACCCCTGGTCGAGGGACTAAGATTGCACAAACCATATAGTGTGGCCAAAAGGGAAAAAGACAAGAAAACAGCCCAGGGACATTCAGAGGGCACTGTGGTGAGGGGAGGGGCTTCCAGGGCCCACACCCAGGACGTGCCAGGGTTCTAGCTGGGTACCCTGCTCTGGGCTCCAGGCAGGGGAGATAAGAGAGGAGGGGAAAGCATGGTTCCAACCTCCAGGCAGCTTGTGGTCTGGCTGCGGATAGAGATCTTGCTCAAATGCATGAGTGGATGAGGCAATGTGGAGAATACATGGGGGTACAGAGCTCGCTTCTCTGAGGAGTTAGGGGAGAGGTCAGGTCACGCCAGGATGCTCAAGGAAGGTTTGGGGAAGAAGGCAGAGCCCTGAGAAGTGGGTGGGCTGAGGCCAGGGTTGGGCAGCAACAGGGACTTGGATTCCAGGGGCTGCCTGCAGGGCGGTCTGATCCAGGAGATCCGGGCTTCTCCTAACTCCAGGGGCTTTTCAGGACCATCAGGGGCCCCTCTGGGGGGCAGGCCCTCCAGCTGGCCTTCTGCCCCGGATCCTGTTTCCTCCCTGTCATGTCATTAGTGTGGGCAGAGGTCGGTTGTGGGGATGGTGGGGCTAGAGAGGAGAGGAACAGGAGGCCTCATCCATGCTCTCGGGTTCCACACGGACACACGGCTGGTAACAACGACCAATTTCGTTTCCAGAGAGACGTCCTAGCTAGAGAAGGTTAATGTGGGGCCACCTGGTCACCCTCAAAGGAAGCAGATCACGTAGCCATTTAAGGGTGCGGGCGGTGGTCAGGGAAGGCTTCCTGTAAGAAGGGAGGCAAGTGGATGAAGGGAGAAGCATCATGTTCCTGGTAAGGACTCTTCACAGCCCCAGACAGCAGGCAATATCCTGACTCCTCTCATTCCTCCAGCAGATTGGGTGTTAAAGGTGGGCTCTCACACTGGCTGTCTCCACTCTCCACCCTTTCCATCCCTCTGTCCTGGGAGGAAGAGGCCTGGGCACCTTCCTAGGATAATCTAGCGATTTCCTTTCCCTGCTCCCCTAGCAAGCACCCCTAACCGAGATGAACAGAGCAGGAGTCCTTTCGGGGTCCAGCACGCGTCCTAACCCCACTTCTCTGCCCACAGCTGCAGAGCACAGGCCGACTGCTGGAGGAGCAGTTGCCCGAGATGATGGCCGAGCTCCTGGCCAGTGCCCGCGACAAGATGCTGTGCCCCTCAGAATCCATGCTGACTCGGTCCCTGCTGCTGGAGGTCATTGAGCTGCACGCCAACAGCTGGAACCCCCTGACGCCCCCCATCACGCAGTACTACAACAGAACCATCCAGAAACTGACCGCCTGACAGCCCGGGGGCCTGGCGGGCGGCCCGCAGGGCAGCTGGGGCCCTGGTGCTCAGAGCCAGATGGACAGGCGGGAAGACAGGGGTGGCCCTGGCGGGAGAGAGGCGTGGGGAGGAAGGCAGGCAGAGCCGGCGGCCAGTCTGGAGCCAGACGGGGAAGGGACCGAAGCCCTAGGAGGAGCGGCCCCCCATCCGATGAGCCCCCCAGCCCGAGCATGCGGCAGCTCGCACCAGTAAGGGCAGCATGTGTCTTCTCCACGGTGGCCCGGCCCTCCTCCTCCCCGCCCCCTCCCACGCAAGGCGTCCCCTCCCCGCCCCGCACCGGGCTGTGCTGTGTGCAGGGGTTCATCTCCTCAGAGGCCGTGGCAGCCGCATGCTGGTGTACAGCTTGGGTCAGAAAGGACCTCAGAAGGCTGGAAAAAGTGGGTCGGAGATGGGTTTGCATTGTTCGCGCGTGCTGCCAGCCACAGTCGCCAACCGGCAGCAGGCGACATGGAGCAGATGTCCGGGAGGACAAAGGCAGGCACAGTCCCCACCGGCCGCCCCTAATTGACGGCCTTTGTCCGCGCGGCCGGCGGGCTGGGGGACGGGGCGATCTCCTCTAACCTTCACGTTCCGCCCTCCCACCTTCCAGCCTCGTCCCTCAGCGCCCCCCACCCCCGAGCTGCAGGCCCAGAGGGGGCCAGGGGCCTCGAGGGGAGACAGTTTGCCGTTCTACTTGCACTCTTTTGTTTTATTGTGTTTTACTGTTTTCAAAAGTCAGCTGCTTTGAAGTCTCCTCTCTCAGTGCCGAGGGCCCCGCAATGTGATCACACAGTCAGCCCCGCGAGAACCCCCTGATTAGTGGGAGATCAAACCCGGCCCTCCTCTGGAAGGATCCTAGCCACAGACAGCTTGCCAGTAGCCAATTAGGGTAATTGGAAACTTCTGCCCCTGCAGGGGTCCCCGCTGGAACCCTGTGCTCCTCGGCCCTCGGCTTCCCTGGCTTCTCTGTTCTCCATTTCTAGCGTCCTTCCTCAAAGGGCCGATACTGTCGCCGCTGGGAGAGCATTAAACCTGTCTTGGCCTGGGGCCTGGTGGTGAACCGGGCTCAGAAAGAGGCTGGCGAATTAAAACCGAAAAGCCCAGTGATGCTTCCCAGTGCCACACACACAGGTCTTGTCTCAAACTCTCCCTGGGGGGCAGATTCAGGGAGACCGGGACACCTGGTTCCCTAGGACTAACTCAACGAGCTGAGTCCTCAGCCGTGGTCTGTGCCCCCTGTGGGGGGATCTCTGGGTACTACTGTCCCAGGGCTGTTGGGAGGGGTCTGTTTGCTGAGTCATGAGCAGGACTATCAGGGATCCCAGCAAGCCACCCGCTTTCCAGGCTGGCATCAAGGCTGGGGACGCTTGGAGGGTCCGAGTCCTGGGGGCAGCCCCTTCTCTGATGGCTGAGGAGGAGGATGAGGGGCGGGCCCTGGGAGGCTGGCTTCGGGTTGTCTCTGGTGTCTGTGCAGCCCCACTCCTGGTCTGGAGCCCCCATTTCCGTGAGGCCCCAGAAGGCGGCCTCAGAGCCCAGCAGTGTCCTCACTTGCTCTTCGGTTGAGGCCTGGGTCACCTTGAACCCCCGCCCCTGGCTGACTGGTCTGATCAGGCTGGAGGAAATGTCCCCTTATTGAGTCCAGGAGAGCAGGCAGGTAGGGGTAGGGGGTGGCTTCCTCTGTACTCCCTGGCTTATCCATCCCACCAGCCGCCACCTTCCCGCCAGTCCCCAGGAGGAGCCTGCTGGGGAACAAGGGGAGGGGCGCAGTTTACCTGGAGGGGGTCAGTGGCCTCTGCCAAGGAGTCCACACTGCCCCACCCCTGCCTTCTCCACCCTCCTCCCCTTCCTCCCAAGCTCCTCCGTCTTTTCCTCACCGCCTTTCCTGCACCTTTTGGCTCAGCCTGGGGCCACGGACACCAGAGGCCCCACAGGAGGCCTTGAGGGAAGAGCTGGGCTGACGTCAGGATGTTCAGAGAGGCCCCAGGGAAATCGTGGCCCCACGGGGTCGAGCAGCCCCCAGCCCGGCAAGCAGCCGCTCCCTGGCCGCCCTCCGAGACCCGCACCTGGGCTGAAGGAAGGCCCTGCTTCCCTCAAGTGAGGTGTGTGTGAGTGTGCATGTGAATGTGTGTGTGTGTGTGTGTCTACATGAGTACATCTACTGAGAAGGAAGCAGGGCCCTGGAAGAACGCTGAAGCCTAAAAGTGAGGCTGAAAGTAGAGGATGCAGAAGAGGGGGGTCTCCCACCCCAGCCTTGGGCTCAGAGAGCAGGCTTCCTGAAGGGGCCCCGGACACCATGCGCTCGGGGCGATGTTCCCTGGACGGGCAAGTTAACATCTCGGCACCGCCTTCCTAAGGGCCCCTTCCTCCCGACAGCCTGCCTTGGTGGTCTTGCCTCAGGGCCAGCCCCGCCTTGACTGTTAGGACCAGAGTGGGAAGGAGTGAGATATAAATATGTATACATATATAAATATATTTTTAATTACGTGTCGTGTCACCATGGCCTCCAGACATATACGGTTCGCTTAGTTGATTCCACTGCTTGAGAGCGCTTCCTGGCTGATCCACATAACCGTCGGAGCTGTTTTTCTAAATGCAGGTTGCTGCCACTTTTTCAGATGTGGAAGGAAAACGTTCCCCCCCGCCCCCCAAAAAAAATTTTTTTTAAGGAAATAACAGTAAAGCCTAAACTCTGAGGCAGCTTCTCACGGAAGACTACTTAGGAACTCGGGGGCAGACAGGAGTGCCCTCAGACCTCCGCCCCCTCCCCAGGCCACATCCCCCCGCTGACAGGGAGGCCGTGTCCGAGTTGACCTCTGAATGTATTTGATGGGAGGCGAAACTGGGTGTTGCTTGGTCCTCTAAGGACTCAGTCCTCCTCTAAGGCTTGTGCGGTTTTCCCTCCTCGCCTGTGGCTCCCTCAGCTCTGAGCAAGCGAGGTCCCGCCATCCTGACGCACGTCCCGTCTCTTCTGCCAGTCAAGATGAGGCAGTCATGGTTTTCCTCTCAGGCAGCCTGCCTGCTCGCCACAGTCCTGCTCCCACGAGCCTCATGGCTCTGCCTGAGCTCTGGGACTGCAGCCCCGAGAAGGCACCCCCTCACCACCCCCAGCCTCCCCTGGACAAGGCGGGAGCCCCCAGCACCCTCCCCAGCGGGTGTGCACCCCCAAACCCACTCTTCGTCTGCTCGTCCTTCCTTAACCTGTCTGTACACCTTTAAGGTTTGGGGATCGTCCTGTCCATCCGTGTAAATGTAAATGTGGGCCAAGTCGGTATTTATTCTAATTTTTATTTTTTATTTTATTTTCTCCAATGGATGGGGAGGGAGGGGGTGTGGGAAACCTCCCGCTCTGATCACGCCCTGGGCAGCTGCAGGGGCGGGGGCCCAGACAGCCAGGCCGCCGCAGGAGCAGCCCCGAGGGGCCACACAGACGCCAAGCCCCAGGCTGTTATCTGGCATCAGAAGCCAGCCAGTGTTCCTCGTCCCGACAGACTGTCCGGCCTGCCCGCGAAGTCCTGTCCCTCAGCTGCCGGCGCTCTGTTGGGAAACCGCAGGCTGGGCCTTTGAGGACACAGATCAGAGAAACGGCAACTCTTCTCCTCTGCTCGGGACACTGGCACACAAGGGCTGCCTGCCTCGCCCGAGCCAGCTGGGAGCCTGGCGACGGGTCCTACCTCCCCAGAGCAGGGAGCTGGGGGCTTCCCGCCAAAGCTGCGGCAGAACCCTGCTCGTGCGACGACCACCTTCCCTCCCTTGGTATGTCCTGCTTTCCAGCTCAACCCAAACTACAAGTGGGTTTAAAAATAAACCACACCAAAAAACAGAAATGCCCTGAATCTGTTGTTCTTTGCGCGGTCAGCAAAGGAAATCTCTCCCAAAGGCTTTTGTGCCTCAGCGGGTCGTGGCAGAGGCCTTGGAGGAGCCCCTACCCAGGTGATCAGCTGGTGAGAAGATTCCCCGAGTTGGGCCGCAGCGGGGAGCGGGGCCCAGGGGCTAGAGAAGGTTGGGAAGGGGTGGTCCAGGAGAACACTGGGGAGGGAGACAGATGCCGTCCCCCTGCCCCCAAGCCGGGAACCGTGGCCTGTCCAAGGCAAGAGGAGTAACCAGTCCTGCACAAAACTTTTCCACTGAAGATTTGGTTTGCTGCATGTTTAACCACCTCATCCCCCAAACCTACACCTCCTGTGAAAAAGTCACTGTGACACTTGGCAACGACTCCTTTGAAGAAGACTGAGACTTGGGCAAAGCAGCTTCCAGAAGTCAGCAGCAAGTGGCTGTCCTGTCCCCACAGGTCAAGCCAGTCTTTCATCTGAGGGTCCCAAAGGGCCCCAGTGATTTCTTTTCCTGTGGTGACATGTTCTTTGTTTTGCACAATCCTGTCCGTGACAAGACACTGGGGACACTGCCTCCTGGCAACAGGTCCCCTCGGGGATTCTTTCTGGCTAGACTTTGCCAGGCCTTCAGCTCCTTAGAGTGGCGACCGGAACACCCACACCCCTCGTGATTCCCTGGTCGGGCCAGGATGGCGGCCAGGCCAGCTCAGCAGCCCGTGGAGGGTGTGTTGAGATTTCTGACCCACATGAAGCAGGGCAGCTCTGGCCTGAAGTACCCCAGTTGGTAGAGGGAGATAACTTTTTAATTAGATGATTGTCATTTGTGAAGCTGAAGTGTTTTACAAAAATGCAAAAGGGTTGGCGTAGAAAGTGAGGTCAAAACACAAGGAGTTGGAGGGTAGAAGAAAGTGTGCGTGAGGGCTGAGTCCCTTCAGTCGTGTCCAACTCTGTGCCACCCCATGGACCGTAGCCCACCAGGCTCCTCTGTCCATGGGAGTCTCCAGGCAAGAATACTGGAATGGGTTGCCATGCCCTCCTCCAGGGATCTTCCCACCCCAGGAATCACACCCGCATCACTTACATCTCCTGCATTGGCAGGCAGGTTCTTTACCCCTGGTGCTACTTGGGAAGCCCAGAAGAAAAGGTAGGGAAGGAGAAATCTTACCAAACGCTGTTCATCAAAAGAGATTTTTCTGGGTTAAATTCGTTCTGGTTCCAGAAGTTTACCGAAAACTACAAATATTCTGAATAATAAATGTTTCGATTCTGTGTCTCACCACTACCTCTGCTTATATGTGTTATCTGTCCTGCTGAGGGTGGGTTACCTTTGTCCTGAGGTCTGTAGGAGGGAGGGACGGGAAGACTGTTGCGGATGAATGAAGTAGAATACACACGTGTGTGCACACACATGACTTGTAGCAGAAGAAGCAAGGATTGAGACGATAAAGAGGAAGTGGTTATACTTTAATATTAAAGCTTGTCTCTCATCCCCATGGTTTTTTCAGGGCCTTACATACACTGTCTCCGGTGGTTCAGAGGTGTAGGCAGGTGAGCATTTTTGATTCCCATTTTACAGATGAGAAAACCAAGGCTCAGAGAGGTGATGTGACTGACCCAGAGCCCAAGGCCGGTCAGGTCAATGGAAGAGTTAGGGGCCCCCCCCTCCCCTCAGCCCAGAAAGCGAGTGTATCTTCAACAGCCTCGGCTCTGACTGCAGTGAGCACAGTCCCAGGGAGCCGGCCAGTCCCACCCGCCAGGCAGAAGGAGCAGCCAGCTGCTGGCTTGAGCCCGCCATGGGCAGGCTACATGGTCTTTTCCTCTTTATCCAAGGAAAGGAGGAGCATGATGAAATACCCTCAGATCAGAGGATTGCAGAGGGATGGGGAGGAAGAGGAGCCAGCTTGCAAAGTTTTGTGCTATTCTGTGAAAGAATACATTGTAACGTCTTGCAAACTGGATCTCCTCAGGGCCAGAGGTCCTCAAGGTGGGTGGGAGGGGAGGGAGACCCCCCTGGAGAGGGGCACATCCAGGCCTGAGATCAATATTCAAATTGCCTGGGAAATTTTTCCAACTACATGCTGAGAAAGAACACACATATGCCAACATTTTCAGAATTCTGGTGTTAGGGGGCCCCTCTTACTGGTGAGCATGCACGGGCCGTACCCTCTGAGTGACAGGAGCGAACGCAGCATATGCAGGCCGCAGAGAGGGCTCTCAGGAAGGCGGAACTAGCCCACGGGGACAGCAGGCCACGCTGCCGCATCTCACCTCAGTTTGCAGTACTGGGTCCTGCTGTCGGAGCTGAGACGAGGCTGCCCAGCACATGAGCAACGGTGGAAAGGGCTCCAGGACAGTCCTTGAGTGTGGACAGAGAGTACACACCACGGACTCCAGGCCACGTCATGACTCACAGGCCCTGGGCCCTTGTATGCTTACATAGGCCCATCCTCCTTAAAAATATATAAAAATTGTATTTTATGACTATCTTGGCACAAAGATGAAGATAATATTCCTTATTAAAACTTTTTTTTTTCAATCTAAAAATTCATTTATTTCTGATTTTAAACAGCTGAAAACAGGGCTTCCCTGGTGGCTCCATGGTAAAGAATCCACCTGGCAAATGCAGGAGACACAGATTTGATCCCTGGTCTGAGAAGATGCAGTAAAGCAACTAAGCCCATGCACCCCAACTACTGAGCCTGTGCTCTGGAGCCTGGGAGCCGCAATTACTGAACACACCTCCTGCGACTACCGAGAGCTGGGTGCCTGAGAGCCCGCGCTCTGCAACAGGAGAAGCCACCACAGTGAGAAGCCTGAGCACTGCAACTAGACCTCAGCCCCCCGCTTGCCGCAAGTAGAGAAAAGCCCGAGCAGCAGTGAAGACCCAGAGCAACCAAAAATAAATTTTAAAAAGCTAAAAACCCCTTCCGGGGCCCTAAATTTCTAATGCCTAGGTAACTGTGCCTGAGGCATGGGCTGACTCTTTGTGGACATCTTATCTGAGCCAGAAACCTCACCTTTCCCTGCCCACCTGGTCTCAGCACGAGCCTGGGCAGGGGAGGGTGGGCAGAAGGCCGCTCACGCCGCCGCCTCCCGAGGAAGCAGTTGGCCTATTCTGGAAGCAGATGCGGTAGCTGCTTCTGCCCAGACTGGCCGCCAGCCAGCCAGCCTGGAGTGTGAGGCAAACAGCTGTGTTTGCCTGGCCAAGGAGACTGGCCCAGAGAGCCCAACCCGCCACACAGCCCTGGCTCCCTGCCACCGCCCTTTCACACACATCATCTGGCCTCACCAGGGCCCTGCAAGGGAAGTAAATACTATCCTTACACCCATTTCACATCTGGGGAAACATGTAGGGAACCACGCCATCTGCTTGGACAGCACCCTGTAGTTTTAAAATATATGACGATTTTGTTTGATCTTCACAAGTAGTCCTGGCAGATGACAGACACTTTTCACTCTGTTTGAAACGTAGAGGAAACAGACTCAGGGGAGCAGTGGCAAGTCCAAGTCATGTGACCGCCCCCCACTCCAGGCACAAGGGCCAGGCCTTGAAATGCTGTCGTCGTAGTCCTGAGAGGGGTCTGGTGGGCGTGCATGGGGACCAGGCTGAAGACCCAGGTTCCTGGCCTCTGGGACTGGTGGCCGTCTTGGGACCTGAGCCTCCTCACCCCACTGTGTCCCCCAACTCTAATCGGCCTGCTGGCTCCCAGGGACAAGCAGGATTCAGGTCAGGACTCTTGGACCCCCTGGTGACTTACCAGAACATCCAGGGATGTGGCCCTTGATGCTACACAGAATGGTGTGTAATCAGTGCTTTCTCTGTTTAAGCAGGGCCAGGAGAGGACTCTGTCGCAGGCTTGACTCAGAGGGAAAGGAGACGCGCCCAGGCTGAGGAGGAGGTCAGGAACTCCTGAGGCCCATACCAGGGACAGGAAGGGTGCTTGGGGTCTATTTCCATTAACTATGCCACACAACTCTGCACAATGAATTGTGTAACCAGTCAGCTTGAAATCTCAGGTCTTATAACATAGATGTTCACCGCTCTTGTTTACAGGTCTGCAGATGGGCTGGGGTTTGGATGACACTAACTGGATGGCAGAGGACCTAAGCACAATCTCAGGTCCCGTGGACACTGGTTGGAGTTACAGGCGTGTACCTCCTCCAAGAAGTTCTCCATGACTGCTCCCCTAGTCAGGGTTCCAGGTGCCCCCTCTGGGCTCCTGCAGCTCCCACAGATGCTTCGACCATGACCCAGCTCACTGTGGGTGACCACTGGCCTGCAGGGGGCTGATGTCCACTGACTCTGAACTTGACCTCATCCACTCTGCATCTCCAGCACCGAGCCCAGGGCCTGGCTCAAGCAGGCGCTGAACAAGCTTGTGTGGGCTAAACAGGTGAACCCTGACGGTGAGATCCAGGTGATAAGTGACAGAGGGGCACAGGGAGGGAAGAGCTGAGCTGTGCCTTAAGCCAGGTCCTGGAGGAGGGGCATGCAGAGCAGTGGAGGGGTCCCCTCACGGGACAAGGACTTCCAGTGGGGAGGCCGGGGTGCCCCCAGGGCCCTGAGGTCTAACCGTGCAGACAGGGCTGCAGGTGGGTGCACTGCTGTGCCGTGGGGGAAAGGCCAGAGGCCCGGGGAGCACAGACCCAGCCTCTGTGCAAATAAGAAAGAGCCCTTCCCCACTCAGGGGCACCCAGCCCTGCCCAGGACCCTGGGAGCTGCTCGGACCCCTAGGCCCATAGGGGAGGCCGCAGCTGTGCACTGCTTGAGAGATTCTCTGGGGTATGTGAGGTGTATGTGTGTGTGTGTGAGTGTGTGCACGTGAGGTTCTCTGGGGTGTGTGAGGTACATGCACGGAGTGAGTGTGTGTGTGTGTGTGTGTGTGTGTGTGTGTGTGTGTGTGAGATGTGTTTCTGATGTGTCCTAATCTGCTGTACAGTTTCTAAATCTCCCTGGCTGGTTGGCCTCTGAGCAAGGAGAGGTGGGAAGCAGAGGTGTGGGGGTCCTGCCTCCCAGAATCAGAGACACAGGGTGTCTTTCAGAGGAGGTCACCGTGGCTTTCACCCTGCTTTCTGAGAACAGAGCTGACATGGATCCTGAAAGATGCTGAGAACAGGCTGTTGGTCCCCGGTGGGCAGGCCACAAGCTGGCCTTCCTTCCCTCAGTTTATTGCTCAGTTGGTGAGGGCAACGGTCTGGGCAGAAGAAAGACGAATTTGAAGGGGAAAGGAGGACAGTGTTCCCCAGGGGGTCAGGGGGCCTGGTCAGAGGGAGAGACGGGGAAGGCCTCTCCTGTGGTCACCGGAGGCCCTGCCAGTGGAGGGGGCCTAACTTATCTGGGGCAGGGGCGATGCTAAGGACGGGCCGCCAAGGGACAGGCAGCTTCCACTTTCAGATTTCTGATCTTCACCTTCTGCTGGAGCCGGGCTCTTGCAATCCTGGAAAGCCATCCGTGGCCCTTAGGGAATTTGATTGAGAAGGTGCCCTTAACTGACTTTGCTGGGGAGAAAATGCCCCTCCCAAAAAATATGCTAAAAACAACATAGGCTCAGACATCCCTGGTGGCACAGTGGTGGTTCAGATAGGAGCCTGCCTGCCGTGCAGGAGACATGGGTCCAATCCCTGGTCCGGGAAGACTGCGCATGCTGAGGAGTGACTGAGGCCCAGAGCCACAACTACAGAACCCAAGCTCTAGGGCTGGTGAGAACAACCACTGAGGGTCACACACCTAGAGCCTGGGCTCCACAGCAACGAGGAGCAGACCCCGTCTCACAGCTAGAGAAAGCCAACCCAGCAATGAAAACCCAGCACAGCCAAACAACAACGATGACAGAACAGCGGAGCATCTAAAAGGGGCAGTTTGCTCCCCTCTTCCTGGTCAAGCTGCACCAGGAACATCGGATTCCCCTTTGGGACCTTAGTTTTTTAGGCACGTGGCCAAGGATGGGGAGCAGGCCAGGCGGGAGCCAGCGCCTGACGACCAAGGGGAAGAGGTAGGCGCCGAGAATGCGGTACCTGAGAATGCTCTAGGCGTGCTCCTCTGACCTCAAAAGACACACATGCCAACGTGGGAGAGGAAAAAACAAACGGGGGGGACAGGGGACTGGACACAGAGAGTGGACTTTGGACACCCAGATCCAAGGACACCGTGGGGACCCGCGGACTGGTGGCAGGGGGTGGCTGAGGGTAACACAAGCATCTGAGCAACAGCCCCCAACACTGGACATGATCCAGCAGAAACCAGGACCCAATGCGGACCCCATGGTGTGGGAGGATGCTCCCCTTTGCAGGGCAGGGTGTGGATTAGGAAAAACACTAAGAGATCCCTTCCACTCTGAGGCTCTGAGAGGGCAGCAGGGCCTCTCGGGATGCCTCCTTTCCAGGAACTGCACTTGCCCTCAGTCCTGGACATTATTTAGTCCTTTTTCCCCCAGCTAACCCTCCAAACCCTCCAGGCTATCAGGGAATGGAAGGGCACTTGGAGCCCACCCTCCCATGTGACAGGTGAGGAAACCGAGGCCCTTACAGAAAAGGGGCTTGCTCAAGGTCACGGTGGTGCCAACATTCATGGGCACCCATTGAACCAGGCGCCCAGCTGAGCACTTCCCAGCTTCTCACTACAACTCCTGAGGGTCCGGTCTCCAATTTACTCAGACCGAGGGAGGGTCATTTGCCCCAGGTCCTACCACTAGAAAGAGGAGGGGCAGGGTTCTAACAGGTCCCCTCTGCTTCCAAAGCCCTTGCTGGTGACCTGAACCTCATACCTTAGTGTTCCACACACAGCGATAAAATCAGGTAGGTCCACTGAGAAATGCAGACAGTCCTCAGTGATGACAGTCAGGATAAGTCTAGGGAGGCTGGTGAGTCACCTGGTGTCTCAAGTCTTAGCTTCCTCTACCAAAAATGGGAATGTGAGATTTACCTTCCGTCTTGTTGGAAGTTTGGGATAAAAGTGCTTGTCTTCTGTGTCCTTCAAATATGACAGCTCTTTCCTCTTGACCCCTAAGCTCTCTGGCCTTCCTGGCATGTGGATTATCTCCCAGGCAAAGGGTATGGAGGGAAGGACAGCCACCCTGGGTGGGTATGGCTGCCCTTATGAGGGCTGTTGGAGGCAGGACTTCGAGCACCGGCCTTGCCACCCGCCCTGCGGCACTGATGGGTGAGCTGACCTGTTACCCGCACATGACTCTCCTCTGAGCATCCATCAGCTGACCTTGAGCGCCCTGGGGACACACAGAGAGACCCTACTGCTACGTCCCTGTCCACACTCAGAACCAGGAGGCGTCCAGGCCGATGTGATAAAGCAGTGTGTGCCGGGTTCATCCTGGATGCTGGAGTGGGGACACAGTGGGGAACCAGGCAGTAGGGGCTGCAGGCAGAGGAAGCGGGCATGTAAGGAAGGGACAGCCAAGTATGGCAAGTAACCACCCAGAGCTGCACCTTCTGGTGATAAGAGTCATCATTCCAGGGGAGGGGGAGCCTAGTGAGGTGGTGACCTGGAGACCCTGTCTCCTGGCATGATCTGATTGGAAGGGCTGGAACCCAGCACATGAGGTTGACCTCAGGGTGGGCTCACAGTGTGTAAGCAAGTGCCAGGTGGTCAGGTAGACGACGATTAAAGCTGGTCACAGTTGGCGGGTGGCCAAACTGTGGGAGGGATGGACAGGCCAGACCCTGCAGGAGGGGGTTGGGTGGGTAGGTGGGAGAAGTTCCTTGCAAGGCCCCCTATGTGATAGAGAATTAGTGAATGTGTGTGTGTGCGGTGAGGGGGCAGGGGGGTGGTTCCCTTCAGGAGAAAATGAGAGTCATGGTAGGCTCCTAATCAGAGAAGAATTGAAATTAGGGGAGGTTAATCTTCCTTCCACGTGCAGAATGGATTAAAGAGAAGAGAAACAGTGAAAACATCAAGAAAACCAGTTAATTATACAGGCAGGAAGCACCTCGATGGGGAAGGGGGACTAAACCAGAATTCCCTGGTTCTGATTGTCACCCAAGGTCAGCTCTCCCCATCCCAGGCGCCTGGCGTTGTCCAGAGCAGAGATGTTGTTACACATACATTTGCTGTCTGTTGCTGTAACCTGCCTCTTTAAACAGAAAAACTGTCATAACTGATTTTTTGGTAAAAAGCTTTCCACGGGGGGATCATACACAGCCCCGAATCCTCACACAGAGGGCTCATGTGTCTCAACCTCTCCTGATGACTCAGGCTCATTTCGACACCACTAATTAGTAGACTGGACTGTAATACTGGGTTACCCTCAGGGATTATCAAGGTATATCCAGTCTGCTTTGCTTGTTTAATTACTGCATCTGCCTTTTACAGCTTCTCTGCCTCCTCTCTCATCAGACAGCTCTTCTCGCTCCTGCCAGCATGCCTGTTGTGGCCTGAGACACTAGACCACCGAACTTGTCAGCATTGTTTGTCGAGTCAGAGCAAACGGACTCTGAGCGAGGGCCCAACTGACATTTTTATGAGCAAAGAGGAGGCGCTTCACTGCATGAATGAATGTGTCAAACACCCATTTCACCCACTCAGAAACCATCTTTGCCTATTTTCTGTCCTCTCCTCTGCCCCCTCTCCGTGACTTCCAAAAGTGGTGGATCCGCCAGATACATAAGATTTGGCTGAACTTAAGTTGTATCAGCCCATGTGATCTTCTTGGCGGCTTCAGAGCTGATGGGGTGGGTCTCACCCTCCTTCTGCAGGGAGGAAAGCTGGGCCTGAGGGCTGGGGTGGGTCAAGGTCAGACGGTGAGTCACGATGAATCTCAGGATGGGCCTGGTCACCTTGCCTCAAGGCCACCAGACCTCCCTGGGGAAGGAAACCAGAGGCCCCTGGTGGAAAGAGCCCCACACTGGGAGTGAGCAGATCCAAGTCTAGTCCTGGTGCCAGACTTACCAGCTGGGCACCCACGGAGCCATTGCTTCATTGGGCATCAGTTTCTCCATCTGTAAGAGAAGGATGAGTATATTCGTTTGTGAAGAATCCTCTCTGTAATTCTTGAGCTGTCTTTGCTCATTAGTGGGTGGAGGGAAGGGGACGGCAGGGAAGGAGGACGTGAAGGAGAGAGGGGAGACGTTAACAGTTGCTCTGCCTGAGCCCCACCTGGGCCCCCCAGCTTCCCCCCAGTCCCTGGATTTGCACCCCTTCCCGGACCTAGTTCATCCCTATGACCCACCCAGGAAAGCTATTAAATTTCAGACTAGTCAACTAAGAGTCTACAGGCCTTGGGGGAAAGGCCTAATAATAATAACGACCTAGAGGATGAGATGGTTGGATGGCATCACCGATTCAATGGACATGAGTCTGAGCAAGCTCTGGGAGATGGTGAAGGACAGGGAAGCCTGATGTGCTGCAGTCCATGGGGTCGCAAAGAGTTGGACATGACTGAGCGACTGAACAACAACAGAAATAAAGCTCTTTCCAAGAGCAAAGGGTCTGGCCACCCAGAGTCATCATCCCATTCACAGGAGGGACCGCAGACGGGCGAAGGACTCTGCTAAGAGTCAAAGCAACATCTTTGGTTTCTGAAGTCAACAGTTCTTTATCTCCTTTTGTCTTTGGCACTTTCCGCCTCTGTCCCGGGCCAGTTCTTCTGGCTTCAGTCCACTGCTTTCTTCGTCTGGCACTCAAGGCCCCCAGGACGGTCCCTCTGAAGGGAAGTAGAAGGTGGGTCGGGCCATTTGCAGACCAGTTGAGGGCCCTCCCACTTGAGCGGGACCAGGAGGAAAGGCGAAGTGGTGATTGGCTGAAGGCCCGAGGACGTGTGTCGCCTGACCCCGCCCACAATCTGGACAGGTTGCCCAGCAGCGTGGCCCCTGCATGGGGGCCCCTTCTGAGCCCGGACGGGCACTGGCAGAGGCCCCCGGTCTGGGCTCTGCTCTCTGGAGCCCCATGCAGTTCGCAGAGCCCTAGCTCTTCTTTCCTGCAGCAACTCCACGGGGCCGGGGCCTGGGCTTGGCGGCTTTCCTGGGCTGCTGCCGTATCGATTATTTTGGCTCCCTTTTTGCTGGGGATATCAATCTAGCGGGTTCCTGGGATGGCTGTGTTTTAACCTCTCACCCCGGTCTAGACTCCGTGGGCTCCCGCTGTCCCTCGGCCGGGAGGAGATGGAGGACCCTGGGTCTCTCTGGGGCAGGCTCTGGAGCCAGCGGATTTCCAGGAACAGATGCCGGGATCGCCCAGCGGCTCCGCGGCCCCGCCAACCTGCCTCCCTCCAAACCGGCCCGGTGAATTATTAAAGATGCAATTTCCTTTCATCTTTCCAGTAAAATCGCTCCCGGTGCCGCGATCTGCTGTCTTCCTGTCACTGGCTGGGTAGGGGCCTTGGCAGGACCCTTGTTCACTCCCGCCCCTCCGTCCTTCCTTAATCTACCTAGGGGGCTGAAGAGGGCTGATCCTTCCTAAAAGGGTCCAGGGAGCCCAAGAGTCTTGGGAAACTGGGTGGAGTGGAAGGGACTCGGAATCATAGAATATTAGAGCCTGCTGTCTCACAGCTGAAGGAAGAGGAGCCCAGAAAGGGACATTGGCCAGCCCTGGGCAGCACAGCAAGCCATTGGCAGGGTGGAGGCTGGAGTCCAGGCTCAGGTCTCCCAGTTGAGGGTTTCCCCTTCTCCAGCCATCTACCTTGGGATGAGCCCCGACACCTCCCGGATCAGGGAGCTGGGTCAAGCATCTCACCGGATCAATGATGTCTCCCAGCATGAGTTACGGTGTCTGCTCATTATTTACCATCCAGTCCTCGCCCCTCCTGCGACACACTAGCTGAACTGAAACCATGATTGTTACCTCCCTCTTGTCAGTATTTATTGTTTCGGGTTTGGCTGTTAATTCCTGGTGACGATCGCAAAGGTCTGGAAAGCCCACAGCTGCCGCGTGGTCCTGGTCTGATAGCCCTCCTTGTGGCCTTGCTCCAAACTCACCTCCTCTGCACCCCTCCTGAGTCCCCCAGAGACACCCAAGGGGTCTACCTCCTCTTTTACTTCATCCGAGGTCTGCTCTGGAAAGATGCATGGACAAGATTTTCAAGTCTTTAGCTAGGGTCTTGGTGTCCCTTAAGACAGCATGCTGACTTCCCTGGTGGTCCAGACTGAGACTCCCCACTCCCCAGGCAGGGGGCCTGGTTTCGATCCCTGGTCAGGGAACCAGACCCCACAGGCTACAACTAAAGTTCCCACATGCCACAGTGAAGATCCCAAAGCAGCCAAATAAATAAATAAACTTTTAATGATAAAGACAAAAAGAGACACCACTCATGTGCCCAGCCCTGAGCCATCTGCTCTGGAGACTCTAGACGACCATGGTCTCTTCATCCAGAGGTCAAGCCCAAGCAGAGGGAACCCAGAGGGACCCTCGAGACCACCCACCGCCCCCCACCCCCGGCTTGGCCTCAGCCTGCCAGGTCAGACTGCAGTTGGCAGAGTTGGCCCCAAGGACAGGCAGAAACCCTCCTGACCCCTTCTTGTGGCAAGAAGGGGATTCCTCTGCCTTTGGTAAGATAGATGTTCCTCAGACCCTGGTTTGGGACCATGAGCAGGCCATGCTCTGGGCCCCCTGCTGGCTCCAGATTCACCATCCTGGGTCCCCTGGTCCCTCTCCCAGATTCCCTGTTCCCCCTGTTCCCCTCACCAGATTCACCATCCTGGGTCCCCTGGTCCCTCTCCCAAACACCCTCTTTGCTTCCCTCCAGCTCTGAGAAAGAGGACCACCTTTCAGAGGAGACTCTGAGACCTTCCTGGACTCAGGCCTGGACCTGGAACGGTGCTCTCACCCACTGGGGGAGCACCTGCCCTCTGGGTCCAACCTTCCCCTCGTCCTTGGTGCCAGAATCATGGGCATACCCACCAGCCTACCCGGGGCTCCCGCGTGCTGCGCACCTTGGAAGGCCCCTTCATGTCTGTCTTCGTGAACATGACCCTCCCACCCACCTGCACCCATCATCCAGACACTTTCCTTTCCTCCCCCAACCCTGTGGCAACCATTAATCTGCTTTCTGTTCTGATAGTTCATATGAATGGAGTCAAACAACATGTGGGCTTTTGTGTCTGGCCTCTTTTACTTACCAGAAAGTTTTTGAGGTTCATCCACATGGAACCATGTATCAGAATGTTGTGCCTTTTTAGGGCTTAATATTCTGTTGTATGGATCCATCACAATTTGTTATTCATTCATCAAGTGATGAGCACTCCCATTTTGCAGATGAGGAAACTGAGGCCCAGAGAAGGTAAGTGGTGAGGGTCCCCTTCATCCTCCTACTTGCTCCTCACAGGAAGGGACCCCACCTGTGCTTCCTGCTACCTGTGCAGGGCTCAGCCCTGGAAGTGAGCCTGATTGCCAGCAGTGAGGAGGCTGCTGTGAGAGGGGCCGTGGGGTGCAGCAGTTCAGAGGCTAGACTCTGGAGCCCCGCTCCCTGGGTCAAAATCCTGGCTCCACTCCTCCCCTGCCACGCGGCCTGACTTCATGCAAGTCATTTATCTTCTCTGTGCCTTTGTTTTCTCATCTGTAAAAGGGGGATGATGACAATAATAGGAGCAGCTACTTCAGAGGATGTTGTAAGCATTACATGAACTACTTCTATCTGCAAAACTAGAAAATGAAAATCAACCTATAACAGACAGCAGATCCATGGCTGCCTGAGAATGCCAGGAAAGGTTAGGAGGGAAATGGATTTATTCATTATCTTAACTGTAGTTAAGATGATTTTAAGGCCCACTTTGGGCCTCTTCACCCATAGCTTCCACCTCTGAAGATCCAATCAGCCGGGTTCAAAAATATTCAGAAAAAATTTTTTCAGGAAAAAAATTTTCAGAAATTCCCAAAAAGCAAAACTTGAATTTGCCACACACTCACAGTTATTTACATAGCATTTACATTGTATTTACAACTATTTAACATTTACAATATATTAGGTGTTATAAGTATTCCAGAATTGATTTAAAATATATAGGAGGCTGAGTGCAGGTTATATGCAAATACTGCTCCGTATTGTACGAGGGACTCATGAATCTTCAGATGTTCATATCTGCAAGCATCCTGGAAACAATTCCCCATGGACACCAAAAGCCAAGTGTATATACCTGTGTCAAAATTGATCAGACTATACACTTAAAATATGTGCAATGTTTTGTCTGTCAACTTATGCCTCAATCAAGATACCTCTACAAATATCACGTGAGCTGACGTGTGTCCGTCACTCCACACAGTACTGGGCAGGATAGGAACAGGTGACCAGCAAGTGCTGGTGGCGACGTCTAGGTAGCCAACCCCTGGCTGACCATGTGTGCATGTGTTATCAAACTCGAAAATCTTCCAGAGCAATTGCTAAATATTCTCTGTCCAGCCCGTCCCTCTTACCCACCCCCACGCCCCTGCAGTCCCCACCGTCACCACGGCTGCCACATCCAGTGACTCAGAGGCCCCGTTCCAGCTCACTTCCCATCAATCAGTGCCACCGAGGGTCACATATTTTTTTTGACACCATGACCCAACCACACTGTTGGGGTAATGCTGCCCAGTCAGGACCCTCCCAGAGCTCAGATGCCCAGCAATGCCACTGACCCTCAGGCCAGCCACAGAGGGAGCACTCAGGAGCACGGAGAACACCAGAGACTCAGAGCCTACCCCAACGTGACCTTCCAGTGACCGTCCGCTCTCCTGGCACCTTCCCCCACTGCACCCCGGGGTGGCGCAAGAGGGTGAGGGGAGCTGGTTTCAGGGTCGGAGGACAGGCACCGAGTCATGTCACCCCTGGACAAAGGTGACAGTTTGGCTTTCTTAGCTTTCCTTAAACATTTCCTCTTCCTTAAACTGCTCTAAGCTCTGTGTAAGAGAGACTTCTGCTGAACTAGGGGGCAAGGCTGGTCTAGACCTGGACCCCACTTCAGAGGCTGGGCCAGAGCTGGGCTGGGCTGGAGGGAGTGGAAGGGGGAGCCAGGCAGTGAGTGGGCCTGGGCTCATCCTAGTCCACACTCCTCCCATGGGCACCTTGTCCAGCTTGGGCAGGATGCTGCCCCATGGTCAAGGAAACAGCCACGGCCGTCTTCCGGGGTCGAGAGAGCATGGCACGGAGCAAAGTCGGGTTGGAAGAAGGGAAGGAAGGGAGGGGGTGGGATGCAGGCATTCGATGGCCCAGGGAAGGCCCTGGGTACGCATAGGGCAGCAGGGAGCCTGGGGCGGATAGAGCAGAGTCTTTACATGCGGAGGACATTGGTGCCCCTCGCCACCCGCCTGTCCCTTCCCCACCAGCCACCTGCTCACCCTTCCTCCCCTCCTGCATGTGGCCTCCCCGGCCACCTCCCCTCCGTGTCCCCCTCCACAGCTCTCACGCCCCTCCATCAGCTCTCTTGGGCAGCCGTTTCGACCCTTCCTCAGCCCCCCAAAAAGAAGGCAGAGGTTCATCCCCTTCTCAGGACCCCTGGAAAACACCCCCCCAGCCAAGGACCCACATTGTCCACAGGGCCGGCAAGTTCTGTGGGGGAAAGACCCCTGCAGCCCTCACAGCTCCAGGGCTGCAGCCCCCTGACCAGAATCCCTTGGCCCCTGCAGCTCAGGGCCCCCTCCCTGCCAGCCTCTCTCACACAGCAGGCGGACCAAGCACAGGAGGCAGATGGGTCTGATAGACCCTCCTGAACTGCGCTGACTGACCTGCTGCCCAGGGCGCCTTGAGCCAGTCTCACCCCCTCGCCTCAGTTTCTCCATGAAAACCAGGAGGTTGACCATAAGCGAGGTTTTACCGCGGGGTCTGGGACATGAGGCTGGCAGGGATGGGGAGAAAGCTGGGTCTGGCTGGTGCATCCCAGAACTGTCGAGTTTACTGTTTTACACACAGGATGATGGGAACCATGAAAGATTGCAGGTGCTTTAGAAACGTGTGAAAGCCCCGGGACATCTTTTTTAAACCCTGTAGAAATCTCTAAGAGATAACGTTCCCGCAGGTTCACATGTTGAAGAAGACTGAGCAAGAAGGTCCTGCAGACCCCAGGCTGGGGGAGTGCCTGGCCCCCGGACCCCTATCCTCCAGAGACTCGGGGTCCCTCTTCCTCCTCGCGTGGGCTTCGCAGCGGTGAGCTGGGTCCTGGGAGTCCATCCCCACCCTGGCCTCACTGGGGCTGGCACCTCGGAACCAGGAGCCACACAAATATGCCGCTCAGCTGGCTCAGGACGGCTTTGCTGTGTGGAAAGATCGCCGTTATTCACAGCCTTCTGGCAAGTGGCACTCCACCCCCAACTTGAGGGCTTTTGAGGAAGCAAGCTGGAGGGCTCTGGGCACCACTCAGTCCACCCAGCTTGGGCTGCAGAAGCAGGACCCCTTCATACCCTGGACACCTCTCCACACACCCCTCGCCCCCATCCACCTATGGACAGTTACAGGAAACCCCTTTTTGGCAGAGCAGACAATGTTGGGGAGTAGACAGGAACCAATTCCCACATCCAGGATCTTTTAATTTGGGGGGTTCCCAGGCATCTCCGAGGATCTGAAGCTTACCATGGATCTTTTTTCGAGAAAAATAATGACACACTTGCAGATTTCTACTATAGTTTTAGAAACCTTACTAGTCCATCCCTCAGTTCCATGTGGGTCCACAGACCCTGGTGAAGGTTTCCAGAGCCCCTGACATCAAGGAGGAAATGGTGTGAGGTGGCAGCTTGTTGCTCAGTCACTAAATTGTGTCTGACTCTTTGTGACCCCATGGACTACAGCTTGCCAGACTTCCCTGTTCACAATCTCCCAGAGTTTGCTCAGACTCACGTCCATTGAATCAGTGATGCCGTCCAAACATCTTATCCTCTGTCGTCCCCTTCTCCTCCTGCCTCCAATCTTTCCCAGCATCAGCGTCTTTGCCAATGAGTCAGCTCTTCACATCAGGTGGCCAAAGTATTGGAACTTCAGCTTCGGCATCAGTCCTTCTGATGAATATTCAGGGTTGATATTCTTTAGGAATGACGGGTTTGATCTCCTTGCAGTCCAAGGGACTCTCAAGAGTCTTCTCCAGCACCACAATTCAAAGGCACCAATTCTTCGGCGTTCAGCCTTCTTTATGGTCCAGCTCTCACATCCATACATGACTGCTGGAAAAAACCATAGCTTTGACTACACGGACCTTTGTTGGCAAAGTGATGAGTCTGCTTTTTAATATGCTGTCTAGGTTTGTCATAGCTTTTCTTCCAAGGAGTAAGCGTCTTTTAATTTCCTGGCTGTAGTCATTATCTGCAGTGATTTTGGAGCCCGAGAAAATAAAACGGCAGGGGACTCAACTAGATCTTTATACATAGAAGGTGGTGCTAGATAACTCTAAGATGGATGAATATATTCCATCCCCAGCTGTGACATGAGGGACAAGAATGATGAACTAATAGTCAAGGATCCGGATCTGGCCTCCACCATAAACAACTTTGGGAGCTGAGGCTTGATTTATTCATTCCAGGCTTGTTATATCCTCTCTACTCTGTGCCAAGCATGGGCACATGGTGAGGAATAAGAGAGATATGCAGACATGTCCCCACCCTTGTGTCATTTACAGTCTGCGGAGCACAAGAAAATTAACAAGTAAACACAGAAAGAAGTATGTGCTTTTATGAGATGGGCAGGGACTCTGACTAACGCTCGGGAGCATCAGCTTCCTCATCTGTAAAATGGAGATAACTCTAGTTGTGTGCTGGTGTTTCTAAAGGAATAAATGAGACAACCTATGCTGAGCACTGAACCCTGAGCCCAGCGCCACAGGGCTCAGTCTGTAGAAGGTGTGGCTTGTGAGTGGAGCTGGTCAGCAGAGGGAAGGAGGCCTGGCTTCCCACGGTGACAGAGGCTTTACAGAAGCCAGACCACCATCCGAACTAGCCAGCCTCGAGGCAGCATGTGGGCTAGCAGTTAAGCTCCACGTGAAGGTAGGGCAAGCCGGTGCATAGGGCAAGAGGAAGACTCCACGCACAGTGAGGCTGCTGCTGCTGCTGCTGCTAAGTCACTTCAGTCGTGTCCGACTCTGTGCGACCCCATGGACGGCAGCCCACCAGGCTCCGCCATCCCTGGGATTCTCCAGGCAAGAACACTGGAGTGGGTTGCCATTTGCTTCTCCAGTGCATGAGGCTAGCCCCTTGAAAATTCAAGTTGCAGCCAAGGACTAGAATTTTATCTTTGCAGGGATCGAGTCTATGGTCTGTGCAGATTTCTGCTTCCAGCTACTGCTTATCTAATTTATCTCACAACTTTCCCACCGAAACAACCAGAAATGATGGGTAAAATATATTTTAAAAATTTGCTTGAAGGTATTGAAGAGGTCTGCAGGCCATGATCTTGGAGAGAAGAGAAATCTAAAGAGATAATGTCAACATTTGGCCTTAATTTTCCCCTAGGCAGTAGCTATGAAACTGAGAATATGAACAGAAAGTGGAGACTGAGTTTTTGCAGTCTCATGGAATTAGGAAAAAGAGGGGCTGGGGAGTTCAAGCATCTCCAAGGAAAGGGGACCCTTATTTTTTTTAAGGGCTTTCAGTTGGGAGCTTTGAAGAGCACATTAGAAATAGATCAGCCTTCACAAAGATTTAAACCCAATTTCAAATTAACTTAATTCCAGATTGGATTAAGTCGAGCTGCCTCTAACTTCCTCCCTGAAGCAAGAGTATAGCCTCTCTGGATCTGTCAGAGTCTCAGATTACCTCTACAATTTTTCCAAACACAGTATCTCATAAATACACAGAGTCAATATAAGTTTACCAGGCCCGCCAAGAGAAAAGACCATATGACTGAAACCAAGAGCAAAAAAACCCAAAACATACAGTAGCAGTAGACCCAGAAGAGATCCAGACACTGGCACTTAAACAACAAACTATAAAATAATTGTGATTAATAAATCTTACAAGTAGACAAGATAAAGAATTTAAGCAAAGAACTGGAAACTTTTAAAATTTATCAAATGGAAATGGAATTCTAGAAATGAAAACTACAGTGATCATAACGATAATACACTGGGGGTGGGAGGAAGGCTCCTGAGGGAGGAGATAAATCCATACATATAGCTGATTCACTTTGTTGTGCAACAGACTTTGTTTACAACAACTCGTAAAGCAATTAGCTCCAATGATAAAATATAAATAAATAAATGTAATCATATGATACAAAAGAAAATAATGCAACGAAGATGCAGCTAATAGATTGTTAATGAGCCAGAAAACAGGCAGAATAAAATATAGAGCATTGGGACTTCCCTGGTGGACCTGTGGTTAAAAATCCACCTGGAAATGGGTTCGATCCCTCGTCTGGGAAGATTTCACATGCCACAGGGCAGCTATGCCTGTGTGATAAAATTATTGAGGCCTGTGAACCCAAGAGCCTGGGCTCTGCAATAAAAGAAGCCACTGCAATGAGAAGCCCATACACCACTCTAGAGAATAACCCTCACTTACCGCAACTAGAGAAAGCCCTCGTGCAACAGTGAAGACATAGCATAGCCAGAAAAAATAATAAAATACAGCATTATCTTAAAAAAATAAATGTTGTGTACTATAGCACAGTGAGAAAATTTGATAGAAAATAAAATCAAGCATAAGAAAAACGTCACTTTAAAAAAAAATCCCTAAATTAACCCCCCTTAAAGCACAGTATACATGATTTGCATGTAGAGCACACTTTAGTGAAGTGTTTGTATATGTATGTAATAATGAACAGTCTGTAAAAAAGAGTGCATATGTAAAACTTACTTAATTGCATTACTGCATAAAAGGTAAGAAGCCGGAAGTCTCATGCCTTAAATATGAATCTGATGGACTCCATGGCATATCAGGCACTAGCGAATGGGCTTTGGAGCCTGCTGCGCAAATCCTGCTCTGTCTCCTACCATGTGTAGCTGCTGCTGCTGCTAAGTCGCTTCAGTCGTGTCCAACTCTGTGCGACCCCATAGACGGCAGCCCACCAGGCTCCCCCGTCAACCTTGACCCAAACAGCATAACCTATCTGAGGTTGCTTCGTCATCTATAAACATGGCATGGTGTTGTCATGAGGATTAAAGGAGACGGTGTTATGTGCGTGGTGCCCAGTGAGCACTTAGCGATGGAACAAACGGCATTGTTTCGGTTGTCAGGAGCTGACTTCCCCTGGATCTGTCTCCAGACCTGGAGCTGTTCCTCCAGGGAGGTGTCTAGATTTTAGATTCCCCACCCCATTGCAGGAGACAAAAAACCTTTCAGCCCCTACCGCAAGACAGAGCAGTTTTACATATGCACTCTAACCTCAGATAGGTTATGCTATTTGGGTCAATATTTTCATTTGCACCTAGTAAGTCATTCCTGGAGTGTTTCGGAGGGGACAACACAGAAGAGGGCAGCACTTAATTCCCAGGACTGACTCTCAGATGGCGGGACCTCAGATGCAGGGAGGCCTTTGAGGAGAGGAACTTTGAGGAAGGAATCCTTACTTGAGTCCTTGACTCACAGCGCACGGGTGACCTCCCTACTTCCCACCTGTGGCTCTCACCCACTGGCTTCTCTGAGCAGTCACCCGTCTCCTGTTTACTCTGCAACCTGCCAACCTCTTCTCCCTTTCCAGGCCTTTTTACAAGCTGTTCCGTGTGCCTGGGAGGCATTCGTCCACGCTCCTCTCACATCCTAGTCATCCTTCAGGTCTTAGCTCAAGCATCCCGTCTCAGAAGAGATGTCCCGGATGGTCCTGCCTTAATCACATCCCCCTTCATGACGCTTACTACACTAAGAAGTCACTTTATTGGTCTATTTTCTTATCTCTTATCTATAGATAGCCTCTACTGCTGAAAATAGCCCCTATGAAGCCCTGAGTATTATCATCACTCTTAGTTTGAAACTAAAAGTATCAACCCTCAGTCATTGATGCATAAAGTGAATCTGCCTACTGAATACTTTCTCTATGCTGGGCATGGGGAAGACATGGGAATATAGGAAGAACAAGATAGGCAAAGCCCTGCTCTCATTGGATCTGGGAAGAGAGAGACACAAATAGAAAACCTGTCAGAGGTGCTGGACGCAGCTGAGGAAAACACCTCTGCAAAAGGGATGTTGAAAGGGAAGGGCACATGTGATTTTGTGTGTGGGAGGCACCAAGACCTCTCTAATAAGGGGAGATTTCAGCAAAATCTGGAAGGAAAAGATGGTACCAGCCATGAGGATACAGGGGATAAAGCTTCCAGAGCCTCAGAAAAGGGTTGTTATGCTTGGCGAAGTACGAGATTGTGTTTGTGTTTATTTGGTTTCCAAAGTGAATGGTCTCTTGTGATTTAATAATGTAAATCAAAAGCTTAAAATATGCATACCCTTTGAACTGTACGTCCATTTAGGAATTCAGCTACAGGAAAAATAATGTATACATAATTTTTACGTATAAGGATACAGACTAGGGAATTTTTAAAGTATATCTCATATGTTAGTCGCTCAATCGTGTCTGATTCTTTGTGACACCATGAACTGTAGCCTGCCAAGCTCCTCTGTCCATGGGATTCTCCAGGCAAGAATACTGGAGTGGGTTGCCATTCCCTTCTCCAAGGGATCTTCCTGACCCAGGGATTAAACCCAGGTCTCCTGCATTGCAGGCAGATTCTTTACCATCTGAGTCACCAGGAAAGCCTTTTAAAGCATGGAAACAATATAAATGTTCAGTGTTACGGAAGTAGTTAACTAAATTAAGGGCATCCATACAACGGAATACTGTGTCATTATTAAAATATTTAGAAGACTATTTTCAAATGTAGAAAAATATTTGTAACCACTTGTTATGTTGTTGTTCAGTCACTAAGTCATGTCTTTGTAATCCCATGGACTGCTGCACACCAGGCTTCTCTGTCCTTCATCAGCTCCTGGAGTTTGCTCAAACTCATGTTCATTGAGTCAGTTAAGCCATCCAACCATCTCATCTCTATCCTCCCCTTCTGTCATAATCTGTATCTACTACCATTTTGTGAAGAAAAAGATATATATGTAGAAATCTTTGAAGGCATAAATACCAAAATGTTGATAGTGGTTATTAATGAGGGATAAAAGAATATGATTCACTTGTACCTTTTCTTCTTTTTACTTTTCTATTGCCTTGAAGTTTTTTTGCACTGAGTGTGGAAACATTAATTTTGCAATTTGAAAACGGTATTAATTCAACCTAACTGTCCCTAATACATACCCATTTATACATTGAATGGATGCGTATCGAGCACCCACTTTGTCCCAGGCACTGTGGTAGAAGCTTCCTAGTGGTAACATACATGGAGATAACAAATCAGCTAAGCCATTCACATGTGAAAAGTACCCAGAACATCCAGGTGGAGGGGTTGAAAGGTGCCCACAGGCTTCACCTCCGACGGTGGAGAGACAGAAACTACAAGGAAGTGTTGAGGGTGTGGAGGCGAGAAGGAAGTTCTGCTTTTCCTTCTTCATTGAAGCATGAGGGACAGTCATCAACTGAGAGTGGGCAGGGGACGGGAGGGTGGAGGGAAGTGTGGCGTCTGGACGGGCGGCAGATGTTTCACAAATATTTATTTATTTATCTGGCCGCACTGGGTCTTGGTGCGGCACGCGGGGTCTTGATCACGTCATGCGGGATCTTTCACTGCCCTGCGGGCTTCTCTCTAGTTGTGGAGCTTGGGCTCCGGAGTACGTGGGCTTAGTTGCTTCTCAACCTATGGGATCTTAGTTCTCCTGGACCAGGGATCGAACCCATGTCAACACTTTCCAGGCAAGGGGGAGTCCCTGCCCTTTGGAGATCTGTGATGTTCCCCATCAGCCCAGCTACAGGATATTCTCTGGCAAAGTTCAATTCTTGGGGAAAGAGATGGATTCAACTAAGGCTGGGATTCTCCAGGGAGACACAAGGGAGTTCAAGAAGCTACAAATGGTGTGGGGGGGGGGGCGGGGGGGTGGGAGCGGGGAGGTGGTTCAGAGCAAAAATGGTGAGACTGGAGGATGACTGCCGTTGAGGGTCAGTGGACTGAGCTAGAGACCTGGAGGGCAGGGGGAGGGGCAGTCAGAGAGAGAGAAGCCTGAGATCAGGGTCCTGAGGTGTGCAGTTCCTGGTGGTGAGCTGGGTCAGGCTGTGCCTCGGACGGTCTAGGGAGGATGTGTGTGCGAGAGACAAGGCAGCTGAGGAACTGATCACCCACGTGGAAAGTCCCAGGTGGGTGGTGACAGAGTCAGCATCCTAAATAATGAAGAGGGTGACTTTGACCAAGAAGTCAGCAGGTAACAGCCAGGAAGAAGCAGAAGAGTATGTGATGCAGGCAAGAAAAGGGGGGATCTTCAGAAAGAGCTGGGGTTTCAGAAGGAGGAGGGAGGGGAGAGGGTCAGAAGTGATAGTGTGACCGAGGAAACCAGAGTTGAAAGAGACACATGTACCCCAATGTTCATCACAGCACTGTTTACAATAGCTGGGACATGGAAGCAACCTGGGTGTCCATGGGCAGACAAATGGATAAGACAGTTGCAGTACATATACACAATGGAATATTACTCAGTTATTAAAAAAGAATGCACTTGAGTGAATTCTAATGAGGTGGATGAAACTGGAGCCTTACAGAGTGGAGTAAATCAGAGGGGAAAACACCAATACAGTATATTAACGCATATATGCAGAATTTAGAAAGATGGTAACGATGACCCTATATGCAAGACAGCAAAAGAGACACAGGTATAAAGAACAGACTTCTGGACTCTGTGGGAGAAGGCGAGGGTGGGATGATTTGAGAGAACAGCATTGAAACATGTATATTACCATATGTGAAATAGATGACCAGTCCAAGTTCAATGCATGAAACAGGGGGCTCAAAGCCAGTGCACTGGGACAACCCAGAGGGATGGGATTGGGAAGGAGGTGGGAGGAGGGTTCAGGATGGGGGACACATGTACACCCGTGGCTGATTCATGTCAATGGGCAAAACCCACCACGATATTGTAAGGTAATTAGCCTCCAGTTAAAATAAATAAATAATTAAAAAAAAAAAAAGAAGTGAGAGTGTGAGTAAAGACAGTGTCCACCCACCTGCGGGTCCTTAGCTGGATGTGCAAGAGAGAAAAGCAGTCCCCGGTGGGAGGACTTCAGGAAAAGCAGAGTCTGCAGGGAGCTGGGGACATTGGAGGCAGAGGCTGAGGCCAGGCACACCTGTGATCACACATCTGGAGGGGCAGAGTCCAGGGAGGGGCAGGAAGCTGTGTCAGGTCAGGGATGTGGGGAAGAGGTGAGAGTCCAGAACAGTCGTAGAAAGCTGGACTCCTTTCAGGATGGAGAGAAAGAGGGACAGGAATCAGATGGAATCAGAGCCCCAATCAGTGCCTCCGAAGTCCAACTGAGTTCAAGGTCCAGGGCAGGGAAGGGATTCATGTGAGTGGTCTACCAGGGTGGGTGAGGAAGCTCAGTCATCACTGCTGGCTCTTTGGCATCTCTACCTGCAAACACGATGAACACCCAGCACCAAGGAGGAGAACCGCAGCCCTCATGGTCACCCAAAGCAGGGAGGAACTGGGGTCTGCGGAGACTTGGGAAGGTTTGCCCCAGGACAAGGAACCCAGGACTCTGGTCCACCCCACCCCCACCTCCGGGAGGAGACAGGTCACATGGACCCTCCCCTCCTCTCTGCAGGAGGCGCTGCTGGCCTTGAGGAGGCTGAGGCCAGAGGTCCTGATTCACAGGCCCTAGACTATGCCCCCCACTTCCCAAGCATTCCGTTGTGTTTTAATGCAGTGCCGGACTTGTTAAAGGAGTAAATTTAGCTTTTATGAGGAGAAGCAGCCAGGCTTGATCAGGGGAGTTGAGGCGAGGCCAGGGACTCCACAGCAACCCCTAGCCTCTCAGGATGAGCCTGGGAAGATGCCTCCCGCCCCTTCCTCATTGGCCCCCTCTCCTTCTCCCCTGAGAGCTGAGGGCAGAGGAAGGTGAGGGAGCGGGGATCAGTGGAGAGGGCCCTTCCTCGAGGTCCCACCAGTGCAACTGCAGGAGGGCGACCCATGGCCCCATCTGTAAAATGGGTATAACGTGCTTCCGCCTGACAGGGTGTCTCCAGACGGGACTGGAGAGAAAACCCAAGGGTCAGGCGCCCTGGCTTAGCTGTGTGAGTCAAGAGTCCTCAAACACTCCCTCTGGAAATGGGATGAAGCATGAAAGAAAATGGGGGGGATGATGGGAAAGTGTGAAAGAACCCTTCAAGCAGGGAAGTCTGGATGGAAGCACCTTGGACCACGGTCTATGGAAGGCTCAGCAAGGCCATCAGGAGTCCTGGAGCCACTGTGAGTCCCTGCCTCCTGCCTCAGTGTCCTTCCCACCCCCACAACCCCAATCCCAGGGTGGGTGCAGCCTATGGGCCACACCAGGAGGATTCCAGTGTACAGGCCCTAGGGCCTGGGTTACTTCTGCTCCTATGGCTGGAGAGCTAGTCAGAGGTCCAAATCAACCCTGACCACCTTCCCCACTCCCATGAGGCCACAGGCAAACAGATCAGCCTCTCCATGCCTTGGTTTCCTTGGAATAGAACACCCATTTCCAGGGGAGGTAGTAAGGAGTCCATTATGACTAATGAAGCAGCTAGTCGGGGCCTAGAACTTTAGCATCTGGGTACCCCCTCACCCGGAGACTGACATGCAGGTTCTCAACTCGGGGAAGAGACCAGCACGCCGGGCCCACCTCTGCTAACAGGGGACACACAGACCTCGCTCTCCTCCTATCCCATTGCTTCTCCTCCTCCATCCTACCCCTCCTAACCACTTCCTATCAGAGCATCCCTGAGATCAGCAGCCACCACCTGCGAGAAGTCTTCCTGGCTTTCACTCACACAGCCCTCTCCCTCCTCCTTGGAATCTCATTGTCTCTTAGAATCCCACCACCCAGGAAGGCACCTAAGTGGTTTAAATGTCTCATCCCCACTCAGCATTGGGCTCCCAAGACGCATGTCTTGCCTTCTGCCTCCCACAGCAGAGGCTGCGCACACAGGAGTCCCTGGATTCACAGGCAATTCCCCAGAATGCCAAGCCAGCCCTTGGCACAGCCCGCCGCAGTGGAGGCAGGGAGAGACTATTTATATGTCCTGATTCTATTAATTAAGCTTATCGCCTGTCTGCTCTGCCTCCTGAGCCTGCGTCAGTGTTCTAGTCGGCTATGCGTACGTGTGTTAACACAGAGCAGGTAAGCAAGACTAGGCGGCCATCTGAGGCCTGGGCACCTCACCTGACGGGCTGCATCACCAGGAAGGTCAGTCTCGGGGACTCAGCCTGCCCAGCCCCAGGGGCAAAGATCCAAGGTGGGTGAGCCCCACCTCTCTAAAATATCTGCCCTTACCTGAAGGGGAGGGAGACTCCGGGACCAGAGGGGCTGAGAACCCCACCCATACCTTCCCCATCCTGTGGGAACAGGGCCAGAGTCCATGCATGAAGCTCTTGGTGGGGGTGGGACCCTCCCTCTATTAGGGGCACCCGGCCTGGGCCCACCCTCAACACATAAGCCCTGGGCAGGAAGAGAAGGACAACACAGCTTTACCCAGACTCCACATGAGAAACAGATCCAGAGGGGAAACATTTTGCCCAAAGTCACAAACAAATCTACACCCCAAACTCAGAATCCCAGCGCCCTTCTCCTGTTCCAGCACCTACCGGTAGGTGTCCTACACGGGAAGCAGGCACCCCCTCCACCCTGCGTGCTTCGTCGCTTCAGTCATGTCCCACTCTTTGCGACCTCATGGACCATAGCCCGTCAGGCTCCTCTGTCCATGGGATTCTCCAGGCATGAATACTGGAGTGGGAGGCCATTTCCTTCTCCAGGGGATCTTCCCAACTCAGGGACTGAACCAGCATCTCTACGCCTCCTGCATTGGCAAGCGCAGTTCTTTCCCACTTTGTCACTGCCTGTGGGCTGTTTCCTCGCCCGTAAAACACTGTTGGTGGCAGCCAGAAGTGTGGTCAGGCTAGCACAGAGGAGGAACCTCCGGAGATGGCATCAGTCAGAGGTGCTTTGTGCTCCCCGAGGCTTTCCAGCCCCAGATACCTGACTCCGGGCTGCTGGGAGGGGAGGTACAACTATCATTCTGTCAACCCTCACACCAATCCCAGGGCTGGGAGCATGGCTGAACAGAGTGGGGCTCATTGGAGCTCACTGAGCTTGTTCAGAGTCGCTGAGCAGACGTAGCACAAGATCTGCCCTTTCTGAGGAAAATCAGGTGCACACACCACCCCCTGGCCTGCCTGTTCACTCTCCGGGACACTGGGAATCCCTGGTCTTGGGTGGGAGGGCAAGAGCTCAGCCTTGCCCCTCCTGACATCCCATCGGTGAGGCTTGACCATCAGTGTGGCCCCAGCCCTGCCACAGTCACATGCTTCTCTATGGAAACAGAGCTCTGTTCCTGAGGGTGGCCTGGACCTGGAGGAAAGTTAATGGAGTCATCCCTCTGCCTCTCTCCGGCCGCTTGACCTTGAGCAAGGGCCTAGTCCCTGCTCCTGTAAGGAGAAGCTGGGGTTTGCTTTGGGAGGCCTAGTAGGGGTTGGGAGGAGTTTGCTCCTCCTGTAAAAGGAGGTGGGGAGGGAGCCGCTCTCCGAGGCCCTGAAGGTGCCGGCATCCCAAGCCTCCATCCAAGCCTTAAGGTCCCCCGGGCACCAGAGACCGGAGTCGCAGCGGCTGGGAGGACGCGAGAAGGGATGGGAGGAAAGCCAGGATCCTCCCCAGCCTGAGAACGATTCGGCTCGCCCGCTCCCCCCGCCCCCGCCGGGGGGCTGGGTCTCCCGAGGGAGGACCCCCCATCTGACCCCGGCTCCCTCGGGCTGGCGCAGACGCGTCGCCGCGTCGGTTCCCAGGCGAGCCGAAGGACCATCCGTCACCGCGGCCTCTGCTCCATCGGTAGACGCGGCGGGCTGGTCCCCACCCACCTGCCCACCGCGCATCCGCACTCCTCACTACCCCGGCTCGGAGCCCTCCCGCCCCGGATCCCAAACCCGAGCTCGGCCCGCATTCCACCGGCCCCACGGGGCCCGCGGGACGCCGTCGCCTCTTCACCAGACCACCAGGGCCCTGCCCAGCCCACCCCAGCCCAGCCTGGAAAAGGTGAGCCTCAAACTGCCGCAATTTCACTCCTGGACTCTGTGGCTGTCCAAAAAAAAAAAAAAATGTGTCCCCAAAGACGGCTTTGTTTGTTCCTAAGCATCTTCCCAGTCTGTCCGGCTCATTCTGCCCTGCTCTGAACTGCTTCTGCAGCACCTACAGAAGACTAATTAAGCCCAATTAAGGCTGATTTAAGGTTTCCCTGGTAGCTCAGCTGGTAAAGAATCCGACTGCAATGCAGGAGACCAGGGTTCAATCCCTGCATTGGGAAGATCCCCTGGAGAAGGGATAGGCTACTCAGTCAGGTATTCTTGGTCTTCCCTGGAGGTTCAGATGGTAAAGAATCTGCCTGCAATGCGGGAGACCAGGGTTTGATCCCTGGGTTGGGAAGATCCCCTGGAGGAGGGCATGGCAACCCACTCCAGTATTCTTGCCTGGAGAATCCCATGGACAGAGCTACAGTCCATGGCGTCACAGAGTCCGTCTCGACTAAGCACAGCACGAGGCTGGTTTCAGCGCAGCTGAAACTGTGCTTCTGTGCTTTGGCTGCTGCGCTTCGGCGCCCACTGGTTTCACCCTTGCTCTCCTGCCCCTCTCCCCCTGCCCCGTGTCCCACCCTGCCATCAGCTCTTGCTCCCAGATGCCCTATCTCCTCTCAGTTTCCCTATTGTCTGCCCACTCACTGCCTGTTGATGGAATGAATGAATGGGGACATTTACATCTGAACAGTCTTGGCGCAAGGCCTAGGCTCTCATACAAAGGTGCTTCATTAAGCCTTAAGTCAGAGTAAAGAAACACCAGGGAACAGGGTGGGTCAGGCCTGGCAGGTGACGGAGATCCTGTGGGACCTGGAGTGGGGAGCAGTGGCCTTCTGGAGGAGGGGGTTATCACAGTGTCCAGGCACCTGTTTCCAGACCTAAGACCACCTGGTAGTTGAGGATGTGGCTTGTGCTGCTGAAGTTCTGACCTGCCTGGAATATCCCCTACGAAACGCTCCAGGCCAGTACAGCTAGTCTCACCGGGGACACTGTGAGCATAGGATCCATCTCAGTACTTCATATTATGTTATTTTATTTTCTCTCACCAGAACTTTGTAAGACAGGCCTTTTTATCCCCGTTTTACAGATGAAGAAACAGGCTCAGAAAATGTACTCTACCCACGAACACTCAGTTAGAAGGTGGTTGAGTCAGGATTTGAACCCAGGGTCCACCTCACTCCAGGGCCCTTCCTCTCTGTTCTGTGCCTCCCTGCCCTTTTCATCAAGTATCGTGCTTCTGGGCTTCCCAGGTGGCACTAGTGGTAAAGAGCCTGCCTGCCAATGCAGGAGACATAAGAAATGTGGGTGCAATCTCTGAGTCGGAAAGATCCCCTGGAGAAGGGCATGGCAACCCACTCCAGTATCCTTGCCCGGAGAATCCCGTGGACAGAGGAGCGGGCTACAGTCCATAGGTCTCGAAGACTCAGGCACGACTGAAGCGACTTAGCAGGCGTGCAAGCACATGGTACTTCTACCCATGGCTCCTCCCCATGGAGTGCACTGTGAGGCGGCCGTGTGTGGACTCAGTGTCTGTGGTCACCCTCCAGATGAGCTCTGAAAGGGCTAGCCTGTGGACGTTGTCTCCACCACGGCAGGCACTGGGCCTGGGATCCTCCCAGTCTAAAGCCTAGAAGACGCCTGGGTGGAAGTTAGGAACCCCGTGTTGTTGTCTCGTCTTCGCCATCTGGCTCTGTGACCTTCCGTCTCTGCTGTCTGTTGAAATAACGCCCACAGGTGTGTAGGTACAGTCGCATAAACACACACACACACGCGCGCAGTCTCTTCTTCTAGGTGATTTAGGGTTGTCATTTCTTTAGTTGCACACACTGGGATCTACTCGGTGGCAAAGAAGTGGTCTTTGGCCCCAAAGGACCCCTCCGGAACCCAGAAGTCTCAGCCCTGAGTGCCTGCAGGTGGAGTGCCCCCAGAGAGTGCCAACGCCTGAGAGAAAGGTCATGTTTCTCAAGCCAATCCCGAATACCCCATCCTGAACTTGGACCTTCACCTCCTTCCTTCATTCATGGACAGTATCCTGAGCATCTGCTACACCCAAGGCCACCGGCAGGCAGGGGTATAGTCAGAGTTCTGCTTCCGGAAGCTCGTGGGGAGGGTGTGAGCCACATCAGAGGAGTTTGGGGGGCGGAGGTGGGTAGCCAGATCACCCCTTTAAAGAGGTTTTTAAAGCTCAGCTCTGCAGGATCTGGGAAGACCACCTAACTCCACCAGGCTACAGTCTCCTCCTCTGTGAAACTCATACGAATGTAAGCTTTACTCCTTTTTCTATTTAAATGGTTTTGAAAGACGAAATGAGATAATGAACATAAAAGTATTTCGCACCAGACCTGGTGCCTAGTAAGTAAGTGGTCAGTACAAGTCGGTCATTAGTAGGTGGTCACAGCTTATGAGCAGGTCTTTGCCCAGCCTTGCCTCAGGGCCAGCAGAGGCTGGGACAGGGCTGGAAGGACCCTGGGGACTGTGAGGTGCCCTGAGTCAGGCCCACCCTCTGGGGTGTGCAGGGAAAGGCAGAGCCTGGGGATCAGGCCTGGCAGCCCCCACACCCTGAAGCACATCTAGATGTTCGTGTCTCCCTGCTGGACTCCCAGGCTGGAGCCCCAGAGCTCCCTGGGGTCCTCTTGGGGGTGCCTCTTCCCTCGGGTCACTCCTGGACCTCACCTCGCCAGACCCGAGAGTGAGAGGCAGACACACACCCACACACAGCTGGCATCCTGTGGGGAGCTGGGCCCTGCGCTTGGCAGGTGTGTGCATCCTCGTCCATGGCATGAGGCAGATGCCAGCCTGGTCGTGGTGGAGAGTAAGAACACATTTCCAGACAGCGCTGCCAGTCCTCGCCGTGTTCCGGCTTGTTGACACGGTGATGGCATAATTACAGTTTCAATCACAGATTAATAATAAGTCATTTTTGCAAACGAGGAGGCAGGTCTGCACTGGAAAGAGCCCCATAGGGCCTGTCGCCTCTGCTATCTGAGGCTGCTGGCCGCTGTTTGATGTTTTCTGCCGAGTTGAGACTTTTCTAAGGACGATCATAATGACAACAAGGTAATAATATCCCTGCCTGCCCGTTGGCCTCTGGATGGAAGGCCAAGATCATGGAATTTGCTTTGGAGGAGGCATCTGCTTGTGTGTGGTATGTGCGTGTGTGTGTATGTTTGTGTTGAGTCAAGACCTGGTGAATGCTCGTGGGCGGGTGCTGGTTTGTGTGTGTTGATGAGTCCGTGTCAGCACGTGTGTATGTATTTGGGAGTGTGTGTGTCCATGTGACCCCAGCAGTGCCCAGAGGGACCGGCCCACACACAGACAGTCTGAGGCCTCTCTCCCCTCGCTTGTCCACCTCCAGCAGGGCTGTGCTGGAGAACTGGGAGGGACAGAGGAGGTTCTGGACCCCCAAGGTGCCCCCTGGAGAGAGCTTGGGTGTGGCAGGGCCCAGGCCAGCCTGGCACCCTCTGGTGACCCCAGGTAGGGCTGAGAACCTGCCGGATGGCTCTGTTCCGAGAGGGGTTGGCGAGGAGCTAAGGATAACAACAGTGACAATAACAACCACTTACGTGTGTTCCGAGCTTTCTTCTTTTCTATTCTTTTATCTTTGTGATCTCATTTGATCCTCACAATAACCCCGAAGGGAGGGAGGGCAAACATCATGACTCCCACTGGCCCCAGTGGAAATGGGCTCAAGAAGAAGTCAGGAAAAAAAAAAAAAAAAAAGAAGAAGGCAGGCCTGCCCGGGTGACATGGCGGCAGGTGACAGGGCCTCAGATGGTCCTGTGCCCGGGTTGGAACCCTGGCCCTCTGCGTGGACCTCACATGGGCCTCTTCCGGGCCCTCCGTCCTCTCCGGGGCAAGCCGGAGCCAAGGGGCAGACCGAGCATTCAGAAAAGCCCTGCTCACGTTTCCCAAGTTCTCTTTGGAGCCTGAAGGATGTGACGCCCCGGGGGGCGACTCTGTTGGCGGGGTCCCCCAGAGCCCGGCCATCCTGGGCCAGCCTCAGCTCAGCCTCAGCTCAGCCTCAGCTCAGCCCCCGGGAGCCTGGCTCTGCGCCTGCTTCGTTTCCCACCAGCCCGGCAGTCACATCTGAACTCGGCCCCTCAGAGGACAGCGAGCTGGTGAGCTTGTTCCCCAAGGCCAGGCCAGGCCCAGGTAGTTTTAACAACCCTGTGGGTGTGGCCCCCGCCCAGGTGGCTGCCCGCCGGGTGCCCTGGGCAAGAGCGCAGCGCCCCAGAGGAGGTGAGAGGCTGAGATGGAGGCACTCACACAGCCTTGGCTTCCTGCTGCCCGGCCCTGCCCAATCCCCAAGGGGCTCCTGCCTCTTCCTCAGGGCCCCTGAGTCTCCGTGTACCTCTGAAGGTTAGGTGTTTTTGCTCCACTAGCAAATGTCTGACTGCCATGGGGTTCAAAGTGATTGGAGGCATAGTCCAATTATGCTCAAGTGGAGGTTCGTCCTAGGGAGGCAGGTGGACAGTCCCGTTGCTCAGCTGGGAAGATGGGTGGAGCCTCACTTGGGCCAGGGCCCAGCCTGGACAGCCTCATGGGGCCTCTGTTCAGGGCCCTCCCCTGGGACGGGGGCAGGAGTGGGGAGGACCCAAGCCTAAGACCTGCCTGAAGGGCCCACCCCGCGACCCCTGCCTGGGGAGACCTTTGGGGCTGGGACACAACCAAGACTCCTGTCTCCCACGAGCAGACTTGGGGTTCCCCAGACCTCTGGCAGGAGGGGAAGGGGACGACAGAGGATGAGGTGGTTGGATGGCATCACCGACTCAATGGACATGAGTTTGAGTAAACTCCGGGAGTTGGTGATGGACAGGGAGGCCTGGCGTGCTGCAGCCCATGGGGTCGCAAAGAGTTGGACACGACTGAGGGACTGAAATGAACTGAGACCTCTGCTCAGAACCCTTCAAGGACTCCGGAACAAAGAGCTACTGTGTCTCCACCCTGGTACTCAGCGCTCCTCACAAGCTGACTCTGTGCGCCCCTCAGACCGCACCACACTTCCAGAAAGTCACCTTCTCAGGGCCTCTGCTTGATCAGTTCCCAGCACCACCAGCATCACCCTGTCCATGGTCGGGGGCATTCTTCCTCCTCCTCTCCTTCCATGGGAAGCTTGGCCAGCTTTCAAACCACTGCTCCAATTCCTACTTCCTGCTGATGTACCCAGCCCTGTGTCTGGCTCGTAGGGACCTCAGTGAGCATTTCCCGAATGAACAGATGAGTGGGTGGCCAGAGAACCAGGGCCTGCCCAGCAGGCCCTCGCCTTAGCCGGTGGCTCTGTCCTCTGAACCCTTGGAGGGAAATGGAAAGTATCTGGGCTTTTCTCTGAGAGGACTTGGGCCCCAGAAGCCAGGTGGGGCTGAGTCTCCTTTGCCCTGAGTCCCTGGAGGCCCCAGCACACCCCCAGGCACCCATGGGGAGCTCCAACCCACGTTCTGATGAACGGGCCTGATAGTGGGGTGAGGTGCTCAAGCCATTGGTGTTCTTTTTAAACTAATACACAGTCTCCAGACTCCCCTCGTAGTCCAGTGGCTAAGATGCCTCGCTCCCCTTGCAGGGGGCCTGGGATTAATCCTTAGTCGGGGAACTAGACCCCACACGCCTCAACCAAAGATTTCACATGCCACAATGATGATCGAGGATCCTGTGTGCTGCAACGAAGACCCAGCTTAGCCAAATACATAAATAAATATAAATAAAATATGTTTTTTCAAATAAATCACACACGCAGCCTCTCCCCCTCTTCACCCTAAGCCCTCCAGTCACTCAGGGTATTAGATATGCTCTTCTGTGCTTGGCTTCTGTGCTTTGTTTTACATTTTGTTTTCCCCCAGTGTTCCCTGCTTGTAATAATAACAGATAAGAATTATTGAGTGATTCCTCTGGGCCAGGCACTGTTGTAAGTGCACTGCATGTATTAAGTCATTTGAGTCCTATATAAGCCAGTAGTTCTCCGTGGGGGGGCCGGTTTTGCCCCCAGGGGACATTTGGCAATGACTAGAGACCTTGGGGTCGTGAAGAGTCGGACACGACTGAGCGACTTCACTTTCACTTTTCACTTTCCTGCATTGGAGAAGGAAATGGCAACCCACTCCAGTGTTCTTGCCTGGAGAGCCCCAGGGACGGGGGAGCCTGGTGGGCTGCCGTCTATGGGGTCGCACAGAGTCGGACACGACTGAAGTGACTTAGCAGCAGCAGCAGCGACCTTTTTGGTTGTCACGGTGGCGGCGTGGGGGGCGAGGGGGACAGCAGATGCCACTGGGACCCAGTGCGCAGTGGGGTTACAGCACACATGGCACAGCCCCTCCCAGCACAGAGTCATCCTGCCCCAAATATCGACAGGGGCGAGGTTGAGAAACCTTGGTCTAGACCTTAGGGTCTAAGATGTTGTCTATGATTATCATCTTATTGTCTCACTGAGCAAGCAGAGGCTCAGAGAATTTAAGCAACTTTGCCAAGGTCATGGAGCTAGCCAGCAGGTTGCTTTAACCCAGGCAGTCTGGGGGCTCACTCTGGGGCATCTCCTGTCAGCCCTGTGGCCAGGATTCCCTTCCTTGTGGAGAGCCCTATGTGCTCCGCTGACATCACCTGTCCGTCGGAGGGAGAAAGGGACCCGTCAGGGCCCAGCTGAGGGACCCAGAGTGATTAGCCACAGTCCATGCCTATGAGAACCCAGGACATCCTGCGTCAGGCCTGCTGTGGCCCACGCCGACCTCACTTCTCTGAACTGGGGGTCACAGCCCCATGCGTGAGGCCTGGCCGGCTTACGTGCAAATCTGTGTGGAGGGCAGAAAGGCGCTGGAAGCAGGGCCCATTCCTCCTCCTGCTCCCCCCGCTCCAGGCCCAAGGCCCTCGCACACACTTGGGCCTCACTCAGCCCTCTGTGGTCGACCTCCGACATGAGGGTGTCAGTGTGGACGTTCCGGCTCAGACTTAAGACGGGGATGACTGCAGAAGAGCCTTGAGGCCAGGGCCGCCAGGCCACCTCCAGGCGCCGTGGGGCCTGGCTGCAGAGGAAGCGGCCTTCGGAATGAGGAACCTGCCAGGGCCTTGCAGACAGCAGGGCAGGAGGAAGAGGCCCTGTGTGGAGGGAGGGAGAGGAGGCAGGCCCCTGCTTGGCCAGGCCTCCAGCTACTCCCCTACTTGTGAGACAGCTGGCCAGGGTGAGGGGCCCTGGCTGGAGCCACACGCGGGAAGGAGCCAGCTGGTGTGGTGAGAAATCTCCCCGCTTGCTGGCCCATTGCTTCTGGGGTTGGGGAGATGGTGCGGAGGGAGGCACCCTTCCTTCTCCCCACCCCACCTGAAGGCCAGGACCTTCCACGATCCAAGCGTTCCCAAGAGATCCTGCCGCCCATCCTCTGCCTGCTAGAGAGGCATGGTGAGGGAAGGAGAGGAAGATGCCCCGAGGAGACACAGGACGAAACCAAAGACAGATCATCTAGGGGATGTGAGAACTAGGGGAAGCCTCAAGACAGATGATGAAAACCTGCAGAGGAGGAAGCCCCGTCGGGGTGGGGGAGGGTGGGAGGGAGTGAGCTGCTTCCTGAGAAACCCCTGAGAGGCAGTGCGTACAGGCCTCCACTGCTCCCTCCCTCTGGCCGCTCCCAGGCCTCCCAAGGATGCCCATTTCCCGAGAGCAGTACTCTTGGCCTCCCTGGGGTCTTGCTCTGGCCTCACAGTTGCCCAGACTGAGCAGGTCTGCTCCCACTGTCCACGGTCACATCCTCCAGCTCCTTCAAGATACATCAACTCTTCTCAGAATTCAATAGCTCACCTCCTGCCTCTGCAGGAGCCGTCTGTTGACATACTTAGAGAAAAGGGAAGATACAGGAAAGCAATAATAAGGGCCCGTTATTATACTTTAATATATTATCTTGTTCATCCTCATAATATGCTCATTGCTACATCCCCAGCATCTCTCACGGTGCTGAGCACAATAAGCATTTGTTTGAAAATCAATGAGCCGTCCAGACGGGAAATGAAGAAAACAATTCCATTTACAAAAGCATCAAAAAGAGTGAAATACTTAGAAGTAAATTTAACCAAAGAAGCACAACAACTTATACCCTGAAAATTACAAAACTGTAAAAGAAATGAAAGAAGATCTAGATAATTGGAAAAACGTTTATGGATCAGGAGACTCCACAATATTAAGATGGCACTACTCCGCAAAGTGATCTACACGGATGCAGTGCGGTTCCAGCTGACATCTTTGTAGAAACTGGAAAGCTGATTCTAAAATTCAAATGGAATTGCAAGAGACCCAGAACAGCCAAGATAATCCTGAAAAAGAAGAACAAAATAGCAGGACTCACATTTCCTGATTTATAAACTTACTACAAGACAGTGTGGTACTGGCACAAGGATAAACATATAAATCAATGGAACAGAATTGAGAATCCATAAATAAACTCAGACATCTATAGTCAGCTGATTTTCAACAAGGTTGTCAAGACCATCCAATGGGAGGAAAACAGTTTTTTCAACTGGATTTCTTCATGGCAAAGAGTAACGCTGGATCCTGACTTCATACCATATATAAAAACAAACACAAAATAAGTCAAAGACCTAATACAAGAGTCAAAACTATGAAACTCTTAGGAGAAACTAGGGGTGAGCCTTCATGACCTTGAATCTGGCAAAGGATTCTTATGTGTGACACCAGAGGTATGAGTAATAAAAGGAAAAATAGATACGTTGGACTTCAAGAGAATAAAGAACCTTTTGTGCCTCAAAGGACACCACCGAGAAAGTGAGGAGACAGCTGACAGCATCCGAGAAAATGTTTGCAAAACATGTAGCTGATAAGAGACTTGCATCCAGAATATACAAATAACCCTTACAACTCAACAGTAAGAGCACAAATAATCTGATTTCAAAATAGCAAAGGAAATGAATGGACATTTCTCCAAGACACACAAATGGCTAATAAGCACATGGAAAGATATTTGACATCATTAGTCATCAGAGAAATGTAGATCAAAACCACAATGAGATACCACTTCATACCCACTAGGATGTCTAGACTCACAAGGTCTAATAATAGCAAAAACTGGCAAGAATGTGCAGAAATCAGAACCCTTCCTACGTTGCTGGGGGGAACGTTACATGGTGCAGCCACTTTGTAAGTTAATTTGACGACTCTTCAAAATACTGAAAACAGAGTTGCTATACGTCCTGGCCATTCCACACTACGCGTGTACACAGGCCTAGCTTGTGTTATCACACTCTGCCTCACTGGGCTTCACAGACACTGCATTTTTTATAAGTCAAAGTTTTTTGGCAACCCTGCATCGAGCACGTCTATCAGTACTGTTTTTCCAATCTTTGCTCATTTTGTCTTCCCTGTGTCACATTTTGGTAATTCTCAAAATATTTTGAACTTTTTCAACATTTTTGTATTTGTTACGGTGATCTGTGATCAATGATCAGAGATTACGACTCATTGAAGGCTCAGGTGATGGTTAGCCTTTTTTTAATCGATAAAGTGTTTTTTAATTAAGGTATGCACTTTGTTTTTAGACATGATGCTATTAAACAATTAATAGACACATCATAACATAAAATATTTTTAATAGCAATTGTGATTTTTTTTTTTCTGCCCTGGGTCTTCATTGCTGTGAGTGGGAATTCTCGAGTTGCAACAAGCAGAGGCTTCTCATTGGAGTGGGTACTCTTGTTGCAGAAAATAGGCTCCAGGCACGTGTGTTTCAGTAGCTGTGGCTCGTAGGGTGTAGAGGGTGGGCTCAGAAGTTGTGGTACCGAGGCTTAGTTGCTCCGCAGTTTGGGAGATCTTCCTGGACAAAGGATCGAACCTCTGTTCCCTGCATTGGCAGGTAGATTCTTATCTACTGTGTCACCAGAGAAGTCAAAACATAAGTTTTGTATGTGCTGGGAAACCAAAAAATTGTGTGATTTGCTTTATTTTGATATTCATTTTAATGATCTGGAACTGAGCCCTCAATATCTTCAAGATAAGTCTATACCCAAGAGTAATGAATATATACCGTCACACAGAAATATCTACATGCATGTTTATAGCAGCATTATTCACAAGCAGGAAAAGGTGTGGTGTATGAACTATATATATTTCAAGAAAACTACTAAGAAAAAAACATTTTCAGAAAATTGAAACTAAATATACACCATGGATTAGAAAATTGGTCAATATTAAAGATTTCAGACTTTGATAACTGAAAAAAAAATTGGTGAACAACTCTGTAAAGTAGGCACTATCATTATTCCCACTTCACAGATTCAGAAGGTGAGGCCTGGAGACATCAAGTTACTTGCCAAGGACCTCACAGCAGTTTAACAGCCACAGCCTTTACCTCGTCCTTGTTTCTCCTGGCACCCTGGTCTTTGCCTTTGCAGCACTTGTCACAATTTCTAATGTTATATTTTTTGTTCTACAAGACAATAAACTCCTTGAGGCCAGAGACAGGTTTCTTTTGATCATCACTTCTCCATCTACTTAAACAAATACTCATGGAGCCTATTTACCTAAGCCATAAGAGTCAGTGAAAATATTTACTACAGGTCTTGGCTCATTGTGGGTGTTCAATAGATATTTGTAGTTTGAATGGAAGAATGGATGGATGGATGAATAGATCAATGGATAGATGGGTGGGTGGATGGGTGGACGGGTAGATGGGTGTGTGTGTGAGTAAATGGATGGATGGATGAATAGATGAATAGACAGATGGATGGATAGACGGATGGATGGATAGATGGATGGCGTGGTGGATGAATGTCTAGATGGGTGGACAGGTTGGTTCTGGACAAAGGAGCTGACTGGTCCTGCTCAGGACCACTAGTACCTGGCTCATCCTCCTCACCTAGCAATCCTTCTCTTCCTACCACCCCCCACACCCCGCCGTCTTCAGACCCATCACATCCAGAGACCAACACCCACTGTACAGCCTCTTCTCTCTTCCTCCATCAAGGTTATGCAAAATTTCCCCATTTCTCATGGCCTTGTCAGGCTCTACTTCCTCCAGGAAGTCTTCCTAGCCTGACCCTTTCCTACACTCTGTCTAATGTACAATATTTGACGGACTGGTCATCCCTGATCATTCCCTGATGTCCCTGTCCTGAGATGCAGACCTGGGACTCAGGAAGGGTAAAGGTCTTGGCTTATTCCTCCTCCGCCGTCCCAGGGTCTGGTCAATGGCAGGCCCTGGATGAAGCCTCCACATTGGCCATACAGGTAGGAGTTAGCGTCTCCCTTGGCAGAGAAGGAGAATCCAGACGCTGGAGGGAGAAGGGCCCTCAGCAGCACCAGCTCCAGAGGGACAGCCAGGCCCAACCTTGGGGGTGAGGGGGGCCCAAAGCCTGACCCCTGGGCCAGGCTGGGGCTGGGCTTGCTGGGGGACACAAGCAGGCTGGCCACAGCAGGGGCCAGGCGTGGGCGCCTCCCTCCCCGCCCAAGCCCGAGCCAACCGGCCCCCAGGCAGGCTGGAGGCCTTGTTTGCCTTGGCCCTGGGCCAGGGCCGCCCCGCCAGTGAGTAATGCGTGAGGACCGCCTGGCTCCAGTTCAAGGGAAACGGGGCTGGAGACGGGCCTCCTCAGCCTTCGCAAGGCTAGGCTCTGGGGGCGGCTTCCCAGAAAGTGCCTGCGGAGGCTGCCTCGGGGCCACTGCTGAGGCTGCCACTCACCCCTCCCTCCTCCCCCTCCACCTCCACAAAGACCCAGGAGAGGCCGGGCTGGAGTTCCCAGGAAAAGATCCTTGAGCGTCACCACGGACCCCCGCCACACACCCACACTCCTAATGGAGCCAGCCTGTCCCTGGTGCTGTCAACTCACACTTCTTGAGTGCCTACTATGTGTATGGCAGGGGTTTGCTATCAGGGAGCTCACAGGAGTTCAGGGGCTGAGGCAGGGGGTGGGGTGGGGATGATGAGGTCCCAGAGGTTCCGGGTGCTCGTTCTGGAAGCACCAGTCCTAGAGGGGACCTCTCAGTTATCTGTCCCCCTCCCAGGCTTCCCGGGCAGGACATGGACACTGAGGCTCAGAGAACAGGCGTGACTGACCCAAGCCACACACGGCGTTACCTGCAGCCAGATAAGAACCCAGGCCTCCTGACTTGGGGAGGCCAGCCCCCGGCTGCTCTGAAGGGTGGCCCAGGCTCTAAAGCTGCGTGGCTCTCATGATGAAGGGACATTGCCTAGGACATTCTATTTAGAGCCTGGGTCCTCCTGGAGTGTCCCTAAGGGCTTCTGTAACCTTACCACCCTGCCTGTGCTGAGTGGCCTCTGCTTGCTCAGGGATCTGAGTGACCACCCAGGTCGGGAACATGCCATGGCCATGGTCACTGTCAGGAGGGGCAGAGACGCCCAGGTCTCCTGTCCCAGTGGGATGGCTTGGGAGCCAACCATGCCCTATGCCCTTCCTGTAGCTGCAACCTACAAAAGATTGTTCTAGCTGTGTGTGCTCATGCTCAGTCGAGTCAGACTCTTTGAGAGCCCATGGCTGTCAGCTACCCACCAGGCTCCTCTGTCCATGGAATTTTCCAGGCAAGAATACTGGAGTGGGTTGCCATTTCCTCCTCCAGGGGATCTTCCCATCCCAGGGATCGAACCCGCTGTCTCTTGAAGCTCCTGAATTGGCAGGTGGATTATTTAGCACTGCAGCACCTGGGAAGCCAGTCTAGCTGAGTTAAGCACGAAAGGGAAGTTCTGACAGGACCCTGGGTAGGTCGTAGAATCGACAGTGGGCTGGAGAACTCCACTGTGGGGAAGGCTGACAAATCCACACCCCAGAGCTGCTTCTTGAGAACCCAAGGGCCCCCCGGAACCCTAGATGACTCTCTTCTCCCCGCTGACGTCTGAACTGGACTCCAAACACTGGACTGTGCTATTGGCCCCACGGAGGCGGCTGTTCCCCAGAAACAGGATGTAGCCACTGCCCATCCCTAGAGTCATTCCCCTTCCCCCATCCTGACTCCAAGACCAGAGCAGGGGCATCTGATTGGCCGATCCCAGGTCACGTGCCTATACTTGGCCGCTAGGGAAGCTGAGGAAGCAAGTGTCTTGCTCTTTAATCGCTCGACAGCCTCAGGGGAAGAGAATTTCCCAAGCCAGGTAAAGAGCCCAGGGGACCTATGGGCAAATCAGTAACAGATGCCCTCTCACTCACCTTCCCCCATCTCCGCCAAGTCACTGCTCACCCCACGCCCTGCCCAGACTGTCAAAAGCGCACGCAGCACAGAGGGATGTTGCTGAAGGACTTAGAGCCTGTGTATAATTGTATTGTGTATGGAAAATTCTCAGTAGAGGGCATGGCGCACAGTCGGTGTGGAGCACAGCCGGGTTCTTCTCCCCAGGGAGCGTGCAGATGCAGGAGCTGAGGGAAGGTGACCTGGGACTCAGCTAGTTGGTGTCAGGATCTGGCCCAAGGCAGACAAGAACGGGGATTACAAAAAAGCATCATATAAACTGCTGCAGAATCTGCTTCATGCCAACAGGACAGACTGGGAGGCTTATTGGAGGAGTAGATACTTGAGCCAGACATTGAAAGAAGAGAGTTCATCAGCTAGAGAAAGGGGGAAAGGCATTCAGGCCAAGAGTCTGTGCAACAGCATAGAGATGTGACAGTGTCGGCTTTTACACACAAAACCACTCAGATCTGGGTTTACAGAGTGCCCTCTGCCATACCCAGGAGGATTGGTCAGCAGGGGGACAAGTGTGGGTAACAGGGATGATGGCTCGGAGGCCAGGAGTGCCTAAGCTGAGGGAGTGGCAGAGAAAGGAAAACTAATTGAGGTCCAGAAACTCCCAGGGAATTCCCTGGAGGTCCAGTAAGATAGGATTCTGCACTTTCACTGATGAGGGGTGGGTTCGATCTCTGATCAGGGAATGAAGATCCCAAAAGCCGTACGGTATGGCCAAAAACAAACAAACAAAACCCAGAAACTAGCAGTCCAGGGCAAGAGAAAAACAGATGGGGAGGAACAGAGGGGAAGGAGGTGACTCTGCTTTCTGGGGGTGGATCTGAGGACTAAACTCCACTTTCAGGGGCCCTTTGTAGGATGCGCTTGAGACAACAGAGAGAAGGCTGAGGTTGTCAGGGAGCCCTTCCCTGTCCTTCTGCCGTATAGTCCTCAGGCAGGAGGAGAAGGAGAAGAGGGAAGGAAGTGGGGGGGAGTTGGGGAGGAAGGGAAGGAAGGAAAGAAAGAAAGCATGGTACAGTTTTCAAAGATAACTGGCACCCAAATGAGGGACTCAATCAAGGGAGGTGCCCTCATGGGATCCGGGAACAAGAGACTCAAGCCAACACAGAGGTGGACAGATGATTCGGGATGACTGCTATGCATCCATCAGGTCCATAAGGCAACCTGTCCAGACAGAGCAGAAGGATGGAGACTTGAGGGGAAAAAACATTGTGCTGGCAAATTGTCTGATACTTTTGACCTTGAGGAAAAGTCTTGAAGGGCTCGAAGTACACTAAGAAGTGCCTGAAGAGCGTGGAAAGCAACAGCAAGAACCACAGTGAAGTCTAAACCAATGAAAAGAATCTAGGCAAAGCCTAACTCCAAGAATACCAGAGGGGTGTAAGGAAAGAAAGGCAACCATAGTGCCCTCCCTCCATCGCCGTGAACAAGACAGGCATAGCTCCAACAGTGTAAGTATTGACTACTGATGAGAAGACAAGTAGTCAAGACAGTCATCTCTACCGAGAAAGTTAGTAGAAAGTTAACAAATAATATTCGAAATTAATGCATCAAGAAATATCATAATATTATTTAGATGTGGTTATAAAATCATAGTGGTAATGTAATTTACCCCTGAAAATTAGCACTGAAATGCTGTAAAGGGCTTTAACATTTTTCTTAACATACTTTTGTAGCTTTTGAATATTTGATAATGAATATAAATTATTTTTACATTTTAAATGAATAAAATACTTTTAAAAACTAAAATAAAAAAGAGATATGGTGATAAATAACAAAAGAAACAGCTGGAAGAGTTGAAAGGGCTATTTCTGGGAAACTCACAGGAAGAAAGAAAGGATGAGGGACTGCTATATTTCATTGTAAAACTTTCAATTATCTTTGACTTTAAAAATTTTGTGCATAAACTTGAAAAAAAGTTTTTAATTCCTTAAAAAATAAGTGGCCACAAAGAATAACAAACCAAAGGAAAAACAGGCCAAAGATACAATTAAGCAATTCACAAAAGAAATGCAAAATATACGGAAAAAAATTGATACACACACCACCTCACCCTCTAATGGTGAAAAAAGACATTAGAAATAGCTGTGCATTCATGGACCTGGAACATGATCTCATTAATTATCAAGTGTGTGAAGGAGGGTACAGTTTACAAAACAATATGTTATTTTATAACAATTTAACTTTTCTTTGAGTACCTACTCTATGGTGGTCACATGTGAATGTATTCTGTAAAAAGTCGTGTGCTCAGATGTCAACAGGTTCAATGTAATGGTGGAACCAAAGATAATTTTTAAAGCTCTTTTTCCTTTTTGTTAATTTAGTCTGAATTTTAGTGAACCTAACTTGCCAAGTTTTGCTGAGCAGCAAAACAAATGAAATTTTATTTACACATTTACCTATTTGGAGCACCTTAAAATATGACATAGAACAATGAACACTGGTTTGAATAAGCAGGCGATTGATTACTAACCTGCTGAGACAGTGCAGAGAATGTACCACACCAATTTGTATATTTCAGGATCCAACAGAGCCTGGCACCACGCAGGCCCCCAAATGAACCACTAGGGAGTCCAAACTAGGCAGAGCTTGGGGGAATATCGTAGTCAGGGGCCTAACTGCACATATGTGAGCCTCTCACATGTACATGGGGTACACATAACTCTACACTGAAAGGATTAAAAGGGGGGCTTTCCTGGTGGTTCAGGGGTTAAGACGCCATGCTTCCTCTGCAGAGGGCATGAGTTTGACCCCTGGTCAGGGAACCAAGACTTCACATGCCACGTGGCATGGGAAAAAAAAAAGGAGGGGATTGAAAGGAGAGACGTATATAAAGCACTTGGCACTTTTTAAGTGCTCAAGAAGTGTTAGCTACTGTTTGTAATGATAACAGTAGTAGAAGTAGTTACCTTGTTGTGATGATACCTTGGACCCCAGAAATTCCAGCACTCAGGATGCTGCCAAGCCACAAGGCTCTTTGTCAGACCCCAAAACAGTCACGAGGACAGTAACCCCTTTTCCTCCTCCCACAGCTCTCCCTCCTCCGCTTCCTCCTCCCCCTGCCACCCACTGACCTTCGGAGCAAGCCTGGGGGGCGGTGCGGCCTGAGTGCTCTCCCAAGGCTGGCCACTGGGTCCCACCAGGGCTTCCAGGACCTGAAGGTCGACTTTTCCTCTCTCTGCCCCACAGGACCGATGGCAATATGCCACACCTGCTGTGTGCGCTCCGAAGGTTCTGGAAGAGAGAGAGAAAGGGGCAAACCTAGGGGAAACAGGACTGATTTCAGGGGAAGGGACTGAATGCCATTGAGCCTCTCTTTAGAAAATAGACTCTAACTGAAGTATGACACATACAGAAAAGTACACAGATCTTCAGTGTAAGCGCACAGCTCAGTGAATTCTGACAAATGGAACATCCCATGTAAATAGCCAGTAGACTAAGATTAAGAAACAGCACTTTAGCCCCCAGAAGTTCCTCTTGTGCCCCTTCCTGACGTCTAAAACCATAGACTCATTTGGCCTGACATTGAGCTTTATACAAATGGAATCATGCCGTATGGGTTTTGTGTGTCTGGCTTCTTAGCTGAGCACCACACCTGTGAGATTTGCTCTTGTGTGCAGTTATGGTTCTTTCCTTTCCATTGGTATATGACGTCCACTGTATAAATAAATCACATTTTTAAAAACTCACTCTATTTTTGATGGACTTTTGAATTGCGGCTATTTGAATAGTGCTGCTGGGAATGTTCTTGCCCAGGCCTTTTGGTGAATGTGTGTATGCATTTCTGATGCGGGTACGATTAGCTTTAGTAGACAGTGGCAAGCAGTTTTCCAAAAATGGTTAAACCAATTGTTTGTTATCCCCACCATCCTCAGAAGAGAGTTCCAGTTGCTCCATACCTTCACTCCGGTTCTGTGTCAAGTGGTACTCACCTTTTAAATGAATATTAGCATCCTCTAAGTTCAGCTCCTATACTAGTCAAGCAAGAAATATCTGACGCATCATTAAGTGACAGAAGCAGCTTGCAGGCCAATATGCAAAACTTGACTCCATTCATGAAAATTGTCCATGTGCATATGTAGAAGCAGAGGCCAACTTCAGAAGGAGATGAATCAAAGCCTCCTGTAACAGTCATCATTTCTGGGGAGTGGCATTGAAAGGCATAATTTTAAATGATAAGACTGAGTATCATTTTTACTTTTGATTTTGCATTTTTCAGTATTTTTAAAATTTAGGGAGAAAAATCTGTTTTAGAAAATAAAATTCTCCATCCCCCATGCTCCATGGCCACAACACACCATTCCATTACCTAAGGCTGGCAGCCTGATTCTGTTTTTCTTGTTATTCCCAGCATTCTCTCCTGCTCTGGAATTACCCTGAGCAAGGCCTCTGGGACAAGTCTCCTGGGCACTGTAATTTCCCAGGCTGCAGTGTGTCATTAGAAGATCTGGTGCTGATGACATGGGGCCTTGACGCAGCAAAGATTCCAGACCCTGATGGGATGGGACAGCCTGACTACATAGCAGGTCTCCTGGGAGAGATACCCCTGGAGTCTCCAGTTGCAGAACCTTGGCCTCAGGATGTATCTTAACCTCAAGGAAAGAAACCAGAAAAACTGCTCTTTCAAAGTTGCAGCCTCCCATGGGGGCTCAAGACTCAGAACAAGAACTGTGGAGTTAAGCAGACAGGGATTCCTGCCCTATTCCTCCCTGGTTCTCCATTTCCTCACCTGTAAAATGGGCTAATGACAACCTTAGAGACAACACCAAGCGCTCTGCTCAGAGTGCCTGGTACAAAAACTCTATATACAGGCTGCTGTTATTATTATGGTTGTGGTGGCAGCTGTTACCATTACCGAAGAGGCAGAGTTTTTATTTATTTATGACTGCACTGGGTCTTCGTTGCTGCTCGTAGGTTTTTCTAGTTGTGGTCCTTGGGCTTCTCATTACGGTGGCTTTTCTTGTTGCAGAGCACAGGCTCCAGGGCATGAGGGCTTCAGTAGTTGGGGTGCCTGGGCTGAGTTGCCCCGTGGCATGTGGAATCTTCCCAGACTCCTGACGAAACAGTTGCATTGCCTGCCTGCAGTGGCAGGCAAATTCTTAACCACTGGACCACCAGGGAAGTCCCCAAGAGGCAAAAGTTTTGCATATACCTTTTTGGGAAAAAATATAAGAATGTACTCTTTCTTTTCACAAATATTATGACGCAAGTACAGTACAAACCTACTTTTCTTGGGGGAAAACTGAATTCATCTGAAACTCGAATGTATTTCATTTGGAAAGTTGACTAATCATTCCACACTGATTCATCCAAGGAACATTTGTGAAGTGCCTACTATGTCCAAGGTACTGTACTGGACACTGGGGATGTGGCAGGACAGAGCTTACAGTCTGCCAAGGGAGTCAGACAACAACCAAACTAACAGATAACAAAATGTTAAATATGTAAATGAAAAGTGAAATTGAAAGCGTTAGTCACTCAGTCATGTCCAATTCTTTGGGACCCCATGGACTGTAGCTTTCTAGGCTCCTCTGTCCATGGGATTCTCCAGGCAAGAATACTGGAGTGGGTAGTCATTTCCTTCTCCAGGGGATCTTCCTGACCCAGGGATCAAACCCGTGTCTCCTGCATTGCAGGCAGATCTTTTACCATCTGGGCTACCAAGGAAGCCCCAGACATGTAATTCACACAGCACAGATAATGCAGACTAGGGCTGAGGAACTGTGTGCTGGGAATGCTCTCTGATGCATTCAGCTGAGCTCTGGAAATTTCTGTCTTCTTGGCTGAGTGAGGGAGCCCAGGAGGCTCTGGCCTTGGCAGGATCTACACTGACAGTGGCCTGAGCTAGAACTGTTTCTTGCTCCTGTGGAGATGAGTGGTTTGAGGAGGAGGGTGGGGAGGGGCTTCCAGCTGGTTTTAGGAGGTTAAGGGTGAGCAAGGGGGAATTTCCATGCAGCTTTGGATAGCCTGGGGAGACTGTGCCCTTGGAGGGCAACCAGCAATCCCTCCAGGGACACGAGTGGGGAAAGCCCCTCAGTTCATATCAATCATAGCAATTACTAAGCACCTACTATGCACCCAAACCTGGGCTTGGGGTGATAAAAGATGTGATTCAAGTAAGAATGTAAGCTGCTGCCTGACCTCAAGGAACTCCAGTGCTGTTAGAGATACAGGACGAATCTCCACGAAAAGAGGAAAGCAAGACAGGTTGGGTGCAGTGTCTGCGTGGGTGGAATGGGCCATGGGTTCATTTGGATGGCAAGCCACTCAATCTCAGTCAGAGACACAAAAAAGTACCTTCACACAGCCTGTTGCAGGCGCAGCGGCTTCCAGGCCAGTGATTCAGGGATCCAGTGATTTCATCTCATGCCTCCCTCTTCCAGGTGACAGAGGGAGAGAGAGAGAGAGAGACGCTGGATCACCACTCACTAGTTCTTCAGGGCTTTAGCCCAGAGTGGGCACGGGGTACCTCCCCTTGAGGCTCATTGGCCAGAACTAGTCACATGGCCACAGACAAACTGCAAGGGAGGCTGGGAAATGGGGGCCACAGGGGTACGGAGAAAATGTCTGAGAATGGAATGTCTCTGCCACAACCACTTATTGATACCAGGACCACGAAGGCTGATGGAGTGAAAGGAGTTTTAAAGGGGTATTGCACAGAGCAGGCAAGTGCCATGTTCGGAGGGTGGGGAAAAGCCCTGGGAGAGACTTCAGGAGGACTGCCAGGTGTGTTCTTGCTACTTCTTGGCTGGGTGTCTCAAGTCCAACCTCTGTTCCTTCTTCCAGAAGGTCCCATCTGGACTCTCTTAAGAGAATGTGTGTGAAAGGGATCTCTGCACTGTTGAGAACAAATGTAATATCTCTGTCTACAGATCAGCTGTATTTTCTTTTAGTTCAGTGCAGCCCTAAGAGACACATTCTGTTTCTACCTCCAGGGTCTTGTGTCCCACCTGTAAATCCAGGGCATAAATTCCGTCTTATCCTTCTCCACTGAAGTGCCCACGCAGGCCTGGACCCATGCTAAAAGCACACTGGGAACAAAGACACATCCTCCCAGTGTCTTGTCGTTTGCATTGTTCTACATAACACACTCGGGCTTGTCTTAAGACAATCACATTCTTTCTCCCCCCAAGCTCCTTAAAAAGGCAGCTCCTACTGAAAATAATATTTTTAAAAGGATGTGTATATGTGTATGACTTAATCACTTTGCTGTACAGCAGAAATGAACACAATATTATAAATCAACTGTGCGTGTGTGTGTGTGTGTGAAAGTCGCTCACTCAGTCATGTCCAACTCTTTGCAATACTTCAACTTAATTCTTTTTTTTTTAAAGGCAGCTCCAGACAAGTGCCCAGGTTTATTTATCAACTTCGTCTGGCTGGCCTGGGGCGGGCATGCGTGTCTATGGGATGACCTCGGAGCCTGGGACTGAGATTCTTCCACTCTCAAATCCCGAGGAAGTCTCCTCACACAGTCTCCCTAGAAAGAGGCCCGCAGCTCTTATCTCTGAGGCTCCAAAGGGCACTAGACAAACCCCAGAGTGAGCCCAATCTGGTACCCGGGACATGCGCCCTCTCCCTCCCCTCGTCCCTAGCCATGAGTCGTTCCTGAATCAAAGCGCTTGTGCTGGTCTGAACTCACGAGGGCCTCCTCCAGCGGCTACTTCACATTCACTGGATTAATTGCAGCTGAGGGGGAGGGGAGGGAATCCATTTTTAGAAAATCATTACTTTCAGAAAGAGAGAGGGGGGCGCTTCTGGTTGGGAAAACTGCTGAGTTGGCAACTCAAGCCTGCTGCTCCAGCTCCAGGAAACCCAGGGCAATGCGGGCTGCTCAGATCAATGGGCGCTGCCCGGGGCCCACGCCCCCTTCTCTGGAGCCTGGGGCACCCCAGGCCCCCTCCCTGGGCTCCTACCGGCCCTCACTGCCTGCTCTGACCTGGACTTGGCAGTTCGCTGGCACCCTGAGGAGCAGGGAATGGCCTCAGTATTGATCACCCCCGCTGCCTTTTCTCAGCCCTCTGGTTGCACAGCCCCTGCCTGTAGCTCCTAGGGAAAAAGAAGGTTGGGGACTCCTAACTGCCACTGCTTTGAATTGAGCATCCAGTAGATTAAATGATATGAAATTGCCATTTTGGGGAGGTCTAAACCATCAGATAGTAGCAACCCCACCTGGTTCAGTGTAACCACCCGATGGCTGGCTCTTCAATGCATTTCCTTACTAATTCCCCACTGCCCCCCCAGTCCCATGAGGCAGGTATAATGCCCATTTGATGTTTCAGAAACTGGGGTTCAGAGAGATTAAGTGACTTACCCAAGTGAGCACCCCCGCCACGGTCTCTCTGACTCCAACACCCAGGACCCTGAGTCACATCCCATGAGTCAGACCCCACACCCACCTGCCCCGGCACTCGTGCGGTCACTGTCTAGAGCCGTGCTTCCAGGGCAGCTGCTCTGACAACACGCAGGCGGAGAGAAAGATCCTCTGGAGGCTGAGGGTGGGGCCTCACCATCAGGAAGTCTGCTTGCTGTGAGCCTGGGTGAAGTTCCATCCTTCCCTACCCCCAGACTGTATATGTGGGTGTCCTGGGCAAGTCACTCACCTGTGGGAGGGCCGCCTCTTCCAGAGCTTGGCCAACGTCTGCTTCTGGGTTGCCACAGTGGGGCCCTGGCAGGGCACGCACTGGGAAGACCCTTGGTGAACACTGATCTGTACCGGTACAGAACTCAGGTGCTCAGCAATTAGATCAGCCTGGTCCTTTCAACTGGACCTCGTTTTAGAAAAAAAATATCAGCCCTATTCCATCACTCTTGACCCAAGCCTGCCCATGGAGATGAGACAGCATAGAAGTGATGAAAGCTGACACCATCACTTACCACCTGGGGGACCTGGGCAGTTCTCTAACCTCCATTTCTTCATGTCGAACAGGGCTTCATGATAATGTAGCTCCTTTTAGGATGACTGTAAGAATTATAAGGGACGATACCAATGTAAAATGCCTGGGACACTATTTAACGCATAATCAGAACACAGTCAGTGCTGGGTATTATTATTTCCATTCCAAGCTGAGCCCACAATTCTGCCTCTCCCTCCCTCGTTGGGACAAGCCCTGTCTGAACACCATACCAGAAATTTTTAGGGCACTGGATCCTAAAAGGGGCCCTAACTGAGATCCCAGAGTGACAAAAACTTACTGTTCAATAGGGAAGAGAGGCTCCTATACCACTGATGTCTCTTTAGAGCAGAAATTTTTAAGGGAGAGTTTTCCTGAAGGAGGTTTAGTTTGAGTTGCATCTTGAAGGATAAGAAGTCAATTGAAGAATGAACTGGAAAGCTCTTGCTTAGAAACACGCAAGTAAGGTGTATTTGAGGAACTGCAAGTTACCCTGCATGCGGGTACCAAGACCGAGGGTGTGTGTGTGTGTTGAGGGGTTAAAGCACGAGATTGGTGGGGCAGACGCTGAAGGGGAACTTGGAGCAGAGGAAGAAAGGCCAAGGAGACTCTAGACAGCCCTGAACTAAATCGTGCTAGTGGGGACAGAGCAAGGGAACATACGTGAGAAAGGTTTGCATCTTCTAACCATGGACGGACTGAGGCAGGGAGGACAGGATCTGGTTTGTTTCTTCATGATGGGAGTGGGCAGCTGAGGCCTCGCAGGTTGGGGGAGATGAAGGTACCTGAGTGGTGTTGCCACCTCGGGACAGGATGTGGCCTGAGAAGAGAGCAGAGGGCAGACCTGTGATGCACCCCAAATCTGACTGGTGGGCTGAGAAAGGAAGGAGAATCAGGCGGCAGGAAAACGTTCCTTCTAGGGAACGTCTGGTCTGGTCCTTCCCTCCACGAATCTGAACTCCATCTGGGCTGGAGGTCCTAGCTCCTCGCTCAACACATTCCGCCCGTGTTGCTGACCACCCTCAGGTGCAGGCGTCTTGTCCTCCAGCCCCATCAAGGCCACGTGCCCCCTGAACATCCTGGCACACGGCAGGTGCCCAGGGGCTGGTTCTGGTGACAGCCGCTCAGTGCTTCGTACTAGAAACGAAGCACTATGGGGCACTTATGGGGTCTCCCCTAAGTACCCCTCTTTCCCTGACTCAGAGTCAGCAATCCCACGGGGGTCCACTTGCCAGCAGTCCAGTTCCAGCCTGATGGGCTGAAAGTCAAGTCCAGGTGACAGAGGAGGGCGTGAAGGTGATGCCACAGCTCTTTCCTCTGGACCCAGAGGCCCTGACCATGCAGCTTGCCTGGCCCGCAGCAAGGGGCCCACCTCCGCCTGCTTTGAGGCACCCCAAATAACATCTCTACAGAGTATGGACTAAAAAGTAGGGCCAGAGTTGGGCCCTGACCCCCGCCCCAAGCACTTCCTCACCAGGTGACCTTGGGCGTCTTTTAACCTCTCAGAGCCTTCAGTTTTGCAGGGGGTCCTAGTGAGGATTAAATAATTCTCTTAAATGCTTAACATCATGGCTGGCAACCAGCTAAGCATTCAATAAATGGTAGCTATTATTATTATTAAAGAGCTTCCTGGCATGCTGATGCAAGTTAAGAGCAAACAAAAATGCCTTTGACAGCTCCCTAATGTAACACCTTCCACCCCACCCCTCCTCCACCACTACCACCCGGGAGTTAATTAGAGCCCTCCTTGGGTGTTTTCCAGACATGGGATTTTACACTTATTCCAGGTTGCAGAACGAGAATAAACGGAGGCAGGTTTCAGTTCAACTGATAAAGAGCTGCCTCAAGTGGTGGTGAGTTCCCCATCACCTCATGGAACAAGCTGGCCCAGATGACCATTTGGCTTCCCTGGTGGCTCAGAGGGTAAAGAATCTGCTTGCAATGCAGGAGACCTGGGTTCGATCCTTGGGTCGGAAAGATCCCCTGGAGAAGGGACTGGCTACCCACTCCGGTATTCTTGCTTGGAGAATCCCATGGACAGAAGAGCCTGGTGGTCGCAAAGAATCTGACGTGTCTGAGCTACTAAGCACGCGCGCGCGTGCGCACACACACACACACACACACACACACACACACACACACTTCTCGCTACACAATTGTAGAATTCCCTTGAATTAAAGTAGCGGTGCCAGTAGGCTGTAATGCTTTGTGTCATTTGGCAAAAGGAAAACTTGGCCATCCTATTTTGGCCCTCCAAAAACTTTTTTTCTGAAACTGTATCAGTTTGCAATATCCAAAATCTTAAGGTTCAAGAGTCTCAGAGACACGAAAACAGCCTCGTTTGGTGCCTGATTTGGACTATTTCTTGTGCGAGAGACCTAAAATGTGGCTTAGATCAAGCAGTGGAAATCCAGGGGGCAGTCCCGAAGGGGCAGTTGACCAGCAGATGCCACTATGGCTAAGCTGGTCTGGGCCGAGGGATTAGAGATCTGGAAGAGTGTTTGCAGAGGCAGAGTGGGACTGGCACTCCTTCCGGCCAACTCCAGCTCCCCAAGTGCCCAGTACAGGACTTGGCAGACCTTGGGGAGACCTCCACCCACCAACATTCAGCCCCCGCCTCATCTCAACCCCAGGGCTTCAGCCCTCAGGGAATCTGTCCTGGAACCCAGGGTGGCAGTGACTTTCCTCTGGGAAACTTGCACTAGTTTCGGGATTTAATGTGAATCGAGAAGTTAACAAGTAGGAAGCAAGGGGCCCAAGTGCTTGGGGCTTTACCTCTCTCAGGGCAACCGCCTCCCTGTCATCTGACATGACATCCCCTTTTCTCAACTCTTCAGGCTTTAAAAAATCAGCTGCCCTTGCAACTGAGGGGTCCCCAAGGTTGCCCGTTACAAATTGAGGACACCTGCCTAAGGATCTGAGGAAGACCAAGCGGTTTTGGATGTCTCTCCCTTCTCTGGTTCCCCCGACCCAGCTTCCTCCCCCACCAAGCTCTGGGAGACCCCCAAGTGTCCTGGATTCTGATGGCTGCATCCCACCCTCCTCTCGTCAGAAGAAAAAGGAGCTGGAGGACAACATGGAATCAAGTATACATTTTAAAAATTGTTTAATGGAACATAAACTCCTTTAGAAAAACATTCAGCCAGGTGATAACACCCATAGAAAAAAACACCAATCTTGTGTTTATCTTTTTTAATTTGGCATTTGTTATTTGCATTTATATTAAAGCAAAGTGCATCTTTTCTTTATTTTGTTTATACACATTGCACAATACATAAATAATGATGCTTATAAAACGTCTTTATATTTACAAGTAATAATATATTTATATATAACATAAAATACATTTTTTCTTTAATAAATCTCAGGTTTTGTTTTTTTTTTTCAGGAGTCCTTTCTCTCTCAAAGCACTACAATGCTAAATTTCCAATGAGAATGCTTCTCTTGTTCATTTAAACCTTTGTAGTTAGAAAAATAGCTTATGTTAAAGTCTAAACATGCTCATTGAGCTAAGAGCAGTGTCAACGTATCATACGAGTGTATGAGTTGTAGAAGAAATGATAGGGTTAGGTGTCAGCTCAGGATGGTACCTTGGGTTAAGATGGACCGAATCCTTCTTGGTGGGAAGGGGTGGGGGGTGGGGGGTGGAGGGCTGCTCCCCTCGCTGGTCTAACAGCAGAGCTCAACACACAGGCTGCGGAGGGGAGGAAAGTGCTGAGCTGGCTTTGTGAGTCCAGGAAAAACCTGATGTAACCAGGGCAGGGGAGAGGTGGAGGGGACTGAGAGGGCGCTTGGTGAGCAATACTGTGACGGGGCTGCCCCGGCAACCCTTGGGAAGCCCATCTCAGAGATGTCCAGGAGCAGATGGCCAAGACAGACAGCTGTGACGATGGCAGCGGGGTGGCCAGAGGGGAGTGAGGCAGCACGGGGAAACGGGTTCTGGTCCGGCCTCTGGCGGGGTGGCTTCAGAGAAGCCTTCGGACAGGCCAATGTCCGAGAAGGGGCGAGGCGGGGTGGGGGCTTCCCCAGGCTCTGGGGACAGAGCCTTCTGCTGGGACACCCGCTGCCCCACTGAGCGTGTCCAAAGGGCAAGGGAGACACAAACCTCTCAGCAGGCAACATGCATAGGAAACAGAGCACACCACTTTCCCTCGTCTACACACACGCATGCACGCACTGATGCGCGCACACACACACACACACACACACCCCTGACAAGGGCAGTGATGACACCAAGGGTGGGGCCTGCTCCCCACTTACGCAGTGTTTGGTGGTACTGATTTTTTTGCTTCCTCTTTTTCGTATCGCACTGTTCTGCCAACCATACCACTCTCCGCCCCTCCAAACCCCAAGAATTCTTTTCATAAGCTATTTCTCAAAGAACAAAACAGAACATAAACAAGGACGACGAGAAGAAGGAGGGTGGGCGGTGGGGGGGAAATAATGACCAAAGAGTTTGCATGAAAAGCAAGCACTCAGGAGGGAAATATTAGCAGCAAAGTAGTTTGGACTGGGCCCGCTCGGCTCCCGCTTGCCCTCTCCCCACGTGGCTACCGGCTGTTGAAGATGACCTCCAGCCAGCACGGGCAGCTGCTGATGAACTGGCGAGTGTAGCACTGGCCCCAGCCCTTCACGAAGCTGATCTGCACGGTGAAGCCAGTCCACGGCTGCTGCATGAACTCGTGGTCGTTGGGCCGCTGCAGGCTGTACGCCTTCTCGTAGTCAAAAGCCTTGATGGAGAAACCGGGGAACACTTTGTGTACCAACAGCGTCCTGGAGTCCGGGTTGTCCAGTGTGGCCGACTTGATGAAGATGGGGTAACTGCTGCGGTTGTACACCCACACGCCGTCCACTTCCCGCGTGAGCTGGATGCCACAGCCGATTTTGCTCCGTACTTTCTGCACCAGCTGACTCTTGTTGTCCGAATTGAGCTGTCCGAGGCAAAAGCCATTCCCCTGAGGTAGATCATAGAAGATGTCCAGGGAGGGCTCCTGGACACAGTAGAGCCTCCCCACTCTCGTCTTCTCCTCCCAGTATGCCACCACGCACCAGTGTGACCGATCCCCAGGCTCCAGAAGAAGTTGGGAATCTGGAAAACAAAAGGCGGACATGATCAATGGTGATGGAAACTGGCCTTCTCATTTTCCTCCCCAAACCAAGACACACACATACATACACCTCCACGATTGGTCTGTCTCTCGATGCAAGACAGAAGGAGGTATGAGGTGGCTGGCTGTGATGCAGGCTGGACAGTCCTCCTACGGGGAGTCTGGAAAGCTCGACCCCGTGATGGAAGAGCCTTGCCTCTAGGCGCGGGGCTCTCTGGGGAGTCTCTTCCCTCCATTCCCCCCACCTCCCCGACTCTATCAAGAACACAGGACATGTGCCCACCTGGCCAAAGGTAAAGCCCCATCCTTGCAGAGCTCAGAAGCCAAGATCACTCAGTAAGTTGACTGGCCCTGGTTTTAGGGCTAGAATTTCAGTTCTTTTAAACGGGATGGAACCTTGAAGGCCAGTGGCTCCAGCCTCAAGTCATCCTTGTGAGAAAACCTGGACTCAGAAAGCTTTTTTTTCCTCAGGCTCCAGGGATGAAAGAGCCAGACTTGGACGCCAGGAACACCTGCTAGACAGTCTCTGAGCTTGTCACCCGGTTCTCAGATCAGTGCCTTGGTCATAAGGGACCACTGTCAGGAAAAACTTTAATGGAGGTGGTTTGGGGTAAAAAAACAAAACAAAAAAAAACCCTAGCTTCTTAATAGAAAAGCAACTCTCAGAGTGTCCATCAGCAGCAGATCTGTACACAAAGGCTGAGTTCACGTCTCCACGCCAAATCACAGCATGCACCCTGGTGTCACAGCCCAGACAGAAGACAGCACGTCTACAGTGGGTTCGGCCACGCTTGCAGGCCCTTCTTGCCGGCATCACCCCCTTCCCCCTCCCTCCCGAGAAGCAACCCAACCCTGTGCCCTGCCCCCTCCCATCCCCCTCCTCCCATGGAGGCCCCACCCCTGCCTTCCTAGACGGTGCTTCTACCCACAGGCAGCAGGGGAGACTGGGGTGATTCAGGCAAGGTGATTTTTCCTGAACAGGCGTTGGGGGTAGGGGTGGGTGTCTTTAAAAGGGGGATCCATGGAAGGGAAGGGGGGCCTCCAGCGGCTGGCATTCCAACTCCTCCTTCCTCCTTAAGCTGGAGCCGGCGGGGCAGGCCTCAGACTGGGAACCATAAATCTCCCCCAGCCCGGCCAGGCTGCAGGAACGCTGTGGTTTGTGGTGGCAGGGCGGAGACCGGAAGTCTTGTATTTGTTAACAAAAACGGGGAAAGGCCGGGCAGGCGGCCTCCTCCTCCCGCCCTCCCTGCAGTCCTCGCCTCTCACTTACTGGGGTGGGGGGCTTGGGACACCAAGGTTGGGGGTGGTGTGAGACATCTCTGGATTGGTTTGGGCCTCTTTGATTGTGGAACCCCTGGGTTTTAGCACCTGGGTGATGCCGGGGTATCAGGACAGAGGCCAGGGCTGGAGCAGGGATGGGGCCCGTGTCCTGCTGCCCGGCAGGCTGGGTAACCAGCGCAGCTCAGTACATCAACTGCCTCCAACGTTCACAGGCATGTCAGGACCTGGGAACCAGTCAGCTCCATTACCTTTTTTTTTGTTAAAGCAGCAGCCTGCCTTGCATGCTGTCCCGTGAATAAGTCTGTACAAATGTGTTTGGTGACCCCCTGGGACAGCCTGAGCAGAGGTCCCCAAGATACCCCACCCAGCCTTCTCAAAGGCCTGCCCCCCCAGCCACACAAAATGGGGAGACTAAGGGTCCAGCCTCCCTGCAACCCCCACCCCTGAAATCAACACCAGAAACCTGGCCCGTCCGCTCCCACCCTCACTGGCCTTTCTGAACTACAAGCACGAGAGAGGCTATGTGCCTGAATGTGAGTGCGTTTCAACTGTGTGTTTTGAGTGTGTGTTTGCGTGCACACACACGGGAACATATGGAAAAACAAGAGAGGGACAAGGGCTCGGAGCAGAAGGTGAGTCATCAGGCATTAACTTGTTTCTGCAAAGTATCCATCAACTGCTAATAAACTCGTGAGCGCTGGCAATCTTTGAACCCTCTTGCCGAGGGAGCTGGGCTCTGACGGCTGCTACACCAAAGCCCCAGAACAGCCACGTAAATAAAAGCGCTCTGGCGTCCAAGTTTGCTGGGGAGGAGAAGGCACTCCTCTGCAAGGCCCGGGGCGCTTGCCCTCCCCTCCTGCTTGTCGCAGCTGGGAGAGTGTTTCAAACCGAAAGAAGTGCTATTATCCCAACTGGGGACAACAAACTGGCCTGGAAAGGAAGGAGTTGCTGGGAGGGAGGCTGAGGAGACCCTTGGCGTGGCTCCCCTGAAACCTGGCACCCTCTCCAGCAGAGGGCTTGTGGGGGGCGGGGGGAGGAGTAAGAGGAGGACAGGGGGCTGAAGATCAAGTGACCCCTGTACCAGGCCCCCCGGGGCCAGGAGAAGCTGGGTGGGGGCCTCATCTGCCTGCTGGGCCTCAGGGCGGCAGGGGAAGTTGGTTGGGGGCTGGGGCCTGATGTATGGACAGTAGGCGGCGGGGGGGGGGGGTGCATTCTGGTGGGTTTCTCTTTCATCTGTGCAGCCCGCCAGTCCACCCAGCAATTTGCTTCCAGACATCCCCTGCAAAGAGCTTCTTTCTGTGGAGGTGAATGGCCCAGCCCAGAGAAACGGCAGCGTGCAGGTGTCCCTGGATGTGAACAAGGCCCCCCGAAAGCCCACAGAAAGTGCCCTAAGTGGGGGGTAGGAGGACCCTCACCAACCCTCCCATGTCACCTTGCAGTCCCCTGGTACCCTGATACCTCTTCTCCTTGCTGCTCCTGAACTCTAGCTCTGAGCACAAAAACAGGCTCTCACGCAAACCCTTCGCCAGAGGGGACGCAGCACACGTCGAGGGGCGCAGTGCAATGCCCCAAATTGCCACTTCGGATTCGACTCCTGGCGTCTGGGCACATTTCTGGGAAGCCCTCAGCAGCATCTTCAGAGAAACACAGTTCCCTGAACCAGGCCCGCAGCCCACAAGCGTCTCCCCACAAAGGTCTGTGCAGACAGCTCCTGGGGCTTCCCAGGTTTCGAGGTGAGGAGCCAGGAGGGCCGTGCACAGAAAAACAAGTCCCCCCACCTCGTTAGAAGGACCGAGGAAGGGTCTTCGTATCCTGGGGGCTGATACTTAACCTCCAAAGGCACAACTCTCCATCCCTTGTTAATTTCCCTCAGCTTTTATAACCTTTTCCGGTATTTTCAACAACTTCTCCCTTCTCAGAAAACTGTACAGGGGCTTGTCTTAAAACCGTATTTGTGCCTTTTAAAGCATCCAAAAGAAAAGCTGTGTTGTAAAAAGCGAACTAATCAGATGCCTGCTCACAATTTTTTCTTTTTATTACAGTGCAGGGAATTTTTGGAGCAACCCCAGAAAAGTGCTGAATCGGCCTAAAATTCCTTTAAGGTTGTTCCCCCCTCCACTTCCCAATTTCCCTTAAAGCATAAAAATCTACCCTTTAAGAGGAAAAGGAGGGAGGCGGTGTGGAGAAGGGGAAGGACTTTGCCTCGTGTTTGCACTTGCATTAGGGAAGACCACTTAACAAGGAGCTCCCTGCCTCGCACAAAGAGTTATTTAATTACCCTGGTCATGAATGAACAGACCAGACCCTTCTAGAAGACCAGAGGCTCATGAATGAATCTCATGCCTGGAATGGCAATGGCACAGGGTGACCAGACCTCAAGGCCACACTGTAGGTAAGAGGGGAATTTTTTTTTTTTAGTTGAAGATGTGAGGAGATGATGAAGAAAAGAAAAAACTGGAGGGACAGAGAAAAGGCCAAGGTCAGGGCCTTGATGGTACCATGTCGTTTCCAGTTTAGGAAGGTGACCATAAGGCCAGAGAGGCAGAGCTGTTCCAAAGCACCTAGGAGGATTCTGCGAACATCTGAAGTGAGGCCACTGCATGCAAGCTGGATCCACACACAGAAGGGGTGCTGATGGGGTGGGGGAGGCGGGGGTCCGACTTTTCACAAGGATGCTCTTGGGAAACCGAGATAGCACAGAGTCTCAGCAGCAGGCACCCACTGAGCCCTACGTGCCCACTGCCAGGGGCCGCAGGGAGCTGGAATGCTCTTCTCTGAGAGGCACTTGGATGATAAAGAAACTAACCTCTCTTATCCAACATTCTCATTACCAACAGTGGGATGGGTCTTCGAGCCACCACCCTCCCCGGCGGTTAGGGATGGAACCCAGGCCGAGGAGGGCAACGGGAGGGCACCCATGCAGGCCCAGCAGTACACCCGGCAACCCTGGGATGCAAACATGGCCACGCCTCGCCTCTCAGGTCCAGGGTCCTCCCTCCTCGGGACTCCCGGCGCCGCCGAGGGCTGCCTCATCCTGTCCTCCCCCTGAGCAGTCGTCCCAAAGGTTAACAGCTCCCGTCAGCCTGGGTCCCCACCCTGGGCAGGAAACTGGCTGTTCTGAGAGCAGCCAGCCCACTCCAGGGACAGGGACTGAGATAATAGTGCCAACCCGTCGCATCCAATCTCACCCCCAACACAATTAACGAAAAGTTTCTCACTGGTTTTCAGTTTTCGGGAAGCAAATGGCCCCAAACTAAAACAAATACATAAGCGCTTACTGCGCCATCTGAGCTCAGTCTGGGTTCTGGGGTGGCTCTAATCGGCCACGTTTACAGCTTCATCTGCAACTCGAAAGATGACGCCAGAGCTGCTCCCCTAGACTCCAGGGGCAGCAAAGACAGCTCTGGGGGTTAGCACAAGCTCCCCATGGGGGCTGAAACCAATTCAAAATGCTTCAGGTTAACTCTCAGGTACCCAACAAATGCTGAGACGAGACGCATCACCACCCCTCCAAGCTCTTGCATCAAAGGGATCAAGAATGAATTCTGGCTGGAAGAAGGCAGAAAAAAAAGGTTGGATTTCTCTTTTTTTCCCTTCCCAGAGCTTGGCAATGAGGTTCTCCACCAAGGTGGCTGGACTTGGGGATGGCAGGGGGTCCCAACGGCTCTCCTTCAAAGGCCAGGGCGCTTCTTCAGATCCCTGGGCCCAATCTCCCAGCTATGGAGTCAGACATCTCCCTTCAAATCTGCCTACAGAGGCTCCCTAAAACGGAGCTCCCAGTAGTGGCTTCACTGGTGTTATGACAATTTGCTAGAAGTCCGTGAGAGGTCGGGGCCTGGCCAGCAGCCACACTGAAGGTTCTCAACTTTTAGGGGGCGTATCATCTCGGAGGCTCTCCAAGTGCTCAGAAAATGCAGACCGCACCCCACCCCACCCCCACCTCACCCCAAATCGGAGAAGGGTTCTAGGGTGACACTTTACACCCACTGGAAAGGGGCTCACAGATAGGGGACCCCGTGAAGCTGCATGGTGTTAGCATCCTGATGTTAATGGAGGGGGAACGAGGCAGGTGGAGACACCTATCACCTGCTGAAGAGCAGAGCTGGGTTCAAGGCCAGAATACAGCCTTGTGTGAGCTGTGGGTGGGCAGCCACCTCAGGCCTCTAAAGCCACACCAGTCCTCTCCAAACGCCAGAGGGGAAAACAAGTGTCCTTCAGAGCCCACTTTGGAACTGCTATGCCTACTCTGTCCCCAAGTGTGGGGTCCGGCTCCCTTGCACCAAGAAGCCAGGAGTGAAAAGACTTCTTTGCCTATAAGCCGCTGCTCTGTGACCTTGGTCAAGTGGCTTTGCCCCGTCAAGAGTCGCAGTGTGACCTGCCCACAGCTAACCGGAAGGTGGGTGAGGGGCCCCCTTTTGGCTCTGCTAGGCTCCGGCTCCACTCGGGGAGATTCAGTATTAAACAACACTGGTTCCCTTTATTTTTACTACCTTCCGGAGAGTTAAGAAAATAACTTTGAGGAGCGGGGCACATTTTTGCATTTCATTTGCAACAATAAAACAAAAACAAAACAAAATTGGAAGGAAAAGGAGATGGGAGTCAGATTTGGCTGGGTCCATCTCTAATCCAATTTTTTTTTCCCCCTAACTGCAAAGAGTTACAAACTTGTGTTCTTCCTGTCTCCCATCACGCCTGGCCCCCAGGAAGAAGTGAGTCCTCAGGGGAGGGTGGCCTGTATTGCTATTTTATTTCCAATGCCCACCGGGCTTGGTGCCCTGAAGCTTCTCACTCATCGTCACCCTCCTTCCTCCTGCAAACTCCCCGAGCTTACACACTTGGCAGATCCTGCTAGTCTTGAAGATTTCGTGACTGTGCCTTAAAAATTGTGATGAGTAATCCGTTACTAGAGGTAAAATGTACTTCCTTGCTCCCCCACGATGGGCCCCAGCCCCACCCCCCAGAGCCCCTCAGATGGCCCAAGTCAGAGGCCCCCCAGCCCAGGGGTCCCTCCTAAGAGCAGTGTTTTGCCATCAGAGGATATAATTGAGGGTAGCGCCGGGCAGGGGCGGGAAGCCACACATATCAAAAGCTCCCATCTGTCTCGCCAGCCGGCTGACTCGGCTTCCTGTGCCCCAGCCTTCAGCCATGCAAATTATAGCGTGTACCCGGCTGCCTGCCTTCTGAGGAGGCCAGCTCTGCTGGGCTCCCAGAGGCCTCAGAGGAAGGGTGTGGACTCCCAGCCCGGCCAACTCCATTCATAATATTTACAGTAAATGGGCCTCCCCGGCGGTTGGTTAGTGTGCATCCAGCCTTATCCTGCAAGTCTGAATTTCAAGTCTCTTCCACCCCATGGTGCAACGCCCACATCCCCACCATCACCCCCCTCCTCACATAACTCAGCAGCTCCCTTCAGAAAGGGGGTTCACACACTTGCACACACAGAGCCCCCCAGACCTGCACGGTTGTCACCTGCTCTCCGACCTGCTCCCCTGGGGGGAGGATCCTGGCCACTTCCACGAAGACATGAAAAGGAGGGGAATACCCCACAACTCTCACCCACCCCCATCCCCACCTGCAATGGGTCCTGAAATCGCCCCCAAATTCCGCAGGAAGATTCTCAACTGGGGGTGTGCAGCCCAACAAATAAAGAACCTCTTCTTAAACCACCAGAAAGCCCTGCATTTTCTTCTTGTTGCAGACCACTTGTAAGTTTCGCTGGCTAACACATTCAAGAATCTTAAACACAGATGCAGAATAAGCCAATTTTCCGAAAGGACGCAACCCCCAGAGGTGCAGGGCAGTTCTTTGGTCTGATTCTGCGTGTCTGGAGGCTCTGCTGGAGCTGCTTTTGCTGTGGTCCTCGATTTAATAAAGCCCGGGGAGCCCGCAGTGACCCTCTAGGCTCCCTGCAAGGTATTCCAGCCCCAGATGCTGGCCCTGCCCCCACCCCGTCCCCCACCCTCCTTCAGCTCAACTCTCGATTTTTTTTTTTTCTAGAGGGTAGAGAAACCGTCCGAAGATGTGGAAAAATCCAGCGAGAAACAAAAGTCCTTTTCATCCCTCCCCTCCCCCAGCTCCCCTTGTTCCATAACAATTATGAAAACTGTTGGACGGGATGGCATTTTGAACATTTACTGCATTCCGGCCAATAAATTCCAATGCTGGATCTGATGGAAAAGCCTTCCTCTCCGGCCAGCTCCCTGGCTCCCCGCCCCCCACTCACTCCCAGCCCTCATTCCTTCTTTCTTTACAACCCCACAGCAGGGCCAGGCCAGGGCCGCACTGTACTTGCAGGGAAAAACAACAGTTCGACAGAGAGGAGCCGGTGTGCAGACAGGGAAAGTTAATCATTACTTCTGTCTGCCCCGTAATCTAATCTCCCTGGCTTTGGCACACTCACTGTTCAGCGATCTCAGCCCTTTCACCCCCAAAGCACCCAGTATACCTCCTGGGCCTGAGCCCCCCACCCTCCACTCCTCGCAGGCCCTCCCACCCTTAAGTCTCCAGTCCCCCCACTCTGGACCACCCTTCTCAAGGCCCCCCTGTGGCTCTGTGCTGTGTGCCCCACATTTCAGAGGACTCTGGGCCTCGCATAAATGTGGGTTCCAGTCTGGCGGGGATAACCGCAGAGCCAGGCCACCCCTCCTCCTCCACTGCACCCCTCACTCCACCCCCCACCCCCCTGCCCCAGAACTCAGCCTCAAGCCCACCTGGTTGCCTCAAGTGATCTGTGATCCATCTATACAGACACACAAGTCAGGATTGGCCCTGCCTCCAAAAACCCAACACAGAATGACCACGTGCCCGGCAATTCCACTTCTGGGGGAAAAGGCTCGGCTTCTCCTAATCCTCTCCAGTTCACCCTGCCTTCTTGAGTACAGTGGATTCCTCGGTGGGGGCTGCTGGGGGAAGGACCCCAGGAAATACCTGCAAATATTGGTATGCATATGCATTTTTCTGGGGGAAATGATCCTTCTGCTTTCACTCGTTCTTGAAAGAGTCTGCAAACAAAAAACCTGAAGAACGGCAGTCTTTTTCTTCACCAAAGGAAGAGCCCATGAGCTACCCACCACCTCAGCAACAGAGGTTTCATTCTCACACACCTTCCAATCCAAGAACCAAAAATCACAGATCACAGGATGCCATTCGGTGCTGCAAGGGGCGTGAGAACCAAGTCCACTGGCTTATTTTGTAGAGGAAAAAACTAAGGTCCAGGACAAAAATGGCTCCACAAAGGCCATGCAGCCAGCTGGTGGCTGTGCCTCCAACCTCAGCCCAGAGGACGGAAACCTGGAGAGTGGGCACTTTCCCTCCCACTGTAACCTCTCCAAACCCATCCTGGGCATCTGACAAACATTGGGCTGGGGGACGAGGGCAGCTTCTGAATCTCTGCAAGCCCCTCAATGCCAGGTCTCTTCCCTAGGAAACATCCCCAGCGGGGCTTTGACTCTGATCCCATTGAGCTGGAGATGGGGCCCATCTGTTTTTAAGAACTGTACTGTGCACCCAGATCATAGGAAGAACGCATCTCTTGCTTTTCCCTCTGGGTTACTGATTAATGAGGGGGAGGGGCCGCGCTGGCTGGGAGGCTGCCCTGGGGCTGGCAAGGTCCCCAGGCACTTTCTGAGCAGAGCAGCTCTTCCAGGCCCTCTCGAGCCCCAGAAGCTCGCTGAGCCTACTGGAGAAGGAGACCTGCCAACTTCAGCAGACCAACCGCAAGGTGGGAAAGGGCGATGGAGATTTAAACTCCAGGGGGCAAAGGCAGAAAGGCGAGTTTACTGACAGCACAGTCCTTTCTGGGCTTAGTCCTTTTTTGTTCCTGTTAACCCCAAGTTAAAAAGTAAAAAAAAAAAAGCAACACAGAAATGAGTAAACACGAGAGCCACCAGTTCGGGCTTGGTGACCTGAGTCTAAAAGATAGAAACTCCACATTTTGCAAGAGGGAAGCTGGAGTTGAAATCCACCCTTCCCTTACTGTCCGGGAACAAACCCTAGGGCAAAACAGCTCTTCGGACTTGACACAGGAGCAAGAACGAATGAATGAAACCAGTGAACTCCCAAGAAGCCGTCAGTCGGCCTCAGGGGGACAGCCAGAGCAGGATGCATGCGAACATGAAACCCTTTGGTAACTAGGTGTTAGATTACCTCGTGGAACCCCACCCGCAGGCGGGTCAGAGCCTCTCAGATCATCTGGGAACTCAACTCTCAGATCATCTGGGAACTCAAAAATGGACTTGACCGTCAGATTTTAAATTAAAAACCAAGTGTTGCTTCCCCAGATGGCCTTCTAGAGAATCAAGCCCCCCAGAGTTAGATAAGTCAAACTCCCGGGCTTTGGAAACGTCCCACCTCCCCTGTGGCTGTAAAGACATAAATGCTACCATTCCAGATGGCCCCTGCCCCCACTGCGTGCTCAGCTGTGCTCCCAGGTACGGCCAGGGTCTGGACTACAACCCTACCTCCTGCTATTACGGGCTGTTATCTCACCATCAAGATAATGGGGAGCAGGGACAGACACAGGAACAGGGGAGACAGACCTCTGTTTATCAACAAGCTTTTGTTTTATCTCGGCTCTCAACAGACTTCACAAGCAAAGCACAGCCCCAGGCCCGCTCCTGCACCTCAGCTGTGTCTTACAACAACAGCTCACCCCACAGCTCGGAAGCTGCCAAATTCTGCTCCAAGGACCCTCCACCTCACTGACCCCCTAACACCCTCAGACGAACTGTAACCCTTTGCAGAGTCCAAGAACTACACAGCCTTTGTGCCTGGCAGAGCCTGGCACACAGTAGGTGCTCAGCAGAGCCTGGCACACAGTAGGTGCTCAATAAATTACTGCTAAGTGATTGTACCACAGGGACACGCTGGCTTCTCCCAAAGCAGTTGGTCCCCCACCAACCACCCCCACCACCACCCCAGCTTCCAACTGGCAGGAGGTGGCCCGTGTGAACCCACCTATTTGGGAGGGTGCCTTCCAGGCAGGGGTCAGCCAGAAAGGCTGAGGCCTGGCCCCAGGCTCCCTGCGCAGGCAGGAAGAGAGCCCCTGTCCTCAGCTCCTTGCCAGCCGGCTGCGGCTGATCCCGGGAGGTGTTTCCAAGCCAGGCGCCGGCCAGGCCACCTCTGTGGGCTCACCACCTGCCCACAGCCTTCTGCCTTGGCGTCCTGCTCGGTCTGGACACGCTACCCCCACCAAGTATTCCACAATGCTTTTACACACCCCCAGGGCCCTTGTTGTGTTATGAAAACAAAACAAAGCCCAATAAGGAAAAAGAAAAAAAAAAAAAAAAAGCTGGGGGGGAAAGGAGCAAGCCGGCCACACACAAACTTCTTTCTTCCTGGTCTCCATCCTAAAGATGGCTCCTTGGCAGCCGGGGTCAGGGTCCTGTCCCATGTCCCACCCCCGTCAGAGAACAATGACTCTGTCAAAGAGGGGACTTAGAAACCCAGAGATGAGTAAAATGACAACTGTTTTCACACCCGGCACAACCCCACCTTCTCCACTAAGGGGCTGCACAAGCCCTCTTTCTGGGGGAAGCTACTGGGCGTCTGAGGGCCACGATACCCCTGTGCCCCAGGGCAAAGCACAGCTCCCGGGCACAGCTGCACCAGGGGAACTGTTGTCTGCCACCTCTTTTCACCAGAACCCCAGCACTAGACACTCAGGAAGCTAAGGCAGGGACTCCCTGAGCAAAAGGAGGCTCAGAGCTTGTAAATAAAGACAGCCCCAGCCTTCCAGGTGTCAGGCACCGTGGTCAAGGGGACCCCACGCTGGGGTGAAAAGGCTATGGGCATCAGTAGATTTCTACCTACCCCCCTGCCCCCCAAAATATGTTTGTTTGTGTGTGTGTGTGTGTGTTGTTTTTTTTTGCAAGTTAAAACTGAGCTAATGACACAGGGTGGGGCTCAGCATGGAAGAAGACTGTGTAGCCAAACCAAAATTCGCTTCCAGCCAAGAGCTGCTCAGCTTCACCACTTGGGGAAGGAAGCTGAAAAAGTCATGAAAGATTCTTTAGTAAACCGGGAAATAAGGCTGCCGTTAACATTTCAACTGAAGGTGACCCTTCTGGTTAAAAAAAAAAATTTTTTTAAATAATAAAAATAACATAAAGTTCTCAAACAGCCTCTTTCTTAAATGAAAATGGCCTAAAAGTTCTTCGGAGAGTGGAAGGAAAAGAAGGGGCTAGGAAAGAAACAAACCAAAACAGAACCCGGCTGGCCTCCTCGCAGCCACTACCTTTCATGAACCACTTTTTTCTGGAGTTCTTCTCATAAAAGGAATGATGCAATTTCCTGTCTTGTCCCAATATTTCCTGTTCACTTCCAAGGTGAAAGTTATCACCCTGGTTTAAACAACTGCCCTAAACTCCATAGAAAGTTCCTATTTCCGTGCAGTGCCCCATGCCAGTCACAAAGAACTCCTCATCTTAGAAGATAAACCACAATCACTGTCTACACCTCTAACTGAGTCAGCTTTAAGAAAAAGCCTCGTTTTTCTCTATGGCAGCTGCTGAATCTACAGTCCCAGCTGCCCCAGAAAGTGGGCTAGAGGTGCAGATCCCCACGGGGAGAAGCACCCCGCCGTGAGCCAATGTGTTTAGGTAGAGCGGCCGCCACCAAGGGAATGTTGCTTTCTTGGTGTGTTAGCCACTAAATTGAGAACTGTGCCTCAGCAGTTAATAATATCTTCCCGCTGAAAATAGCCCAGAGAGGAAGCCTGTCTGTGACAGTAGGCACACAGCCAGACTGGGCTAGCCATTCAGTACTGAGCGAGAGAGATGGCTGGGCCAGTGGTGACCTCCCAGTGGTCACACTGTACAGTATCCTTTCACAGGGCTCCTGCAAAGGCAGGGCTCCCACGAGTCACTAGCCTGCTCTGCAGCCCTACAGCCTCAGCAAAGACCTCACATGGACCAGAGGCTCGGGCAGCAGGACCAGAGGAGGGGTCCAGACTGCCCAGCGGGAGCCAGGAGGACCCCAGGCTTTGGGAGATAGCCCCTGCAGGGCTGCTTACTAGACCCTGGGCTGCCCAGAGGAAAACAGCGTCCGGGGCAGAGGGAAGAAGGGGACCTATTCCCCTGCTGAAAGGTCAGCCATGGAAAATGAGCCACAGGGAACCTTCCTGTCTCTCCTTTCTGCCACCAACATGGAAAAGGAAAGGCTGAAAAATCACAGAGACAGGCCCTTGATCAATCCCTCCCACTCCCTGCACCCCACTCCCCCACCCTGTGAGACCTCAGAGATGCTTTGGAAATAAGTGTCTGCCTCCAATAGCTCCCAGTGTTTTATCCTCCAGAGCCGGTGTTTCTTAGGCACTATCTAAATACCTGCATGTATTTAAAAGCTACCGCAGGTCGCTATTTTTTAAGATTGTGGCAAGATACACATCACATAACATTTACCATTAACGACACTGACAGCACCTGCAGAGCTGAGCAACATCATTACCACGTTCCAGAACACCTTCATCATCCTGAAAGGAAACCCTGTCTCAGGGTCACTTTTATAATGTCCTTCACTACAGCAAAGCCAACAGGAGGAAGGGGCAGAGTTAATACATCTTGTCAAATTTCTTGCGGTTGTTTAGTTGCTACATCAGGACCGACTCTTTGTGACCCCGTGGACTGTAGCCTGCCAGACTCCTCTGTCCGTGGGATTTTCCAGGCAAGAATACTAGAGTGGTTGCCATTTCCTTCTCCACGGGTTCTTCCCGACCCAGTGATTGAGCCTACATCTCCTGCATCGGCAGGCAGATCCTGTACCGCTGAGCCACCAGAGAAACCCCCTGCTGCTGCTGCTGCTGCTAAGTCGCTTCAGTTGTGTCCGACTCTGTGCGACCCCATAGACGGCAGCCCACCAGGCTCCCCCGTCCCTGGGATTCTCCAGGCAAGAACACTGGAGTGGGTTGCCATTTCCTTCTCCAGGGGTTCTTCCCGACCCAGCGATTGAGCCTACGTCTCCTGCATTGGCAGGCAGATCCTGTACCGCTGAGCCACCAGGGAAACCCCTACAACCGAGCAAATGTCTTAGCTGAGAAGAGGCTCAACAAGCAAGACACTTGAATTCTTCACCATAGGAGCACAGACAGAATCTGTGCACAGCCACCAAGAGAAGCTACCAGAGATACTCCCCATGGGAACAGAGATCCTTTTACCCCCTACATCAGAGGCTCCCCAACTTGTCTGCACCTTGAAATCACCCGGCAGGCCTCAAAAAACACTTGATGCTGGGATCGTGCCAGCAGACCGTGAGGTGAAAGACCCCAGGGGTCCTAACGTGCAGGCAGGTCTGGAGACCCCCGCCTGTGCTTTTTTTTTTTCTCCCACTGGCTTCAGACACCGGCCGTGAAGGGAGCGTTAATTCGAGCACTGTATGCAGGAGCAGTGTCGTGGGACAGTAACAGCAGCAAGGAAGTAGCCCAGGGAGCCCAACTGGATCGTAACTCTTTTGACATTTCTTCAGGTCCAGAGGCCGACAGCTGGGCTCTGCTAAGGCAAAGCCTACCTGGGAGGGGGGGTTAGTGTCCCAGACTGTGGCAAGAGACACACCAAAACCTGACCCTCACCTGACCCCCTCCCCCTCCACAGCTGGCCAGGTTCTGTCTCGGTGACAGGATGCATGAGGCAGCAGCCCATCTAGTCTGGCCGGCAGGGCAGCCCCAATTTGCTCCAGAGCCTTTAAATGCTGTCACCCTGCATTTAACTCCTGCCTGACTGCCTCATTCTTTTCAGGACAAAGGGAGTTTAACAGTGAGCCCTTCTCCAGGGTTGAGTGCATGACCTCAAGGCTTGCAGAAGAGGCCAAGAGTCTAAGCTGCTGTCTGTGACTGGTCTTCAATGGGTGTGCACCAGGTGAGCTGGCCTGGGCCTGAGTCATCAGGTTGGCACTAGGGGATGTGTGGGTCCCCAGAGATCCAGACTGTCACTCTTCACAGTGGCGTGAAGGAAAGGGAGTGGGTAGATAAGGGGCTTGCTCACGGTCACATGGGCTGCTCCGTCTGACAACCCCAAAGCCCGCGCTCTTGGCCACTTAGATGAACTCAACCCACCCCCACCCCACTCCCCATGGCAGATACCAGAGAAACCACAAGTTGCCTGTTTCCAGGCACAGGAAGGGGACATTAAAACACACACACACATAGGCACCCAGGCCAAATCCCCAGTTTGCCATCACTGTTCCCAACCAGACAACAAACGCAGCTGAATAACGTTCCTTAAAAACAGGATGGAACGCTCTTGCCTAAGCTCCTTGGGTTTGGGCCCAAGTTGACGGTGGACGGAGCCAGGACCACGGTTTCATATCATGCAGGTGTTCTTGAAGACTCTCCTCTGAGGCTCTCAGAGACACCAGCAGGCATCAAAGAAGAGGAAAGAACCGTTCCTGGAATGGATGCTGGCCTAAGGGCACTCCCATCACCCAGAACTAGAAGTGATACATGGATCTGAAGACCTTGGCAAAGAAGCAGGCCTCCCCTGGGCTGGTAGAACCGTGTCTCCAACGAGCATGGTTTTGCACAGGCAAGAGAGGGCTGGCTCAGCCCCCTCCACCAGACACATCCATACTAGGTCTCCACTGCCTCCCACCACCCTCCAAGTCAAGGTTGCTCAGTCGTGTCCGACTCTTTGCAACCCCATGGACTGTACAGTCCATGGACTTCTCCAGGCCAGAATACTGGAGTGGGGAGCCTTTCCCTTCTCCAGGGGATCTTCCCAACCCAGGGATCGAACCCAGGTCTCCCACACTGCAGGTGGATTCTTTACCAGCTGAGCCACAAGGGAAGCCCAGAATACTGGAGTGGGTAGCCTAACCCTTCTATAGCGGATCTTCCCGACCCAGGAATCAAACCAGGAGTTTTCTGCATTGCAGGCAGATTCTTTACCAACTGAGCTATCAGGGAAGCCCTCCTCGAAAGTGGCACCGTTTTTGAAGTTCTGCTTGCTTGCTAGGTTGTTTCAGTCGTGTCCGACTCTCTGTGACCCCATGGGCTGTAGCCTGCCAGGCTTCTCTGTCCATGGGATTCTCCAAGCAAGAATACTGGAGTGGGTTGCCACTTCCTCTTCCAAGGATCAAACCAGCATCTCTTATGCCTCTTGCATTGGCACGTGGGTTCTTTTACCACAAGTGCCACCTGGGAAGCCCCATTTTGAAATTTAAATGACAATGAACGACGCTGGCCTCTAATCCCTGCCCTTCACCAGGGAGGCCCAACCAGCTTCAGACATCAATATATGAAGGTTCTGCAGCTGAACAACCCCAACTCACAAGTGAGGCGGTACTCCTTCAACACCCCCACCTCCCCCGCCCCAAATCAGGACAGCAGACAAGCTGAATGAAAGCTCCCCCACCGCCCCCAAACTGCAGATGGAGGCTGCAAAGATGACAGTTTCAAACGCATGCTTTCAATTACCAGTGATACAGAGAAAGCTCTGCAAGTAAATCTTTTCCATTTCCACCACCAAGCTGAACCCAGAAGCTTCCCATCGATGTCAGACCTCTCCAAGGTGGGGACGCCTGGCCCAGGATGCATGCCAACAACAGGATTTGTTCTACACGTCTTTCAAGAAGTACGACACCTACGATCACGATTCAGAACCAGTCCATAAACACTCCCCGGGCCCCAAGCACACATCCTCAAGGAGGAGCTGTCTGTCATTCACCGACACCCGCGTGAGAGGGACCCAGGCCTACCCAGAGCCTGCCCACGGGCATCTGCCCATTCATGTGTGCGTGCACGGGACTGTCTATCTGTACGTCTGCAGCCCGCACACACGCGTGCATGCGTGTACACGCACGCGCGCGCACACACACACACACACACACAACCAGGCACCGAGCAATCCATCTGTCTCGAAGAGCCGGCTGTCAGAAATGAAAGTACAATCTCCTGGAACCGAGTCACAGCCTTCTAAAAATGTGTGCCGTTTTCCCAGACTGAGGAAACTTGCAGGGGTGGGGTCTGTTTCACTGAGTCCCAGAGGCTCGGGCCTGTGTCTCACCGGCCAGTCCCGCGCTGCGCGGCTGGAATTCCAACCTGCAGCCAGCGGGCCGGCTCCCAGAGCGCCTGCCCGCCCACTCCCCTTCCTCGCAGGAAAGGGAAGGGCCAGCCTTGGAGTCACCCCGGCATCTCAGGAGGGGCGTGCCTTCAAGCACACCCCCACCCCCACCTCCGAGACACCAGGTTTTCACACCACTGTTTTTTCTTTCCCTTCTTCCCCTGCCAAGAGAATCAAGCCCTGGCTCCTGCTGCCGACCTTCCTCCCACCCTAAACTGAGCCCCATTCATTAGGCCCGCTCTCAGCCAGGGCAGGACAGGAAGGAAAACAGCACGCGGGGGCCTGTGAAAGAGACACTCAGAGAGGTGATTTCCAGGGGGAGGTGGGGGCAGGGGCGTGTGGGCGCTTTCCCTGCTCCCCACCTTGATGCCCACTTGGCCTGGCCCTCAGCACGGCAGGCACACCCCCTCCAGCCTTCTTTCTTCCCCTACCCAGCCCTGCCTCATTCAGCTAATGCACCCCCCTCAACTGGCCTCATCCTGGCCACCCCCACCCTACCACCCCCCATGAAAGATCAACTTCTTTGAAAGGAGGAGGTTTGGGCATTCTCCATTTGCAAAACCCTCCACCTTGGACCTGGGCCACTAGTCATCTTTTGCGGGGGGTGGGGGGACATTCTCACTGCAGAGATGGGAGCCCTGGGTTTTCTCAGCGCCCATTGCCTCCCCTCCAGATACCCCCAAACCACTGGCAACAACCCAAGAAACAGTTTCTTCAATTTCCCCCCACAGCACATTATTAATAAACCGCTCCAACTCTGAACGGAAAGAAGAAAGAGCTCAAACTTTGAAGCCTTGGGAATTAGTAAATCAAGAGCTAAAATTCAAAACAAATGCTCTTTCATGTGGAGCCCCCCCATCACTTTTTTTTTTCTTTCTGCAGTTCCCTTGAACCATGCTAGCCCTTCAGAGACAAGCACTCCTTCCTAGCAGCTCCTCATTCATTGACTGCAGTTACTATGGGGGTTGGGGGTTCATCATTGCTTTACCCCCAGTGTCTTTCCAGGACTAGAAAAACTCTCGGAAGCCCACCCATCTCAGAAGGGGCAACACTGTCACACCGTTTGGCTCTGGGGCCGGGAAAGGAGGCTGGTGTCGTCACTTCCTCCAGCAGAGGAGACAGACAAGATGTTATCAAGGAGACAAACCTTCCGAAAAGCCCCCTTTCAAAAGCTACCACTTCCCTTGCTTATTTCATGTGGTTCGGAGGGGCTGGGACTCCTCCTGCACATTCAGGATTTAAAAAATAAAACCGTCTAACAACATCCTGAGTGCACGATTTCGCCCAGACCCCTTCCTCCTCCTTGGCCTTCTTTCTTTCCGGAACCCTCTCAGCCTTAGAAAGCAGAAGAGACACAACTCACACATCCCTGTATGTTCTTTCCTCCTCCACCACCATGGTCCACGCTCATCCTCACGCCCCCTAGCCCCCTGCCCTCTCTGGGTTCCTCTTTTTTCCTGCTCAGCTCTCATTAGGAGCTTTGAGTAAACAATACCCTCTGTCTCAGATAACAGCCAGAGTATATACTGTGCTGAAATCAAAACAAACAAGGGTCTCCCTGAAGACATTCTCGGCAAGATCAATTCCTGCAGCGGGAACTGGCTGGGAGGAACCAAGACTGACTGACACTTGACCAGTTAGAAGTCCCCTCTCAGAAGCGCTTTACAGCTTCCATCTGCACTGCCATGATCCCACCTACACGAATGTCCCAAAGGCAAATGCCCAGGACTCTACTGGATCTTCTCTTTTCTCCCCCAGGTTACTTCCCCTCTTGTTTTAGCTAGTTGTTAGAAAATCCTGTGATGGCATGCATACTGGGGTGGGAAAAGCAGGTGGAAACAGGACATCTTTAGAACAAAATGGAAATGTCTCCCACTTACATTGGTAATGAGCATCTCCAAGTTTATCACTCTCTTCTCCCGTCTCTCAGTGACAAGGATGCTCGGGCTACCCAGTGCCCCTCACCCAATTCCATAACCCTCTAGCCGGGGCAAATTTCAGGCCCCTCGCTCACACCTGTGGGCCCTGAGGGACACCTTCCCTGCTGGCTCAGTGTCAGCGCCTGCTATCTGCAGTGACCCATCCATCCATCCATCCCCAACACACACTGTAGACTCCAGCCGGAAGCTCGACCGGGAGGCAGGATGGGCAGAGAAGCACCGAGGTTGTCTTCTCTAAACTCCCATCCTACACCCAGGATCTATCTTCTACAAGTTTCCAAAAGGTGGATCCCTTCCCTTCAAGGCACCTGATGCACTGAGAGCAAGAGAAGAGCTTAAACCCAAGAACTAAGAACACCAGAGTCACCAAGCGAAGCCCCTCCAGCAGGGGGCTGCTTAACAACAACTCAGAAACACAGCCCACACCCAGGTGGCCCCCATTTCCACATCTATGGGGCAGGCCAAGAACCTCGAGCTGAAGGGCGACGGGAGTCAGCGCAGAAACGTCCAGTTTAATGCACATAAAAACGTGGATTAACTCTAGACCAGCTGGGGTGGCAGAAGGCCACCTCTGGTCCTCCAAAATCTCCAGTCATTTCAGGAGGCCTTGGAATCCCCGGGAAAATAAGAGAAAAGCGTCTCACCTGAAAGCCCCCCAGGGGCCAGATAATTCGTTCCCCCTGTTTCAGCGGAGGAAGGCACAGCATCTGGACAGTCTGCTGTGGATTTGAGAAGGAGAGAGAAATAAATACACAAATAAATAAATAAGTACACCAAGATTAATTTTTAAGCACATTCTAAGCAGCATTAAAGAGAAACCACACATTCCAAACGGCTAACTCCCAGCCACGATGCTGATTATTAATGTGCTGCTCAGGCTTTGCTACCCATCATGAGACAGACCACAGCACCTTGTCACCCGTCTGGGCTCCCGGCAGCCAGTTAATCATTCGTCAAGTCAGACTCGATCACAGACTGCTGGAATTTTTTTCTTTTATTGCAAGTCCCCCATTGAGGAAACCAGGTAGTTCCCAAGGTCAAAGGAGGCCCGTGTTCTCTCCCAGCCACCTTTCTCGGGGCAAGATCAAGGGCACGGCCTCTTTGCTTGGATCCAGTGGCCCTCGCCACCACTCTCACCTGTTTACAGACAGACTTCCCAGTTCTTTAAGAAGAAACGGGTGTTGGGCTGAAGGGACTGCGTTTCCCTTTCTAACAGAGGTAGAGTAAGTGCAAGAAAATCTCAAGTACGACTCAAATAATCTTATTCATGTACGCGCCTGGGTGAAGCCCCCTCAAGTCAAGAGAACAGAGGACATTCTCAGCAAGGCTCCCAGCTCCTTCCAGACCTAATCCAAAAACTCCCCGTGGGTGGAAACCTTCCTGGGCAACCCCAGACCTGCAAGGCTCCCTGCCCTCCATCCCTATAAAATCTTTCTGGCACCCAGCACTTGCGGAGTTGCCTTCCGATGTCTTTCCTGATCTTTTACCTTCAGATCCTGTCTGCCTGAACTAGTCTATAACCTTCTCTTCAATGTCTGTGTCACCCTCAGGTGCTCAGCATAGTGACCTAAATGTTAATGAGGATAATGACGATTCCAGCTGAGAAATAGACTCCACAACCTCCCTCCAAGCAATTAAAACAAAAAATAATGGCTACGAACCACAACTAATTAGTCCCATGAAACAAAAACACACAAGACCCCATAAGTGTATCGGGCATTACTGCCAATGCCAAACTTAGGAAATCCACAGAGAAAGGCCAGCTCAGGAAAGGAGCATCCTGGCTCCAAAGCAGTCACACCGGGTCAGATGGTGCAAATCCCAGACCCTCCTTCTCCAGGTCACTAGCAGGATGTCCATGGAGTGTGCATTACCAGTTTCCCACTGGAACCGCTTAGCCAAGACGGCAAATAGGAAGCCAAGGGAAAGAGGAGCCCAGAGGCAAGGAGCCATGGAGCTCTCTAGAGACCTAGCAGCTGTGTCCATTCCCTGGGTAAAAAGGGGATGGGGCTGGGCTTGCCACCCTCCCACCCCACCCCCAGTCTCAGGTTCTCTCTCTAATCCCGCTCTTGCATTCTCCCTCAGGTGCAAGAACAACTTTCCAAGAATTCTCCTCCACAGGGGAAGGGTGGGCCGAGGAGTGGCAGCATCAGGCAGGGGAGACAGAAAAGACCATGTGGGTAATCTCATTGTATCAGGGTAAAGTTTAATTCCTAACAGGAATATACAGTGTTACAGGATACACTTAATCAAATGGAAAACAATAGGGGCAGGCAGGAAATGGAGTTGCTGCTTAAAGAGTGTATACCCTGCACTTTCCAAACTACTCCAATGGCCTTCACCCTGAAGGAGAGACAGGCTCCCCGTGAAACGGAAGACACCCCCACATTTAAACACGATGATTTTGGCCAGCCCCCACTGCCCCCAACTCTGGCTGGCTGAATCCCAGGGGCAAGGTGTGTTTCAAAGGAAGGGCCCGGCATCTCGGGGTAGAGCTGGGACCGCGAACAGGGCTGTCAGCCGGTCTCAGATCAAAGGTAAGCCAGCTCCACACCAGCAACCACAAGCGTTTCTATGAAATGGTGCTCTGCCCTTTGTGCAGCGCCTTTGATCTCAGGAGGGATTTACAAACATTAATTAGGTCTCCCTACCACCTCTGTGAAGGAGCAAGGTATACCTGTTTGACACGTACCTAGGTAAACTGAGGCGTCACTGAGTAGCCCAAGGGGCCACCCGGTGAGCGGGGCCCTACCCAAGGGTTCAGCCCTCTCCTCCCCAGCAGGCCTCACTCTCTTCCCTGCGGGTAGTCGGGCTGAGACAGTCTTCAGCATCATCTAGGTCCTGCCAGGCTAGTAAAGGGCCAAGAGGCCACACCTCCGTCTCTCACCCACAAAAAAAAGAGCTTCGCTGCGATAGCTCTCCCAAGTCAGGGTGTCAGCTTCTGCTGTGTCACCTGCTCCCCAGAAGTGCTGGGTTCTGTGGGAGACTCATTTCCCTGTCCCAGCAGCAAGAGAGCCCTTGAAGACGTGGGCCTCGAATGAGCTGTTGCAAGGGATACAAGGTGACAAAGCTGGGGACGCCCTCTTCTCTCAAAGAATGGTTTCCCGACAGCCAGCATCGTCTTGTCAACTTAGTTCTGAGCTTCCTAAGTACCATCTGGCACAGAGGAGTTCCCCCGCCCACCACTATACCCTAAGCTCTGCCCCAACCCACAGCCCTGGTTACAGAGGGAGAAACCGGTGCATCGGAATCAGCAGTGCATTTTAGGCAGGCATATCATCAGGCCTGTAGAATGACTGAATGAATGAACAAACCAACAAATGAGTGAATGAATGCATCATCTAATTGCTTCGATCATTTCTAGATTTAAAAACAGGCCTGAAAAAGAGCGGCCTGAGTTGAAAAAATAAGTGCAGAGCAAGGTCTCAGACTTCTCAACTAGGCTTTGGAGGCCTGATCTGCCAAGAGGCACTGGTCACCAGGGTCCCTGGCCTAAGCAAGGAGCATATACCCAGCAACATCAGCCCCCCTCCCACCCCAAGACATTCTTCAAATAGTTCAGACCTTCAGATACAGAGGAAACAGGAAGTAGAGCCCACACAGCATTCCCACTCCATAAACTGCGATCTCATTCTAATAACCTGCTCTCACCCCTGGTGTGATAAGGGTGGATAGGTGCCATGACTTCTGAAAGCCTCATGTCACAGACACCGTGCTCCTTCCTTCAGCCATGGCGAGCGCCCCTTCTCAGAAGATCCTGCTGACTTCGAACCACCTAGCAATCAGGTCTACCAAAGCCGGGCCATCCCAGAGGCCGCAGTGGAACGGCTTGAACCATAGCAAAATGGAACTCCCAACTTTTAGCCCTGGCATTCCTCCAAAGGCTTCCCTGGTGGCTCACTCCATAAAGAGTTCGCCTACAATGCAGGAGACCCAGGTTCGATCCCTGGGTCAGGAAGATCCCCTGGAGAAGGAACTGGCAACCCACTCCAGTATGCTTGCCTGGGAAATCCCATGGACAGAGGAGCCTGGTGGGCTACAGTCTGTGGGATCGCCGAGAGTTGGACACGACTTAATGACTAAACCAGGACCACCAGTTCCTCCAAAGGCTGCAGGGAGACCAGGCCCCAGCCCCTTCCCACCGCCTCAGCCCATGCTGGAGACTTTGCAGAAGAGATTCCCTTAGTTGTGCAACTGGTTAAGATTTTAATAACGTTCCATTGTAAACCTTACGGCTGCTTCTCACCTAGTAACCCAAGGCCGAAAATTCAACCTGGACTCGGAAACTTTAGTGTGAGCAGCTGATCTAAATCCCCAGCCAAATACTCTCCGCAATGTGCAAGGCAAAGAGAAACCTGGGGCAGCATCGCATCTGTGCCCCTGGCCACAGCAGCCAGCACAGCCAGCCCTGGCTGTCCTCCAGTGCGTCAGGAGACACGGGGGCTTCACCTACTAGCACCCTCATGTCCTTACAGCAGGATGCTACTTTTCGTTACGCTTTTTTTTAATTTCAGGGTTTTCTGAGTTTGCAGGGCTGGGGGGGGAGAACCTACTTTTTTGTTTGTTCTTTTGTTGTTGTTTTGTTTTACACAAACATTTTGGGTGAGTAACCAGCTGTCTGAGTTTCCGACTGGCAGGTTAATCACTTCCTATTGGCTGATCCGGAGAACTCTTCTCCCCCTTGGAAATGGCGCATTCCTGTCTTTGTGGCTTCTCTTGTTTACACACATTCTGCTACCTAATGTCAACACTTGCTAATGAATAAATATATCACTCCATTTGCTGAAAATGAGGTCCTGGCCTGAGATGGTCACTGCTTGAATCCGGTGGACAGAGCCTCCCACTATCTCTGCAGGAAACCCCAAAGAACGTGGGCCTTCTTTGATAGGAAGTTTCTCTCGGAACAGTTCCCCCAGTCGTCTTCAACCCTGGGGCCAAGATGACTGGCCTCTCTCTTCTCTCTTTTAAGGAAAACCTCCACATTTGAAGACTACAGAAGGAAAAACAAAAAGCAGGAGAGAGAGGGCCCCTTGGAGAACTAAGCTCATAAAAGAATTCTTGAGCCTTGATGCCAAAAACCCAGTCAAGTTACATTCTTGGAGAAAACAGACCTTGGTAATCTCAGTTAACGTTTGTTACAAATACAGAGCTGGTTTATCTCCTCATTAATGACCATTTATCTGGTGTTTTGTAAATCGAAAGCAAAATATCATATGCTTCGCAGGCCACTTATTAGACAGGCACCAGGCAAGCAGCAACGCCTTCCGACTGGAGGGAGTGTGGAGTCAGGGAGGGCTGGCTGGAGACCATGGGCTTCGCTTACACCATTCATTAAAGTATTTAATTTAGGACAACGCCCCAGCAAAACTTTTAATTAGTGGGGGGAAAGGCCCAACAGCCAAAACTCATGAGGCGGAAGGACCTGTAGAATTCCAAGAGGGAAATGGGGCCCAACCCTTCATTTCTCCTTCTCCCAGAACCCTGGCAAAATAAGACTGTCACAAGCACTGCATTTCTCAGGCACCGGCAGAGACCACAGTTACAACTCAGACTTGCAGGCACAGGAACCTCCCCGCTGTAAGAAAGGGCTCCAGGAAACAAGGGCCCATCGGAGCTGCCTCCCAGCTCTGTGGTCCCTCCTCTCTTCTCCCCTGCACTGCCAGCCAGAAGTTGAATGCAGACAAACGCAACAGGGCTGGTGCCAGCCTCAAGTGGGGCTTCTGCCCTGGCCGAATGCCATCCAGTGACAAAGCGACAGGCAGGCCAGAGCTATGCTAAACACTTTTATGGCCCCCACTAGGAATTCTGAGAAAACTAGGAGGGGGGGAGGGGGCTGTTGCCTTTACTCCTTAAATTTTCTATTCTCTTGCCCCAAACCGAGGTCATCTCTACACTTTTCTAAACAGTCTTCTCTCCCATCGGGCTCTCCAATCTCCCCACTGATACTTCTGGCACTCACAGAGTCTCCCACGTTTCCCATCACCCTGTCCCATTTGGCTCCCTAGACCTGCATGCGCCAGAGTCCACGCTCTGAGTTGAGCCAGCTTGGGTTATGGAGTACAAATACAAGAAAAAAATGAACAAAATGGAAAGCATACCTAAGAAACATCTTTGCAAAAAGAAAGACATATATGTAGACACACACACACACACACACACACACACACACATTACCTCCAGCTCCAGTCACAACAAGAAAAGAAAAAGAAAAAAAAAAAAATCCACCAAATTGCCAACAGAGGAAACCTATAACCACCTCAGGGCAAGTCCAGAGTCTCCCCAAGCCGCTGCCTAGACACACAAATCCGCGTTCTACAGCCTCCATTTCTAACTTAAGACAGGAAGGATATTTTTAAAATCAGCTACTCACCAGTTGGTTTGAGAAAATCCATCGGGTATCTGGAGTAAGGAGGAGGGGGAGACTCTGGAATTAAAAAAGAAAGAGAAAATAAAGGCTGAGCCCTGAGAGAGAGATAGAAACTTATGATAACAGAGGCATTCTTTTAGCCCAACTGTTTGTCTTAGCTGTGGGGGTTGGAGGCAGGGCCGCGAGGCGGTGATTGCCTTGATATTTAGCTGTCAGATAAACAAAAGAGGCCGCCTGGCGCCAGCCTCGGCGCGGCGCTCCTCCACGTCTGCGGCCGCCGCCGCCGCGCTCGGCCGGCCCGGCTGCAAACCGCCGGCTCGGCCGCCTCACGTCGCAGTTCACGGGGCGGGGGGCGGCGAAGCCCCCCCTCTTCCCCTACTTAGCGTCCCAGAACTTCAGACCCTGATCCCTCCGCCACCCCCCGCCCCGACCCGTCCCCCCGGGGCGCAGTTCATCTCCGCCACCGCCGCTGCGCCCAGCACCCGCGCGGGGAACACGGGCTTCCCCCTTGCCCAGCTTCCCCGGAAGGTGCACCCCAAGGGCGCTGGGGAACTTGAATCGGTGGGCGCCCGAGATGCACCCCGCCCCCGCACAAAGAGGCAGAGAAAAGGGATGCAATGGAGAAGGCTGGGAGCATAAAGGAGAAGGACCCCGGGGTCTCAACGGAGGAGCCCAGGGCCCAACTCAGTAGTCTGGGGGCAAACCATCCAACAGTCGGTTACACTGCTCTCTCTCCTGCGCTGGAAGAAAGTAGGAGACACCCAACTTCCCCTGACTGCCTGTTCTCTCTCACCCCGGGCTGGCGGAGCTGGGAGCAGGTATCCAGCTCGGCCTCCTATCCTGCTCTCTCTGCCTCAAAACCCAAAGCTGCGCCGGCCAGGGTAGGCTTCCTGGCCCCTTGCGCCCGACGTGACGCTCCCCCTTCCTTCCTAAAGGGGAGCCTTCCTCTCCAGCCTTTACTACCTCTTCTCCGAGCCTTCCTTGGCGGGCTTGGACCGAATCCAAGTCGGCCACACACCTCAACGCCTCTCGCCGTGCGGGGGAGGCGTGACCCCCCCACACACTTCTCTCTGCACCCCCTTGGCTGATCCGGAAATAACCCCATGTCTGCAGAATATGGGCATGAATGAGTAGGGCCCAGAGGCACCACCCCCCCGCCCTTGGGGCCACCGAGGAGAGAAAACTGGAAGGGAACCCCGAGGGAATGCCTTTCCAGTTTCCCCGGGTCCCCTCTCTACACCTTTGTCCCCCAAATCTCCTCCCAGGAGGAAATGTACACACACCCCTCCGGCGTGGTGGCTGCACTAACCCACAGCCCAATCGGGCTTTTCTTCCCCCCACCTGAGTGCCGGGGGGAAGGGGGGGCACCGGCGGGTGGGCGTGGATCAACTTCTTACCTAGTTCGCAGAGTCGGCTAAGGTGATGGGGGTTGCAGCACACCAGCTCGGGGTTGATCTTCCCGTAAGATTCACAGCAACACAGCCTCTTGACTTCCGAGGAATGCCTGAGATCCGGCCACCTGAACACTTTGCACAGCAGGAGGGGGAGCGAGTAGGTGGAGGGCGGCTGCGCCGGCTGCGAGCCGGCAGGCGCCCCCAGGCCCAGCCTGCAGTCCAAGCGGCCGGGCAGCAAGAGGCACGCGGTGCGCGTACCGCCGCGGGACTCCACGGCCTGGAGCAGCAGCTCCAGCTGCCGTTCCTTCAGTTTCTTGAGCACCGAGTGCGTGAGCGCTTTCAGATCCGCCTCGCCACCCCCGGCCGCGCCGGCGCCCGCGGCTGGGGGGTGGGGATGGTTGTGACCTTTGGCACCTCGCACCGCCTTGCCCAGGCAGCAGACAGCCCTGCCTGCGCCGCCGCCGCCGGCCCCATGCGCCCGGCCGTCCGTCGCCCCTTCTCCCCGCAGCTCGCCTCCTCCTCCGCCTCCCCCCGCGCCCTCCTCCTCGTCCTCGCCGCCGGGCGCACGGCTCCTCCAGAGACGCCGGACGAGCGCAGATCGTTTGGTCCTGAACATGCGGGGCGAGGAGGCGAGGAGAAAAGTCGTTGGCCGGCTAAGGAGCGAACATGACCTCCGCACACCATGAAGAAGTCGGGCGCCGAGTTGGGGCAGCAGGCGCAGGCGACAGCAGCAGCAGCAGGGGCCCTGGCAGGAGCGGCGGCGGCCCGAGGGGCGCTCCGTGGCATGCGCCAGTCTCCCGGAGGCCGGAGCGCGCGCGGGGGCCCGGGGGCGCCCGCCGGGGCTCGGGGGCCTGCGCTCCGGCTGCCCCACCCCGCGCGGCCCGCGCCGTGCGCCGCTCTCGGGCCCCGGCGCACCCCGGAGGAACGCGGCCGCCGCTTCCCTGGGGGCGGCGAAGCCTACCCGGGTCGGCGCCTCCCCAAAAAGAGGCCCCCCCGCAGTGGCTCCCGAGTGTCGGGCTCGCCAGCCTCGGCTGCCTACATGAAAGATCCGCGGCGGCAAAAAACGAAAGGCGTTCGGCAGGGCTGCTGGAAGGAGGAAAAAACCTCTTTCCCCCTTGCTAAGCAACTTAATTTGGGGGTGGGGAGAAGCAATTAAAAAAAAAAAAGCAGGCACGCGATTTATTTTTTTCCTCTATATCCTTAGTAACCGGATCTCCTTGAATTCCGTGCACACGAAGACTCGGGGGAGGGGGCTGAGTGGACTTCACCCCACATGAGATGTCTGGCGAAATAAGGAGGCTCTCTCAAAATCTAAGAACCAAACATGCAAAGCCCCAAATGAAAAACACCACCTCCTCGCACCCCGGAGGTCTGGGGGCGTCCGGCTGGAGCTGGGGTTTAAAAAAAGAAAATGTTTACAAAGTAGAACGAGACGTTTGAGGGGTGGAAAAAAAACGTATCCACGAGTTACATCCCCCTTTTTTCCTTGCAGAGCCCCGCTGATCTTCCTCTCCTTTTCTTCTGCCAAGAAAAAAAAAAAAAATCCTATATATATATTTTTTAATCCACAGAAAGCTTTGGCTAGGCTGCTTCAATCCTTCGCATCTGGGTGGTTCAGGGGAGTCTCTGGCCTTTCCTCTTGCGTTCCCGGGGGCCCCGGTCGTCGGCGGGGACTTCCTTGGGGCTGGCGGGGGCGCAGGGGCAGAAGATGCTGCGGCGGCGGCGGCTGCGCCCCGCGGGGCTGACAGCGCGGGGGAGGGCGGCGCGGCGGCCGCGGCGGGCCCCTGGCGGGCGGCGCGCTGTCGCCCTCTGCTCTCTAGCGCGGGGGCCACCGGCGCCCCCTCCCCGGGTTGCGGCTGGCCGCCGGGGCTCCCCGTAAAAGGCTGCTCGCCCCGACTCGGCTGCGGCGGCTGGAGGCCCCGGTTGTCCCTCACGCCGCCTTCTCCGAGAGACTCTCCTCGTCGCGGCCGGGAGCCTCCTTGTCCCCCCGTCCGCCCTCTCCTGGCACTCGGGTCCTTCTGCCGCCGCCCGGGGTTCGCCGCGCCGCACTCAGGGGCTCCTGGGCCGGGCGCTCGGCAGCTCGGCGCCGGCGGGCTGGCTCTCGTCTCGGGCAGCTCTCTCCGGCGCGGCGAGCGGACCGAGCACGGCGCCCGGCTGGCTCGGCTGGCGCGGCTCGGGGACAGGCTCCTCCGTGCGCCGAGCAGGCGAGCGAGTGTGCCCGGGGCTCGCCGCCTCCCGCAAGGCCTCCCGCCCCCGCCCCCTTCCCTCCCCCTTCCTCCCCCTTCCCTCCCCCGCCCCCCAGCCGCCGCCGCCGCCTCCTCCCCGCCTCCCCCCCCCCCCCCCCCCCCCCCCCGGGCCCTCTGCTCTGCTGGTTCCACTGCGCAGTGGCGCGCCCGGCTCCGGCCTCGTCACGTGGCCGTCTAGACACCCTGTCGCTTTAAAAAAAAAAAAAAAAAAAAGCGATTGTGTTTCGCAAACAACAGATCGGGTTTCTAAAAGCTATTTCTCCCCCCCCCCCCCACCCCGCTCACCACCCCCCCGCCACCGCCACCCGCCCAGGTCTGCAGAGGGGGGACCGATATGGGGCGGGAGCGGGGGTGGATAAAGGTGGGGAGCAGAGAAGCTCCCGGGGTCGACGGAGACCTGGAGGAATCAGAGGAGAAATGGGAAGACCCAAGAGCACCGATCGGGCACCGCCGGCGAGTTTTGGAGCGAAGCGAGCGGGCTGGTGGCCGGATTTAGACCCAGCCCGCGGAGCCTCGCGGGGGCTGTCCCGCGCGCGCTCACCCTAACGCTTCATTCATTCGTTTTGTTTTAAAGGCCCTGGCGACGGATCCCCTGGCCGCGGCGCGGGAGGGAAGGGGGAGGAGAGCGCTGTCTCCCCGTAAAAGACATTTACACCGGACTGGACCGAGGCCCTGGGAAGTGCGCGCTGGAGGGAACAGCCGGCCCGCGAGGGCGGGGAGGCGGCGCGAATGTGACCTCAGCGGCGGCCGCGCGCTCCCTCCCGCCCTCTCCCGCTCGGGGCTCGGGTTTCTAGGACTGCCTGGAGAAGTGTGTCTTGTGCAAAGCTCTGGAATGCATTTGGCTGCCTGACGAGTTGCGAGGGGCAGCATCTTGGCGGGAGGTGGCGGGGGTGTGTTGGGGGGTGCTCGCCCGCCCGCTGCGGGCAGGTTTCCTCCGGAGCCCGGAAGACCTCCGCCACTCCGCCTCCCGGCGCGGGAAGGTTACCTTCCGAGCAGACCTGCATGCATATGCATGCGGGGCCTGTTTCTTCGCCTTCCTCGGCCCCGTAGCTTTCTGTGGCGCTTAGAGTCAGCGAGTTTATCCCCTTACCCCGGGCTATAGAGAAAGCATAGACCCACCTGGCCGACTGGTGCATAGATACGGTAAGGCGTTGATGGGGCAAAGCACCAGATAGCGTTTACTTCGTGAAAGCTGTTGGTGCTGAGAAGCGTCATGATTTAAACATATAAGCGTCAGTATCGACGAGGCCACTAGTTGGCATGGTGGTCTAACCTCACATCTTATTCAGTGAAGTAATATATATATATATATATTTAAGTCATTTAGAATTGTGAGGTCAGGATGACAATCAAACTCACTGGGGAGTTTGATGACTTTTTTTTAAATGAATCTTTTTAAAAAGATGAAATGAACTATTTTCATTTTCTCAGCTAAATTATGCCCCCTTTAAAGGAAAAAGCACCAAAATAAAAAAGGGGGGGGCTAATAAAAGGAAAAGGCACTGATGAACCTCAACTTGGCCCCTTCCCTTCCAGCAACTTAAAAGCTGTCTACATGCTACAGAGGCTTAATAACTACTTAGGAATCAACAGAGTTGGAAAGATAGGTATTTGGACCTTCTCCCCCTACCCCAACCCACCAAGAGCACCTTTGGAGATATATTATGTGATAATATAATATTATATATTATATAATATATAAGGGAGAAAATCATTATCATCTCTAAGCAAGGGGCCCTGAAGCTCATTGACCTAGAAGAGCCAGAAATGCTAAGCAGGGCAGAAGGGTGTAGAACAGGGCAGCAGCTGGGATTCTAAACATTTACTTTGTAAGCCACATAGGCTGCAATTGTATAAGATCATAGTTTTGTTACAATTAAAAATAGTGCTGGGCTTCCCTGGTGGTCCAATGGCTAAGACTCTATGTCCCAATGCAGGGGGCCTACGATTGATCCCTAGCCAGGGAACTGGATCCAACATGCCTCAACTAAGAGTTTGCCTTCCAGGACTGAAAGATCCCACATGCAGGATCTAACACCCAGTGCATAAATATTTTTTTTTAATATATTGCTTATTGAAAAGGGCATTGTAACCTGTGTATGTGTGTGAAACTTTCTGAACAAGCAACCTACTAAGATAGCAACCGAGAAAGCCCAGGAGAAAATGGGTTATCCTACCATCATAGGCAAAAGAGGTAGAAATGGGATTTTGGAGATATCTGAGAAATGATACACTCACCTCAGAAAGGCTTAGAAAGAATGCCAAACTAGAAGTCAGAAAATGTGATTCCTGCCTGGGACTCTGCCATGTGTGCGTGCTCAGTCATGCCCAACTCTTTGTGACCCCATGGATTGTAGCCCGCCAGGTTCCTCTGTCCATGGGATTTCCCAAGCAAGAATACTGGAGTAGCTTGCCATTTCCTCTTCCAGGGGATCTTCCTCTCCCAGGGATCGAACCCACATCTCCTGCGTCTCCTGCATTGGCAGGTAGATTCTTTACCACTGAGATCCCTGGGAAGCCCCTGGGTCTCTACCATTCACTGGTTAAATAACTTGTACTAGAGGTGATCTTCGCATTAGAAGAGCACTTGGCAAGATTTAAAAAGGTTTCTGGGTAAGCTTCCTGCCCTCTCAGGGTCTTATTCCCACTCTCTGCTCTGGGCATCGCTAGAAGATGTTCACTTTGCTAGCGAGGCTAGGCCAGGCTGCAAAGTGACAAGAAGGACTTAAATAAGCAGTGAAAGCAAACGGCATAATTCTGCTTAAGCTTCTTGGCTAAATAGAGAACCTGATGATTCTGGGAGATGTGGCCAGTGGTGCTCACACTCTGGGATGCCAGGCTGGAGCACACACAAGGCAGGTAGATTTAGTGGGTGTTTTAGGAGTTGAATCTGACGTCACAACTTGTCTGGGAGGAACATGCATATACTTGCAAAGATATGTTCCCATATAGTGTAATTGTCGGTGCTTTAATTCAGGCGTCACTCCTGTCTTACCCTCTGTGCATGGCTTTCCTCCTCCATTTTACTGCCCTAGGTAGACAGTGGGTGGGTTGCTGGACAAGTACCTACAGTGGCTGGTGCTGCTTTATAGCTCCTTGGCATCCCCTGAATCAGTTAACATCCCAAGCTTTCCTGAGAGCCAGCCCCACCCCGTTCACATTCTTATTCCTTTCCTTTCCAAGAAAGAAGCTGGACTGTAGAGGAACTCCTGGCTGGCTAGTGTGCCTAGAAAGGGAGTTCCTTTCCTTTTCTTTCCATGGGCACAAATGAAACCAACAAGCACCCAGTTTCAAACTATTCTAATCCCTAAAAAAAAAGTTTAGGAGTTCACCAAACTATTGTGAATGAGTTTGATTCTAATCACTTGCTGGCAGGGAATATGGAATAAAATATCTCATTTGCAGTTGTTTATTTCCTGTTGTGGCTTCTATTTTCATCTTTTAGTCACTTTGGTGATAGTAATCAAACCCTAATCATGGTGCGGCCACAAGTCACAGAGACCAAAATAACTTGCAGCGGAGTTATGACAAACAAGGATGGAGTCAGCTAAAGACCTGGCTACTTAATCACTGGCCCCTGGCACCCGAAGGACTGCGGGGGCCGCCATTTAACTAACCCCGCCATTTGACCGACCGCTGGCTAAGCATCTAGAGGAGAGAGGAAGCTGGAGGGAAATTGCTCCAAGGCCCGTGGTCTTGAGCAGTCAGAGCCCCAGGGTGCGAGAGGAAGGAGGGCAGCAGAGTATATACAGGAAGTGGAGGAGAAGCAGGTGAACTGTCCACAACTGCCAGCGGGGAAACTGACATGAAAGAGAAAGAGGAGAACAGAAAAAGAGAACTGGCAAACCCTCTACAGCTACAAGCAACTAAGCAAACACTAAAATAAAAAGATAAATACCTCGTCTCGGGGAAGGCAGGATTCCTCCTTTCAGGCCTTTTCTCATGTTCAGTGGTTCTTGGAAAAAAGAAAGGTCGAGAGAGGCCCCAAAGGGCAGGTGGGTGTGTCGGTGTTGGGGCCAAGGACCAAGGCAGGGATGAGGATTTTTCCTTGCAGAAGCCAAAAAAGAAACAATTGAAGAGACCACCAAAAAAAAGTGTTGAAAAAATATCGACATTTCTTGTGCAACTGTCGCCTGAAAAATGTGTGCGCCCTCAGCCATCCTGAACTGGCAACAATACAACTGGAAGTGATGGCTCATGAAAGAAAGACAGCTTGAGTGAGGCCGATGTGACAATCAACACTTCTTGGCTTATCTTAGGAGAACGAGAAGGTAAGTGAATGAAATGCATCTAATTCACAATCAAATAAAGATTCTATAAGTCCTGACTCATCAAATATGCTTGTGTTACAGGCATGCTGTCAACTAATCCATAACATTTGCCAGGTGACTCTCCAGGGCTCTCGGCTAGGTCCTGGGGGCCAGAGGGGAGGGGCAGGGTGAAATGAATGTTCTTATGAAGGAGTCGAGAGAAACATCCAGGAAAAGCAAAGACCTAGGACAACAGAGACATTCAAATATACAGTCACAATTTCCTCCAGGGATGGCCATTGGATGGCTGAAGAAAACAGCTGGAAGGGAAACTTAACTGCATGTAACTTTCTGTACCTTTTCAACTTTGCACCTTGTGAATGTGCCACTTATTCAAAAATATACAAATTTGAAGGTTTGCTCTTTTTTTTTTTTAATCTGTGTCTGCTTTTCTCATTTCCTGAAATTTGCTGTTCTGATGTTCTTGTAGAAAAGGACGAGTTGGCAAGGTCCTATGTGGAAGTGAGGCTGCAGACAGCGTCTCTCTCTGTGGGGCAGTTCCTACAGGAAGACTGATGACAACAGAGGCCAATGTGTCATCCCAGACGGCAAGGGCGGAGGCTGCCTCGTCATGACCCTGGCAAGAGTCGGTGAGGAAACACACCAGTCCTAATCAAAAGTCATTCTAGATATCAGTGAGGTGCAAGTCCTAAACCGGGAGAACAGTCTCACAAACACTGGCGTCCCGACCACAGAGGCACAGGAAGGAGCAGCCTGCCCCATCTGAGAAGAGGAGAGTGGCACCTTTTGGAAATAGAAAGGGGTTCTTGTGATTCTTGATCCATTTCACCAGCACTGGTTCAAGAGGTGGTGCCAGGTCCCAGGCGTGACCTCTGAGACACAGAAAGGTGTATTCAACAGCCTCTGCCCTCAAGAAGGGTGTAATTTAAGAGAGGGCTAGAAATAGGAAAATGGTCAGCCTTCAAGAATGGAGCGAGGGAAAAAAAAAGAATGCAGCAAGAACAGTTCGAGCAAAAATGGAGGCCCCGGGCTTCGCTGCTGGCTCAGTGGTAAAGAATCCACCTGCCAATGCAGGAGACACGGATCTGATCCCTGATTCGGGAAGATCCCACATTCTGTGGAGCAACTAATCCTATGAGCAGCAACCATGAAGCCTGTGCTCTGGAGCCGGGAACCCCAACTACTGAAGCCCTCGCGCCTAGACCCTGCAACAAGAGAAGCCACCACAATGAGAAGCCGGCACACCGCAGCAAGAGAAAGCAGCCCCTACTCGCTGCAGCTGGAGAAAGCCTGCGTGCAGTAATGGAAGACCCAGCACAGCCAAAAAGAAAAAGAATGGAGGCCCCTGATCGGGGAAAACAGAAAATCAAGGGATTGATTCTGTCAGGGAGGGGGGCGGGGGGGTGCGTCTCAGAAATTTTCCTAAAGGTATAAATATTTGGAACTAGATTGGGTGAGTTGACAGTCAGGCAGACGTGCGCATGACATGAATGACTCTATTCAAACGGAAAACGTGACACAGAAACAACTGCTTGTTTTCTGTCCACTTTGAGTTAAGTCTTCAAAATCAAGCCGCGCTTGTCACTTTGAGTCTATAACTTCATTTATAAACACTCCTAAGCCTCAAGGGGGTCAGAGATGGAGGTGTGGCTCCTGCAAGGGATGTTCAGGGAGCTCACCTTCCTCAGAGTGAAGTTTTTCCCTGTAGAAAGAATTTGCAGGCATGACACGACATCATCTATAACTACAGAAAAGTTTCTTCTCAAATAACTGGGAAAATCTCCATGATCGCCAGTCCTCAAACCAACAGTCAGGCCTCACTTGAAGCAAACTGCTTCATGTCAGGAGACAACGCCAGTTGTTAACACAAGGAGAAGGGAAGTGCCTCCAGCATGAAGCTGGCCTGTGATGGCTCAGTAATGGACCTGCTTAGATAATGGCTTCAAATGCCGACAATGAAAAATTAGGATTCGCCATTGCAGTATAGACAGAGAGACATACAATTTGGCTGATTTCCACGGGCAGTAAAAAAATTGATTTTAAAGACAGCAAAACAAGAAAATAAATGTTGAGCTTTGCTCAGAGGCACCCCAGGAGCCCTGCTGATATTCCTCATTATCCAGGCTGCATTTGAACTTCAAGACACCAACAAATGGACTTCAAGCTCCTGGTCATATTGGGCTACCAAATTAGCCTTCACTCTTTTCTGATCCCACCCCCCCATACCCCGCTATTTTTATCTTTCCCATTCCCCTAAGTCATTAAAGGATGACTTTGGAGCTAAATTCTGCGTAGTAAGTGCCAGATAGCTTCACAGCAACGAGACATCCTGTTAATGGTGAATCAGAACTGGGCAGCCTGCAGAAGGGGTGATGTTTTGTCTGTAGCAGAGCGGAGACTCATAGGTGACCACACACGCTGCTCCTGGCACATCGTGGGACCCACCAAAGAAGCCCATCCCTATGAGTGATGGCCGAGGCATTTCCACTGTGAGGACCCCGGGGAGCAGACAGGACCCTCAGCCCAGTTTTTGGATCAAATAGATTCTTCTGCCATTACTAGCCTCAAGGCTTTAGGAAAGCTGTTTCCGTCGTCTGTCTGCCTTCCTCATACAACAAACACTGAATTAACAACGTCTTGTGTATGCCAGACCCGGTGAGAGGCTCCAGGAACAAAGCCTTCACCCCAGGGGTTGCTGGGACGCAGCGCAGGCACGCCGGACACGCCGCCAGCACAAGTGCTATGTAAACTAGCTGGTATACAGATGCTAATCGTCATGATTATCATGGATTTGGCGGCAGGAGCCACCCAATAAGTTAATTTTGCCTAACCTTCCAAGCCTAGGAAATGGATTTTTGCTGGGATAAGTGTCCGAGTGACAGGGTAATGAAGAAGGAAGCCACTCTTTCTAGTGTCTGGGACTTTTTGTGGGTTTTACCAGGATCAGTTGAGATACTGTCAAAGGCACACGGCCAGCATCAGAGTTTAAAAGCCAACTAGTAAGGCTGGGACATCTTTTTCTTAGAATGAAAGAGGGGTACGTGAGAACACGACCTAGTGTTCCTAGTTCTTTGCTAGAATTACTCTGAGTCATATTTTCTTATGTCCTAGAAATAATTTTGCTGCTGATGGTGACAAGCGAGGAGGAAGGTGACGGGGCAAGGAGCTGCCCAGTGAAGACTCCATCCCACCTTTCTCCATAAACATTTATTTTGCAGGCTTTCAAAGTCTGTGGAATACGATGTTATTCAGCATTGCTCACATCTAGTAGACCCATAAAGAAAAATTGCAGTAACATTCAGTGAGAGGTAGAAGGGATTTTAAAGTCGTCCTCAGCAGTTCAGGCCTCAAAACCTGTGATCCATGGTCAAGTTTCCATAATGCAATATATTTTCTCAAATGCGAAATTATTAGATAATTTTGCTTTTTTTGTTTTATTGATTTTTGAATATGTAATACACGCACAGTGCTACGCAGCTTAAAGAGGACAAAAGGGCATGAAGAGAAAAGTAAGGCTTCCACTCAGGCCACTGACTTCTCCCTCAGGAGATGGCCCCATCACAGCCAAACAGAGAAGGTGAGTCAAGTGAAAAGACAGGCCTCGGGTTTGAACTTCAGCCCACAGCCACCTGCCTTTTTGACACCTCCCCTTGGATGGCTCAAAGGCACCTTGAACTCGTTATGTTCCAAACAGGGCATATCTCAGTATCTTCCTTCCAGAACCTACTTCTCCAGGTCTCCACCCTCAGAAAGCTTGCCCAGGGACCTCGCTGGTGGTCCAGTGGTTAAGACTGTGCACTTCCAATGCAGGGGGCGTGGGTTCGATTTCTGGCTGGGGAACTGAGATCCCATATGCTGCACAGTGTGGCCAAAAAATAACTAAAACGAGAGCTTGCCTATCTCCATCCAGTGGTGGGAATCAGAAGACCAGCAACCTCCTCCTTCTTCATCCCGCATCCAAACCAGGCTCAGCATCCCATCAGTTTTTCCTTTGAGATGCCTCTCAGTCTGTCCACTCTTCTGCAGGTCCCCTCACCGCAGCCAGCAGGACGCAAGCCATCAGCATCTCCCTGGGGACTACTGCCCACAGTACTCTGCCCACTTGTGCATCTGGTTCACTGAGACCCGCCAACCCCCTTCTGCTGAGGCTGGTCCCGGTGCTGGCCTGACTGCACCACCACCCAGCAGGCTTCCTACAGCCCTCGGAACAAGGTCAGCCCTTCCGTGACCTGTAAGCCCTGAGTGGTCACCTCAGGACCTTCCTTCCGCCCCCGGGGACTGGGCACATGCTGTCTCTCAGCCTGGGATGCTCCTCTCTATCTTTGAGTGAGGTCACCCCACCCCCATTATTATACACTCTGGCAGCCTCAGGCATCTCCTTGCGGTAGCATTTACTACACTGGAAATTTCACCTTTAATTCCAAGTCCTTGCTTCATGTTTATCTCCCCACCTACCCAGGGCTTTCCAGGTGACACCAGCGGTAAAGAACCCGCCTGCCAATACAGGCTAAACAGAAGAGACGCAGATTCCACCCTGGGTCAGGAAGATCCCCTGGAGGAGGGCACGGCAACCTGCTCCAGTATTCTTGGCTGGAGAATCCCGTGGAGAGAGGAACTTGGTGGGCTACAGTCCATAGGGTCACACAGAGCCAGACATGACTGAAGCAACTTAGCAGGCATGTCCACCTACCCAGATGACTCCTTAAGGGCAGAAGCCCTGTATTATAGCACATCAAACACTGGCATGGAGCAAGCACTCACTGATACTGGCTGAACAAAAGACTGACCCAGAAGGAAAGAATAAATCATTTCATTTTTTAAATTTTTGGTTGCACTGAGTCTTCCTTGCTTTGCACGGGCTTTCGCTAGTTGCAGCGAACAGGGTCTACTCTCCAGTTGCGGTGTGCTGGCTTCTCTTGTGGAGCACAGGCTCTAGATGAGCAGGCTCTGCAGTTGGGGCTCACGGGCTTAGTTGCTCTGTAGTTGGGGCTCACTGGCTTAGTTGCCCCACAGAAGGTGGAATCTTCTTGGACCAGGGATGGAATTTGTGTCCTCTGCATAAACAGGCAGATTTTTAACCGCCTTCCCACCAGGGAAGTCCATAAACCATTTCTTTTGAGATGCTGTCCCTCCTAGTTCGAGGAATCAATATGCCCTATCTTTTTATGAAAGGCGATGATAATAGACAGTGTTTACTTAAAGACTTATTTAGAAAAATTAAATGTTGACAATTGAAGGGAGGGTCTTTTAGGGATGTGCAAAACCCTAAAGCTGACAAACTACTACTTAAAGCCCAAGGAAAGAATCTCAGATCCAGAAATCCTGGGGGAGTCTAAATACCTTCCTGAAGAATAAGTTGCCCTAAAGTCAAGGGGGGCATAGTTAAAACTCTCAGTTACTCCCCATTCTGTGTCCCTCCTTCCCTCCCTTTCCTGTCTGAGGCTTATTTCATGCATTTTCTCAACCGGAGTTCCATGAAGATGAAGAGAAGATCAACTAAGACCGCGCACTTGGTTAGTAACACCTTCAGGTCCAGAACTCACCTATCCCTCCATCGACATGTCTCTATGCCCAGCAGTGTGTAGCTGTCCCAGCTGTCTAAAATGCACAGGTAAGAAAACAAACAGAAAGAAGCAATCCGGCTCTTCTCGGCTGGCTGACCCTGGCTCTTTGCACAAAGTTGGTGCTCAATGAGTGAATGAACGAACGCATGAATGCCTGGTCACTCTGACTTTCTTCTGGGGCTCACTGTCTGAACCCTACAGTCGCAGGATCACGCTTCCCAGTCCCCCAGAGCCCTGTCACCAGCTATCATGCGGGCTGGATGAACAAGGACCACTCCTTGGCTCTCCTTCATACCAACTATGGGCCAAGCATCGCTCAGGCACATGGTCTCTTCAATGGGGAGTCTGCACTCTAGGGGGAGACAGAGAAGAACTAAGTAAATATATACACACACAAAAATATGATTTCACATAGTTACAGATCAGATCAGATCAGTCGTTCAGTCATGTCCGACTCTTTGCGACCCCATGAATCGCAGCACGCCAGGCCTCCCTGTCCATCACCAACTCCCGGAGTTCACTGAGACTCACGTCCATCAAGTCCGTGATGCCATCCAGCCATCTCATCCTCTGTCGTCCCTTTCTCCTCTTGCCCCCAATCCTTCCCAGCATCAGAGTCCTTTCCAATGAGTCAACTCTTCGCATCAGGTGGCCAAAGTACTGGAGTTTCAGCTTTAGCATCATTCCTTCCAAAGAAATCCCAGGGCTGATCTCCTTCAGAATGGACTGGTTGGATCTCCTTGCAGTTTGTCTTCTCCAACACCACAGTTCAAAAGCATCAATTCTTTGGCGCTCAGCCTTCTTCACAGTCCAACTCTCACACATAGTTACAAGAGCTTTGGAAAACATAAAGTAGAGTGAGGGACCAGGGCTGGTATGGGCTGAGAATGGCTGTTTCAGGTCTGTGATCAGGGAAGGCCTGTCTGGAGAGAAGCAAAGATCAGGTAAGACCCTTCCAGGAAAGGGAGGGAGCCAGGGCCTGGAACCTGAGACAGGTGAGCTGGCAAGTTACAGGAACAGCTGGGAGGCCAGCCTGGCTGGCATGGTGACAGCATGGGCAGAGTGATCAGAACTGCGGAAAAGAGAGCTGCTGGGCAGGGGGGTGGGGAGGGGTTGATCATGCAGAGCCCCCGAGGCGTTCCTGCTTGTTAAGTGAATGCGCCACCAAACACAGGATAATGGAGACAATTACAGTTTCAGGGGAAACACACAGCACCCAGCACAGGAGCCAGAAATGCCATGTTCAAATATCATCTCTGTTACCATTAGCAGTGTCACCTAAGACCTTGATTTCCCTATGGATAAATGGGGATAACAATGATACTCACCAGTGCAGAGCTGTCTTGAGATTAAATGAGATGATAAAATATACAGAGGAATATTGTGCTGTGCTTAGTCACTCAGTCATGTCTGACTCTTTGTGACCCTATGGACTATAGCCCGCCAGGCTCCGCTATCCATGGGAATTCTCTAGGCAAGAATACTGGAGTGGGTTGTCATGCCCTCCGCCAGGGGATCTTGCCAACCCAGGGATCAAAATCATGTCTCCCGCATGGCAGGCAGATTCTTCACCATCTGAGTCACCAGGGAAGCCCACAGTGGAATATTACTCAGTCATAAAAAGAATGAAATAATGCCATTTGTAGCAACATGAATGGACTTGGAGGACGACAGAGAAAGACAAACACGATATTAGTCATATGTGGGCTCTAAGAAAGATACAAATGAACTTATTTACAAAACAGAAGCACTCACAGACTTAGAGAACAGACTGTGGCTACCAAAGGGTCCGACTCTTTGCGACCCTGTGGACTGTAGCCCACCAGGCTCCTCCGTCCATGGGATTCTCCAGGCAAGAATACTGGAGTGGGTTGCCATTTCCTTCTCCAGGGGATCTTCCCAACCCAGGGATGGAACCCAGATCTCCCGCATTGCCGGAAGATGCTTTAACCTCTGAGCCACCAGGGAAGCCCACCAAAGGGGTAGGGGGAATAAATTACAAGGTTGGGATTAACGTAGACACACTATGATACATAAAATAGACAGTCAACAAGGACCAACTGTACAGCACAGGCAACTCTACCCAGTAGTCTGTAATAACCCATAAGGGAAAGGAATCTGAAAAATAATTTATATGTATACACTTATAACTGAATCACTTTTCTGTACACCTGAAACCAACACAACATTGTAAATCAGCTATACTCCAATATAAAATAAAAACTAAAAAATAAGATAGTGTACGTCAAAGAATATTGTGGAGATGAGTCTACAGAATTGTAATTTAAGAAGAAAACCCAATCAGGCATTTCTGAACCCAGCATAGAACAATTCTGTGGTACCCAAGCCCTAAAAGTGTCCACTTATACAAGTTGGTTGACCAGTAAACCTTCCATTTGTGGAACTGCTGCTGAAAACATTTGTGTATTAAGTTTGTTATTATGTCATAGAAATATATATGTTTGTGTGTATATATATACATGGAGAAGGAAGTGGCAACCCACTCCAGTACTCTTGCTTGGAAAATCCCAGGGACGGGGGAGCCTGGTGGGCTGCAGTCCATGGGGTCGCTAAGAGTCGGACACAACTGAGCGACTTCACTTTCACTTTTCACTTTCATGCATTGGAGAAGGAAATGGCAACCCACTCCAGTGTTCTTGCCTGGAGAATCCCAGGGACGGGGGAGCCTGGTGGGCTGCTGTCTATGGGGTCGCACAGAGTCGGACACGACTGAAGCGACGCAGCAGTAGCAGCAGCATAGATGTTGGTATGTGTGTGTGCTCAGTCTTGTCTGACTCTGCGACCGCAAGGACAGTAACCTGCCAGGTTCCTCTGTCCATGGGTTTTTTCAGGCAAGAATACTGGAGTGGGTTGCCATTTCCTCCTCCAGGGGGTTTTCCTGACCCAGGGATCGAACCTGCATCTTCTGAGTCTCCCGCATTGACAGGCAGGTTCACACACACACACACACACACACACGGCTCATGTCCATTCCTCTTGTTCTCCTTGATTAACAGGAATATATTAAGTACAATTTGTTGATGAAGATGCCGAGGAAGCTCTCTGATACCAAAATCATCTAAAATTGATAATTTGTCTAAAATTGCACAAACTCACAAATCTTACTTCTGAAAAAACTAAAGAAAAACCACCCAAAGAAGCAAAGGAAAGCAGAAACAAGCTCACTGGTAAACACCCCAGGGTCCTAAACCATGAATTGGGTGCTTGCTTTTCCAGATGAGCCCCAAGTTCCATGCAGGTGCTTTTGCATCTAACAGATCCGAAGCCAAGAGAGGGTGGTCACAGGCACTGGGTGGGGTTAGAGGTCCGCACCTCCCTTACGGTCCCCCCAGGATGAAGAAGGAGGCCTTCCCCTGGCACATCAGCCATCTGGGCCACAGCCCTCCCCGAGTGGCTCCTCAACGACCCAGGCCTCTGCCTCACCCATTCCCAGCCCAGCTGTCCCCTCTCCCGGACCCTGGGCTTCAGGGAACACCAGCTCTGCCTTCTGGGAGCCACCATGGTCTCAGATCAAGGGAGAGGCTCCAACAGTGGCCTGTGTGCCCAGAACTGCTGATCCAAATAGACTCCTGCCGCTTCTCTGCCAAGCCAGAGATGCTCAACAGGCACTACATCCCCTCAGAATGCCAGAGGAGGGGCACACCATTCCGTTTTTCACCCATCCCCCCATACCTCTCAAGTCACGGTTGTCCTTTACCCAGCCAGCTGTCTCCCCGGATCTCCCACTGGCTTGAGACAGACATAGAAGTAGAGGACTCTTGGCGACCCTATGGACCACACCCCACCAGGCTCTGCTGTCCATGGGATTCTCCAGGCAAGCATACTGGAATGGGTTACCACACCCTCCTCCAGGGAATCTTCCCCATCCAAGGATCGAACCCGAGTCTCTTATGCCTCCTGCATTGGCAGGCAGGTTCTTTACCACTAGCACCACCTGGAAGGGGCAGGCCCCCCCAGCTAGACAAATGCAGGTCCCAGGGGGCTCTGAACAAATGTTGAGCTTTCTTCCTCCTTCTCTCCAGGTGATAGGCAAGGGCCCCCAGGGAGTGTTTTCATCTTCCAAGAGAACATGCTCCATTAGTCCAGAACATCACTGGCCTCCAGTTTTCTAGGCCAACACTCGATCCCTCATGGAGTATTCTTGACACTTTAAAGGATCTGGCCAGCATGAATGCCACTGTGGCTGCATTCTTTAATTAATATTTATTGGGTGTCCCTATTAGGTGCCTGGCAAGCACAGTGTGTTGTGTGTGGCAAAAATATCTATTCCCTTTCCTCTCCAAGAAAGTACATTCCTGGACAACCCAAGAATGTTGGCATGCCAAGGAAAGGGAAAACATCCTCTAGCAACACCAAGAGTGAGCTGGAAAGACGTGAGGGCACAGTGGCAGTACACAGTAGTCAGGAAATGGGAGCTTGAGTCCTGGGGTCCCAAACTGGGCTGTGCAAGTCCCAGCAGGTAGCAACACTTCTCTGAATCTGCGTCTGCACAAATATGATCAACAGTATCACTCTGCCTGCCTCCTGGGGCTGAGGATGCTGTAGAAACCAGATGAGATCATGCAAGTGACGCCCTTTGAAAAGTTGCATATGCCATACAAATGCCAGATATTTCCTCCCATAAAATCTTCAGTGCCTTTCTTGATAGACACAAAAAATTGAATGCTATTTGAAAGAGTGGAACTCTGGGAGGTCAAAATCTGACAAGTGCCATAGGGCATGAGTTTAGATTTTGAGGCTGTGATCCAAACTGTTGACAAGCTCCTCTACCCTTTGATAAATACTAAATACATTCATCTTCAGCTATATGTATGTATATGTGTATGACACACAGATACACTAGGAAGGTGTGAAGGAAGGACCACACTTTGAGGGTCCTTTTGCAATAACTGGTGGCTATATATCTGCAAATACAGAAAGCCTTATGCAAACCTGATATGAATAATTAGATTATGGTGGCCTGGAAAATTCCATGGACTGTATAGTCCATGGGGTCACAAAGAGTCGGACACAACTAAGCGACTTTCACTATTTCACTTCACGGCTATGATTTGGCTTCCCAGGGGGCACAGTGGTAGAGAATCTGCCTGCCAGTGCAGGAGACGTGAGAGACGCAGGTTTAATCCCTGGGTTGGGAAGATCCCCTGGAGTAGGAAATGGCAACCCACTCCAATATTCTTGCCTGGAAAATCCCATGGACAGAGGAGCCCAGTGGGCTGCAGTCTATGGGACTGCAAAGAGCCGGACATGTCTGAGCATGCACCTTTACATTTACCTTTTTTTTTTTTAAACTATAATACACTGTCACCTGTGCAAACTTCAGAAATTTAATTTTATGCATTCCTGGCATAAATTGGTGTGATCTTTCTGGCCAGCAGTAGAGAGTTTGACCAAGAGCCTTAAAAAATATTTCTGTGGATAAACAAAATGTGGTATGGAACACCATAATGAAATACAATGGAATATTATTCAGCCTTGAAAAGGAAGGAAATTCTGACATATACTACAACATGGATGAAACTTGAGGACATGCTAAGTGAGATAAACTGTCATAAAAGGACAAATACTGTATGATTTCACTTACATGAGGTGCCTAGAGTAGTCACATTCATAGAGACAGAAAGAGCAGAGGCTACAACAGGCTCAGGGGGCAGTGGGGATGAGGAGTTAGTGCTGAATGGGTATGGAGTTTCAATTCTGCAAGATGAAGAAAATTCTGGAGGTGGATGGTGGTGATGGTCGCGCAACAATGTGAACATACTTAATGCCACTAAACAGTACATGTGAAAATAGTGTAAATGGTAAACTTTATGTAACGTATGTTTTACCACAAGTTTTAAAACGTGTTTCCATTTCTGACCCAGTAATCCATCTAGGAATGTATTCAAAGGACATAATAAGAGAAGAGGGCAAAGATGTTTGTATAAGGGTGTTGACTTAAGTCTTATTTTGGAACAACTGGAGACAGTCCAAAGGCGAAATAATAGCAGAATGAGCAAACAGATTATAAAATATCTGTGTTAGGAAACACCATGCCGCCAATAAAAAGCTTGCTTTTGAAGAATATATAATGACATGGCAAAATATTCATGAGACACAGGACTCAAAACCATCTGCCCAAAGTGATCGCAATCTTGGAATACAATACCACTATATGAAAAAGGAAAAAGGTCATAAGGAAACTAACCGTTGGTTACCTCTGGGTGGTAGGGATTATAGGCACATTTTTATGTTCTTCTTCGTGTTTCCTAATGTTCTTTGGTGAGTACGCATTAATTACTTTTATATTTCAGAAAAATGGTAATTCAATATTAAAAGGACTATAGAGCTTGCAGACGTGTCTCTAGATCCCTTATGGATCTGGGTACGCTCAGGCAGAGAGCAATGTTTCATAGGGTGGACTTCCAAAAAGCTCTCCTGGAAGGTGAATCAGGTCTGTAACGTACATTGTCTACAAAATACTCATGGCACAGTGGAGATACTTGTGATAAATATCTGTGATTATGTAACTGTGGTCAAAAATACTTTATTGCTTCGGAGAATCAGTAGCAGTTTTGTTGAAATTTGGGGGATTATACAAAGCAGTTGCCTAAAGATATGTCAGAAATACGAAACATAAGGTCAAATGTATATTTCATGTTTGAGAAGGATGTTGTTGACAAGTATGATTCACATGGGTTTAGCTAAAATGTCCAAAATATAATCTTCATTATATGTTAAATAGAAGTATTAGAAGTTGATAACACAAAGGAGAAAATATAATGGAAGAAAAGCTCCCATTTTCAGTGCAAACAAACCAACCAAATAAACAAACAAAAAATACTTAGGGAAAGCATTCCACAAATAACGCATGATCTAAAGGAAGGCATTTTTCAAACACTAAAGAAGACCTGCATGAATGAAAATGTACACCCTGTTCTTGGATAGGAAGGCAGTGTTACAAAGATGTCAATCCTTTTCAGATTAATGTATAATTTAACTTAATCCCAATAGAAATGTCAATAGGGTTTAAGATAAAGATGTGCAGGGGAACTGGCCAAGCTAATAAAACTAAGACTGAAGTTCAAATGAAAAGCAAATGCTAGGTAAAATTTGAAAAAGAAGAGGGATCGGGACTGGCCCAACTAAATATTAAAAAGATACTATAAAGCTTTAGTAATTAAAACAGGTTTTTACTGACACATGCATAAACAGATCCATGCAACAGAATAGAGAGGTCAGAAAGCAGTCTAAATATTTTTTTTTCCAAAGAATCTACTTATGGCTTTGATAAGTTTTTATATTTTATGTTTGTTTTCTATTTTGCTAATTTCTGGGTTCTGAGTTCTGTTGTCCTTTTTCCTTTGGACTTCAGATGTGTTTCTTTCCCCCTAACTGAATTAGATACTTAGACCATTGATTTTTTAGCCTTCCTTCTTTTATAACACATGCATAAAAACTATACATTTCTTTCAGTATAATTTTAGCTACAGCCTATAAGCTTTGATGTATTTTCATTGTCATTTAGTTAAAAATATTTTCTACTTTCCATTTGACCCATAGTTTATTTTAGAAGCGTGTTGCCTAGTTTCCAAACATTTGGGGGACTTTCTAGCTCCCTATTTGCAACTTAATTTCATAGCAGTCAGAGAACATTCTCTGAATTATTTCAAATATATATATGGAATTTAGTTAAACATAAAGATAGTACTTCAAATCACTTGAAAGAAAATGAATATCCAATAAATAACATTAGGACAACTCAATGGGGACATGGAAAACAAAAACACCAGTTATTCACTTCACATAATAAAGGAAATTCCAGATGGATCAAAGATTTCAACATAAAAACTAAAGCCATAATATTAGAAAAATATAAGAGGAAACTCTTTAAAAATTTCAGAGTAAGGAAAATCTTCTAAATCTAACCTTAAAAGATTGATAAATTTACTGAACATAAAAATACTCAAATCTTTGCTGGCTGAAACTACCATGAAACTCGCTCTTACAGATGAGAGGGTATATTCTGGGAGGAATATGAGCAGAAGTTAAGTACTGGTAGAGTTTAGGACTCGGCAAGTTTCATGGCCAATAGCTAGGTCTTGAATGGTAGGATTTCGATGGATAGGAAGTGGGGCAAGTATTTCAGATCCTGGGAAGTAAGGACAGGCAAGCACTTCACCATGTTAACAAAGCATTTGCTTCGGTCTTCAAGGCGGACTCCTCTCATTCAGTGCAATACTTTGTCCAGGACTCTAATCAGATGTGCGGGTCATAGGTGATAAAAACCTTCCACACTGAGCACTCTGGGGTTCCATCCAGATCCACCACGTAGCCCTGTGACCGTGAGCACATCACTAAATCCCACTGGGTACCATCTCCTCAGCTGTCAAAACGGACAGCATACATGTACACATCTATGGCTGATTCATGCTGGTGTTTGGCAGAAAAGTGAAAGCCCCTCAGTCATGTCCCACTCTTTGTGACTCCATGGACTATACAGTCCATGGAATTCTCCAGGCCGGAATACTGGAGTGGGTAGCCTTTCCCTTCTCCAGGGGATCTTCCCAACCCAGGGATCAAACCAGGCCTCTTGCATTGCAGGCTGAGCCACAAGGGAAGCCTGATGTTTGTCAGAAACCAACACAATTCTGTAAAGCAATTATCCTTCAATTAAAATACAAAAAACGTATGGCATGAGAAGTAGCGGTTAGAAGCACGAACTCGGGACTCCCCTGGTGGTCCAGTGGCCAAGACTCTGTGCTCCCAATGCAGGGGGCGGGGGGTTCTGTCCCTGGTCAGGGAACTAGATCCCATATGCAACAACAAAGTTCGAAGATCCTGAGTGTGCAGTCAAATAAATAAATAAATTAGAAGCACAAACTCTGGAATCAAATTACCTGGGTTCAAATCTTGGCTTTGCCCCTTGCTAGCAATGTGCCTCAGTGTTCACATCTGTAAAATAGGGAGGATGATCATGGCACCTTCATCGAGGATCATTCTGAATTAAATAAATTAATACTTTTATTATATGTAGCAAAACATTTAGAAATTCTCTGACACGTAGCTCCGTGTTAGCTGTAAAATAACAATCATCAGTGTTATTGTTATTTAAGTTGACTCATAGATTAAAAAAAACCTCCTATACTAAGAGGTAGATGACTTCGTTTGTAGTTAAAGATGGAATTTTACATCCTGAAATAAGAGATGCTGGAAAATCTCTTTCCTATAATTCCTCAGGAATTATAGGCTCAGGATTAGGAAGAACATTAGAAATGATCAGTAAGAGATCAGATCATCTGGCCTGTTTGAAGGCGTTCGAGACTGTGAATTTCCTGTTTTCAAGGAAACCTGCTCTTCTCTTGGTGAACTTTCTAGTTAAAAGGCTGACACCAAACTGAACTGGTTTGCCTTCTTATAACTTCCCCTCATCCATGCAACTCCTAGCTTTAGCAGTCATGTAACAAATGTAACCTCCCGCTACACGCCAGCTCTTCTTGATGATTTTACCATGTCTTCCTTCACCTTCTCTCCTAGTAACTAAACATGCCCTGTTCTTTTGGGCTATTGACCCAGAACAGCATTTCTGATCCCTCACCGTCCTGAAGCACTGCTCTGGACGCTCTCAGTTGGTTAACGTTCCTATTGAAAGTTGGTACCCAGATCACAGCATTTTGGGTCTGCAAAGTCCCACACATGAATGCTGAGTGAATGAATGAATGGACAAAATTCTCCAACTAGCACCATAATATACCAGAAATATCATCTCCCTTTTATCATCACAAAAGTGAAAGTGTTAGTCGCTCAGTCGTGTCTGACTCTTTGTGGACTGTAGCCTGCCAGGCTCCTCCGTTCATGGGATTCTCCAGGCAAGAATACTGGAGTGGGTTGCCATTTTCTTCTACAGGGGATTTTCCCAACCCAGGAATTGAACCCAGGTCTCCCATACTGCAGGTGGATTCCTTACCGTCTGAGCCACAAGGGAAGCTCAGAGGTTTATTATCACAACCTCAGATTATATTAGCTTTTCCAAGCAGAGCATTCAGCTCAGGTCCAGCATCTCTCTCCGTCGTCACCCTGAGACACAGCTACGGTCACCAGCATTTCTACCATGCCCCTATTTTCCAGGCACAAAATTTCCAGGGATCTAAGCACACAGTGGGATCTGAGGGAGCTGATGGAACAAGACTAGTCTAACTTAGTGACAGGGCAACATTTTTTTTTTTTTGCCACACTGCAGGGCATGAGGGATCCTAGCTTCCCACCTGGGGATGGAACCTGTGCCCCCTGCAGTGGAAGAGCAGAGTCCTACGCCTGGATGGTCAGAGAATTCCGACAGGGCAACATTTTTGACTCATCTACAGATGCAGCAGTGGGAGATCCTCTTGTACAGTAGGTAAGCTGAGGCACAGAAGAACAAAAGTTTGGTCAAGGTCACCCAGGGTCGGTGCTGGGGCTGCCCTTCCTTGCAGTGCCCTCCCTACAGATGTGCTTGTGCCCAGCCCTGTGCTCTGGTTAAAGGGGTCGTGCTGCCTTGCAGAGCAGTCCAGCAGGAAAGCCCTGGTTAGCAGGCATCCACACAGCTGGGCTCCGGGAGGGCATGCTGCGTCAGCCCTTCAGCAAACTATTTGACTTTCTAGATTGTGCTTCCTGGAGGGTGGCGAGAGGGGTGTTGGTCTCTCCCAGCATTAAAGTTTGGGGCTTCCCTGGTGGCTCAGTGGTTAAGAATCCCCCTGCCAACGCAGGAGACACGGGTTCGATCCCTGGTCGGGACCATCCCACCTGCCGTGGAGCAACTGAGCCTGTGCACCAGAACTGTTTGTGCTCTAGAGCCCGGGAGCCACGACTACTGAGCCCGCACGCCGCAACTGGAGAGGAGCCCCTGCTCTCCACAACCAGAGACAAGCCCTCACAGCGACGAGGACTCGGCACAGTCAAAAATAAAGAAATAAAATAGTAATGATTTTTTTTTAATTTAATGCTTAAAATCAACTTACTTTCTGATTTATAAACCTTTTCTTGACATATAACCTATGTACAGAAAAGTGCATGGATCATAAGCATACATCTTGATCAACTATCACCAGCTGAACACACCCAGCTCCCAGGTCAAACACGAGAACATCACTGGTACTTAGAAACTCCCTTCCTCTTTCCCTCCCAGTCACCCCCAGTCATGGTCACTAACCATTTTCCTGACTCCTCACACCTGGGATTACTTTGGTCTGCTTTTGAATTTTCTGTAAAAGGGATCACCACGTTTTTAAATGCATTTTCTTTCGAAGCAACTAAAAATTGACACGACAAGGAATTTGGGGATGCCATTGTTTTTCATTTGGGCAACCCGCAAGCTGCTTTAAATTCACTCTATATGGACCATGAAGAGATTTGAAAACCAAAGTATCTTACTCTGCCTGATCAACTCACCAAATGAGTCTCAGCAGTCTCTCTGGAGGCCCCTGGGGTTCCTTTGTTAGTGTCCTTTCCCCTGTTCAGAATCACCAAATCCTGTGATTCTAAGACCCAAGTCAGGCTAACTTAAAAAACAGAACAAAAACCTCTTCCTTTCAGGATGGTTTTACATTAAGTGCAGTTACAATACAGCTGCCCGTTCCCATACACCCTGCACTCAATTTCCCCTATTGTTAACATCTCACGTTACTATGACACCATTCTGTCACAATTCAGACACTGGATTGGTATATTACAATTAATTCAACCTCATACTTGATTCTAATTCCACAGTTTTCCCCTAACGTCCTTTTTATTTATTTCGAACAAATGGCAGATTCTAAGGTGTGGGCAGGAAATGCTCAAAATAAGCCTAGAGAACCGTGTAGTGCCAGAGAGCAGGAAAGTGCTCAAAGATCAAAAGGATGGGGCATACATTACATTTAATCCTCATGTCTCCCTAGGCTCTCTGAACTGTGACAATTTCTCAAAACTTTCCTTGTTTTTGATGTCCTTGACAGTTTTGAGAAATATTGGTCAGGTATTTTGTAGACTGCAACTCAACTGGGTTTATCCGATGTCTTCCTCATGGCGATGGGTTTTGGGGTGGAAGATGGCAGAGATGAAGTGTTCTCACCACAGCAAATCAGGAGGCCACGATATTGGCATAACTTCCCCCTGGTGCCCTTGATCTTGATCACCTCACTGAGGTTGTGTCTGCCAGGTTTCTGCACTGCGGAGTACCTCTCTCCTACTGTCCGGCCCTCACTGTACCCTCGGAAGCGAGTCACGAAGCGCAGCTCACATTCATGGGGAAGGGTTTGAGGCTCCACTTCTTTGAGGGGGGAATGTCTACATAAATTATTTGGAGTTATCTGTGTGGGAGATTTGACTCCTCCTTCATTCATTCATTCCTTAAACCAATCATTTCTTTGTATGGATTCATTCACGGATATCTATTTTACACTTTGTATTAAAATCCTCTGTGACGTTGCTTGCTCTTTTGCTCGAATTGTTTCAGCCTCGGCCGTCAGGAGCATTGGTCAGGAGCGTTTTCAGGTGGCTCCTGCGCCCCTTTCACATGCCCCATCCTTTTGATCTTTGAGCACTTTCCTGCTTTCTGGCACTACAAAGTTCTCTAGACTTATTCTGAGCATTTCCTGCCCAGGCCTTAGAATCAGCCATTTGTTCAAAGAGAAGATCGGCCAGTTTTGACCCCCTTTCCCCTCAAGATGCTTGGAAATAGCCCAGCTTTATTATGTGGCACAAACTAGCCGTTGGCAAATAATTTGAAACTTAGTTTGATGTTTTCTGGGGTATTCCTCTGATTTCGGTTTGTTGCCACAGTCCGGGTATGTGTTCAACCTCTTTGCCTACCAGCTCTTCTCCCAAATGGTTTCCAATTTGCTTGAAGCTACTTTCCTCACTCACTTGACTGAGACTGTGATGTAGACCCGCCCCAAGTGAGTCAGGATGCAGAGCTGAGAGAATAAATTAGAGAGGTCTTCCTCCTGCCAGGCCTCCACACACACACACACACACACACACACACACACACACACACACACACACACACACACACACACAGACACACACATACCTACCCACCCACCCAAGAAGGGGGAAGGCACCACAGGGAGGGCAATAGAGGCCTTTGCTCAGAGAGCTGGTGTTCAAAGGGAAAGAACAGGGAGGCGCTTGGGCAATCCAGCATGCAGGTCTGAGCTGGCCTGGGGTTTTAGCACAAGAGGAGTGAGTTCTTCTGAACAGGACCAATTAAAACCTTTTAAAGTAATTGTTCCCCTGCCTTCTTTCAAAGTGGAGCACTAATCGTCTTCTCTTTCACTCTTCCCCACCATTCCATCACTTAAAATTAAACCCTTTGCTTCTCTCCCAGTGCTGCTGTGGCCCATGCGGGAAGTGACACTACCTGTGTTTGAAGCTGGGGGGCTGTGAGGCTAGCTTTGCTTAGCACAGAATGAACAAGGACTCTATCCAGCTCTCATCACCGCCCCCACCCCTCCCACAGAGCAGAGAGGATAGGGGGGAGGGGCCAGGGAGAGTCAGACAGGTTCCCAGAGCACATGGCCAGGTAGTGAAGCTTCCTGGCGGTGCTGCCCAGGATGTCCACTAACATCACCCGGCCATGGTGGTGCAGTGGGCAGGGCCTCCCCTGGACAGGGCCATAAACCTTTTGCGGCTCCGGGAAATGAGATCCATCAGGGTGACATCACCTGTCCACCTTCACTCTTCTCTCCCTCTAGCCAAAGTCCCTCTTTTCAGGCCCTTGGTGGCCCTCCCAGCACGTCCCTTTAGGGGAGGATTGTACAAATGTCCGAAGGCTCTGAAGCCATGTGGTAAGCAAAGTTCTCAGGGGAAGGTTTCCCCATGGAAGTAGGGTAATAAATAATTAATGGAACTGCACAGACCTGTGAAGGTTACCTTGACCTTGACTGAGTGATAAATATAACTGGAGTTAGACACAGAGCACAGCATTCAGAAAAGCAAACTGCTCTCACCTTTTTTTTTTAATCTTAAATCTCATTTCTGTTTTGCCTCTCTACAGTATCAGTGCATTTTAAGGAAGGAAAACCCACGTGCTCTGTCTCTGAACGGTCAAGACCTCCAATCACTCTAGTCCGGGTGAGGGGTGTTGGCTTTCCCCACCGAGTCCACTTTCCTAACACTGGCTGGGTGGGGTGGTGAAGTGACCCAGTCACTCAGCCAGTTGGTGGCAAGGCTGTGACGGGAAACGAGGCATGGAGACGCCTCTCGCGTCTAGGCGCTTCCCATAATGGAAGCCTTCGCTCCATTAAAAGTTATTTTCGGGATTCCACAAGCCCACCATCATCTCCCCACCGCCCCACCCCCACCCTATACGGAAAATTTATGTAAACCAGTCAAAATAAAGCAACAGTTTCTTAATAAGTATGTTTGGAGTTTCTCTCTGCACCTAGGCGAGAGGACGAGGACTTAAAGGTTCCAGTGTTCTTCTCTATACAGCCAGACTATTTTTAACCAGTTAAGGACGCATTCAGGCCCACACCCCTCAGGTTAAGCAGGGCACCGGTTCCGCCTGACCCGGCGCCACCGTCCTCGCGGTCCACACATACACACAGACACACCCCAGCTAGACATACACACACACACACACCCCAGCTAGACACACACACACACACACCCCCCAGCTAGATACACACACAACCCAGCTAGACACACACACACACCCCAGCTAGACACAGAAACACACACACACCCCAGCTAGACACAAGCGCGCGCGCACACACACAGACACACACACACACACACACAACACACCCCAGCTAGACACAGGCACACACACACTCAAGCTAGAAACACACACACACACACTCCTAGACACAGCCCGGGGCCTGGTCCCCTCACCAACTGCATTCTTTCCTCTCCCCGCCTCCCCCGAGTCCCACCCGAGGCCAGGCATCGGGGAAGGAGTAAAGGGCCAGGTCGGTGCCGCCGGGGTCCCACCTGGCGAGGAGACCGGGTTAAAAGACGGGATCCAGAGGAGGAGGAGAGAACGCAAAGAGGGGGTACATCATTCCCAGCGGGGTTCAGAGGAGGCGGAGCCGCCGGGGCGCGGGGGATTCTCCCGTGGGACGGGGAGGAGATGCTCGGTGCGCCTCTGAAAGAGCTGCACGGGGACATCCCCGGGAACTTCCAGCCCCATTCCGGGCTGCGGGGGTCGAAGGCTCGAGTCACCCATGACTCAGCCGCTGCTGGCGGCGGGGAGGCCCGGGGAGCCCTGAGGACTCGCTCGGCGCGCGCCCGAAAACTCCGGGTTGTAGGGCGGCGGGGCGGGGGGGTGGAGCGGCGAGTGGGGCGGCGAGAGCGCGCGCGCAGCGGAGGCGCCGGGCGGAGACCGGGGCCCGGCCGTGCGCCGTCAGCCCGGCGCCGCGATCCGAGTGCCCGCGCCGCCTCCCGGGGCGCCGCGCGTGTGGCACAGGTAGAAGCCGGGGCGGGGGCGGGGGCCACCCCGGGGCTCAGGTTCCAGCCGCCTGGCTCGGCCCGCAGCCGTGCGCTGCCAGCGGGCGGGCCCTGGGGGAGTCGGAGGCGCAGCGGGGCGGGGCCGGCGCGGGGCGGGCCCCCCACCAGCAGCACCCCGCCCCGCTGCCCGCGGGCGGCCGAGCTCCCGCGGCTGCGCTCTGGGCGTCGCTGGGGGCCGTGGGGGCGCCCCCACCGGGCGCCGAGGCGTGGCGGCCCGAGCGGGGCGCGGGGAGGCGCGCCCGCGGCGGGGACCCGGGCGGGGCGCGGGCCGCACAGCCGCGGTGGCGGCGGCGGCGGACCCGTAAACCTTAATGACAGCAATCTCGCCTGTCTGCGCCGCTGACTCACTCGGTGACCCAGCCTCCAGTCACCCGGCGGCCTCGCTCTGGCCTCAGTTTCCCCGGCCGCCGAACAGTGAGGCCACTGTGTCGCTATTCATTCCTGAGAGCCCATTCACTCCCGGAGCATCGCCCGCCTCCCCTGGGAAGCGACCGAGGCGACGAACTTTTAATTATCTCCCTAGTGGGGTCGGGGTGGGGGAGTGGCGGGGAAGGCCGAGCCGGGCTGGGTAATTGAACTCAGGGATTATTCCCAGGTCGGCTTCAGCTTTTTATTTTAAACCTTTCTTTCCGCACTTCATCCTGTTCTCATTTTACCCCTTTTTCTCCACTCTGGTGGAGCTGCTTGAAAAGCCACGAAGTGACTCACCGCCTAGGCCCTGGCGGTTTAGACTTTTCACAAATATTGCATGTTTTAATTAATCTCCTCGCTATAAACTTCAGCGCCTACCGAGGGCCAGGCCCTGCGTGGTGAGTGTTAAAGATGAGACTAGCCAGTTCTTAAGCCCGGCCTGTCAGAGGAGCCACCTTGAAGCAGAGGGTTCACTTGTTAGATCCTTGTGTAGGAATGAAATGGATCAAATTATGATGCGAGCAACAGCTGATGAATCTAGGCCAGACACAAAAGAGTACATACTGTGTGGACCCCCCCCCCCCCACCCCTCGTAAAACGACAAACCTGATCCATGGACCACCATTGGTTGGGGGCGGGGAGGGAGGGGACTGTGATGAGGACAGAGCAATTCAGGGATGATGGAAATGGTCTTGATCAAGGTGGTTATGTGGGTGTATGTATATAGCTGTTAAAACTCACCAAACTCTAAAATGGGTGCATTTTATTGCATGTAAATTATAACTCAATACACTCACCGAGGCCATTAGTTTCAGAACTTTGTCAGCCTTCGGCATCATTCTGAACATTGAGAATGCATTGAGAGACATAACTTAAAATACTATAAAACTGGCGAGAGAAGGGATTGAGGAAGGAGCAATGTTATTTGTTGAAGGCTCCAAAGAGAAGTCGTTGCACATGTTATTTACTGAAATAGTACAAGTCCCAAATATTGCTGTTACCTCCCCCATTGTACAATGAAGGAAGCAAACTCAAAGAGATAAAATGACTCACCAGCCTCCCTAGACTTATCCTGACTGTCATCACTGAGAAGGACTGTCTGCATTTCTCAGTGGACCTACCTGATTTTATCGCTGTGTGTGGAACACTGAGGTATGAGGTTCAGGTCACCAGCAAGGGCTTTGGAAGCAGAGGGGACCTGTTAGAACCCTGCCCCTCCTCTTTCTAGTGGTAGGACCTGGGGCAAATGACCCTCCCTCGGTCTGAGTAAATTGGAGACCAGACCCTCAGGAGTTGTAGTGAAAAGCTGGGAAGTGCTCAGCTGGGTGCCTGGTTCAACGGGTGCCCATGAATATTGGCACCACCGTGACCTTGAGCAAGCCCCTTTTCTGTAAGGGCCTCGGTTTCCTCACCTGTCACATGGGAAGGTGGGCTCTAGGTGCCCTTCCATTCCCTGATAGCCTGGAGGGTTTGGAGGGTTAGCTGGGGAGAAAAGGACTAAATAATGTCCAGGGCTGAAAGCACGTGCAGTTCCTGGAAGGGAGGCATCCCGAGAGGCCCTGCTGCCCTCTCAGAGCCTCAGAGTGGGAGGGATCTCTTAGTGTTTTTCCTAATCCATGCCCTGCCCTGCAAAGGGGAGCATCCTCCGACACGCCTGTGAGTGTGGACCCCAGCTTCTGCTGGTGTGTGTCCTGGGGTGGGGGCTCCGTCCCTCACGAGGCAGCCTCCTCCACTACTGGGCATCTCTGGTTTCCGAAGCGTTCTTCCTCACGTGGATCCCCAGTCTGTCCTCCCGGCCTCTCTCTCTGACCAGCTTTGGTGACCAGGCCCCGTGACCCCCTGGGGAAAATTTTCCTCCTTTCCCCCTTGGTTTCCTCTTTCCTCTGCCCAGACCCTTTCCCCTCAACAACTAAGGAATAAACTGAGGGGAGGAAGGCCAGTGTGTGTGCCCACGGGGGACCGACAGAGCCTGTTCTTGGCATCTTTCAGGATCTGTGTCAGCCCTGTTCCCAGAAAGCGGGGTGAAAGCCACGGCGACCTCCTCTGAAAGACACCCCATGTCTCTGGTTCTGGGAGGCAGGACCCCCACATCTCTGCTTCCCACCTCTCCTTGCTCAGAGACCAACCAGCCAGGGAGATTTAGAAACTGCAGAGCAGATTCAGACACATCAGAAACACATCTCACACACACACACACACACACACACACACACACACACACACTCACTCCGTGCATGTACCTCACACACCCCAGAGAACCTCACGTGCACACACTCACACACACACACACACATACACCTCACATACCCCAGAGAATCTCTCAAGCAGTGCACAGCTGCGGCCTCCCCTATGGGCCTAGGGGTCCGAGCAGCTCCCAGGGTCCTGGGCAGGGCTGGGTGCCCCTGAGGGGGAAGGGCTCTTTCTCATTTGCACAGAGGCTGGGTCCGTGCTCCCCGGGCCTCTGGCCTTTCCCCCACGGCACAGCAGTGCACCCACCTGCAGCCCTCTCTGCACGGTTAGACCTCAGGGCCCTGGGGGCACCCCGGCCTCCCCACTGGAAGTCCTTGTCCCGTGCGGGGACCCCTCCACTGCTCTGCATGCCCCTCCTCCAGGACCTGGCTTAAGGCACAGCTCAGCTTTTCCCTCCCTGTGCCCCTCTGTCACTTGTCACCTGGATCTCACCGTCAGGGTTCACCTGTTTAGCCCCCACAAGCTTGTTCAGCGCCTGCTTGAGCCAGGCCCTGGGCTCGGTGCTGGAGATGCAGAGTGGACGAGGTCAAGTTCAGAGTCAGTGGACATCAGCCCCCTGCAGGCCAGCGGTCACCCACAGTGAGCTGGGTCATGGTCGAAGCATCCGTGGGAGCTGCAGGAGCCCAGAGGGGGCACCTGGAACCCTGACTAGGGGAGCAGTCATGGAGAACTTCTTGGAGGAGGTGCACGCCCTAAACTCCTTTTACTGTGACTCACGGCATGCTGAGCTGTGTCCTCCGTCACTGTAAAGGGAGGCCTTGGCTTCAGTCCCCAGCCTTGGGAAAGGGTGTCCGACTCAGCTTCAGTGTCCTTGTCCTTGCGAAGTAAGAATGTCAACCTTGTCCTTGCTGAGGCGATGTGGTGAGGCGGGTATGGACGCCGCACAGCCTGCCTTCAAATCCTGGCCTCGTCACTGCAAGCTGTCCTGTTCAGCCTTGGGCAAGCTAGCTCACTCCTGAGTCAGTGTCCTTGTGTGAAACATGGGGGTCAGAACAGCAAGTCCTCACAGGGGTGTTGGGAGGATTTAAAGTGTTTCAGTCAGGCAAGGGTTCCGAACAGTGCCTGGCACCTGGTGAGCCCTGTGTGTAGAGAGTATATATACATGGTTAGCAGGCCCTGGTACATAGGAGGAGTTCAGCCCACGTACCAGCGCAGACATGCCCTCAAACCAGTGTCTTCATCCTGCTGGACCTTTAACTGTGTCTGAAGGGAGAGATGCCGGGCTGGACGCAGAGGTGTTTACTGTGTTCCTTCGAGACACAGGCTGGGCCTTGGTTAGTGGAGGGTGGGGCGGTGGCAAGGAGGTTCCTTCGGTCACTAGGTGGATAGCCACAGGTGCTGGCCTGGTGCCAGTCTCCTCCCAGTTGGCACTGTCGCTGGGAGAGTGGCAGTGGCGCTCACAGTGATCTGATTGCTTTCCTAACCTCTCCCTTCTCCAAACATGGGCTCACCTTGGCTTTGAGCAGATTTCCATGATCACTGCCATTCCCTCGTCTGCTTCTTTCTCCTCAAAATAAATATGTAAATATCAAACATCTGCCCATTCCTCAAACACCTAGAACTACATGAGGACCCAGCAGTACCACTCCTAGGTACATACCCAAGAGAAATGAAAACATATGTCCTCATCTGTAACATGGGAGTCATAACAGGAAGGACTTGTATGGAAACTTACATGGGAATATTTACAGCAGGATTATTCACAATAGCCAAAGGGGTGGAAACAACCGGAAAGTCCATGAGAGGACCAAAGAATAAGTAATATATGGTATAGCCATACAACCGGAGTATTACTTAGCCATAAAAAGGAATAAAGTACTCATATATGCTAAAGCGTGGATGGATCTTGAAAACATTAAATGAAAGTGTTTGTGTGAACACTTATCATGTCTGACTCTGCAAACCTGTGGACTGGGGTCCGCCAGGCTCCTCTGCCCATGGAATTCTCCAGGCAAGAATACTGGAATGTGTTGCCACTTCCTTCTCCAGGGGATCTTCCTGACCCAGAGATCGAACCTGGGTCTCCTGCACTGGCAGGAGGATTCTTTACCACTGCACCATCTGTTGTTGTTCAGTTGCTCAGTTGTGTCCGAATCTTTACGACCCCATGGACTGCAGCACACCAGTCTTCCCTGTCCTTCACCATCTCCCGGAGCTTGCTCAAACTCATGTCCATTGAGTCGGTCATGCCATCCAACCATCTCATCCTCTGTCGTCCCTTTCTCCTCCTCCCTTCAGTCTTTCCCAGCATCAGGGTCTTTTCCAGTGAGTCAGTCTTCACATAAGCTGGCCAAAGAATTGGAGTTTCAGCTTCAGCATCAGTCCTTCCAATGAATATTCAGGACTGATTTCCTTTAGGATGGACTGGTTGGATCTCCTTGCTGTCCTCCCTGCAGTCTTCTTCTCCAGGAAGACTCTTTGTTTGAACACCACAGTCCAAAAGCATCAATCCTTCCGCGCTGTTTTCTTTATGGTCCAACTCTCACATCCATACATGATGAAGACCGTAAATGAAAGAAGCCAGATGCAAAAAGTCACCTATTATATGACTCCATTTATTTGAAATGTTCCAAGTAAGGAAGTGTATAAAAAAAGACAGTAGGTTAGTGGCTGTGTCATTGAACCCAAATTCATCTGCCCAACTCGTAGTGAGGCCAAACGAATGGCAGTGTAGGAGTTTGGAGTGGAGAAAGGTGTATTACAAGGACCAAGCATGAGGGGCTTCCCTCATGACTCAGTTGGTAAAGAATCTGCCTGCAATGCAGGAGACCTGGGTTTGATTCCTGGGTCAGGAAGATCCCCTGGAGAAGGAAATAGCAACCCACTCCAGTATTCTCGCCTGGAGAATCCCATGGACAGAGGAACCTGGCAGGCTACAGACTATGGAATCGCAAGAGTTAGACATGACTTATTGACTAAATGACAAGGACCAAGCAAGGAGAACGGGGTGCCTCATGCTCCAAGGACCCAAGCTGCCTGATGAATTTTGGGGAAGAGTTTTTATAGACAAGATTTTGGGAGAGGTCTGCAGGGTGTGTGACCTTCCTATGGTTGGTTGGTGATGAGGTTAACAGGGCCATTGTTCTAGGAATCTCAATCATCAGCCTTCTAGTTCCCACCAGAAGGGGTCCATGTTCTTGTGTTCAACCTGAAGATACCATCCTCTACCTGGGTGGGGGCCTTAGTTCCTGGGGAAGAACTCAGAGATCTGTATCAGACTGTTTTTCATGCCCCCCACCCCCACCCCAAAGGAACCAGGCCCTCCCTGTCCTGCACTATCCTTTCTGCACATTCCCTCGCTCTCTTAATTAGTAAGTGCTTGAGACTTCCCTTTGGCCCTCAGGGAAGGTCTAGGAGGCTGAAACATTTCCCCTCCAAACAAGAAATGGGGGACATGGAAAAGCTTTTGTGCATAATAGGGTCCCACAGCATTCTGCTTGGTTTCAATCCCCCTCTTCTTTGATACTTCTTAATCTTGAGGGGAACAGGTATTGGGTAAGAAAACGAATAACATTTTGGATAGAAAGGTTAATCATAAACTTGGCAGAGGAACCTGGTTTTAGGAGGGGACTCTGTCTCAATAAAGAAGGCTAAGTGCCAAAGAATTGATGCTTTTGAACTGTGGTGTTGAAGAAGACTTTTGAGAGTCCCTTGGACTGCAAGGAGATCCAGCCAGTCCATCCTAAAGGAAATCAGTCCTGAATATTCACTGGAAGGACTGACGCTGAAGCTGAAGCTCCAATACTTTGGCCACCTGATGTGAAGAGCCGACTCACTGGAAAAGACCCTGATGCTGGGAAAGATTGAAGGCAGGAGGAGAAGGGGACGACAGAGGATGAGATGGTTAGATGGCATCAACGACTCAATGGACATGAGTTTGAGCAAGCTCCTGGAGATAGTGAAGGACAGGGAAGCGTGGTGTGCTGCAGTCCATGGGGTCACAAAGAGTCGGACACGACTTAGCGACTGAATGACAACAGTTTCGGTTGCTTAGGGCTAGGTTGGAATGGGGGTCTGTGGTTGGGGAATTGGAGAGTAATAGCTAGATATGAAAGGCCTTGAGGTGATGAAAATATCCTAATATTGACAGTGGGATGGTTATACTTCTCTGTGAATACTCTGTGACCCATTTCATGGCACACTTTGAATGAATGGATTGTACAGTATGTCTATTATCTCTCAATGAAGCTGTGAAATAAGTAATTGGATAAGTGCAGCGCTGTTTCCTCTTGGGGGATTTATGGTCCTGACACAGCTCCCACACCTTGGAGGGGGTCAGGGTCGCGTGCAGAGGCCCTGCGTGGAGTCCCCGTGGTGTCCTTCCAGCACCTCTCCAAGCCCGTGGCACCCGCAGACCAAAGTGCCCCCTTCCCCTCTTCTGGGGCTGCATGCACCCCACAGCTTCGTGACCTTCCTGCTTCCTCTTCTCACACCACAGCCTGGGAAACCCCTCCTCACTGACTGTTCAGTGCCCAAACCCGCATCACCCCTCCACGACCAGCCTCTCCCTGAACTTGTCACTCCCTGTCAGGGCTCCTGGGTGTTATGCTCCAAGGGAGTGAGATTGTTTACTTGTCTCCTTCCCTGGCTGAGCAGAGTTTCCTTGAGACTGTCCCACACCCATTCCTGGAAGAAACCAGGTGCTAAATAAATGGTCTTGAGTTGATCTGAACAACAAGGGACTTGAGGTGAGCCAGTGAATCAAAGGCTTCCACCTGAAATGTTCAACCCTTTACTCAGATTTTTTTTTTTACTGACTCATTACTAAAATTCATTTTTTGAAAGTTACATAATTTTAAAACATTTATAATTTATTTTGACTTTTTAGAAAACTTAGAAAATAAAAGTATAATAAAAGCACATACAGAATAAAGCATGATTGTGTCTTGAATGTGTCTGTTAACACAGTATGTGTACATACATGATCCATACATTAGTAAAATACATCTGCTCCCAGGGTTGTACCTTTGAGCTTAGTGAAAACAATCAGAATAATACATATCTAAGAATAAGGAGAGTATTAATTTTTAATTGAAAGATAATTGCTTTACAAAATCCATTTTTAAAAAAAACACAGAAAGTACCCAATGAACTTGAGTTGGAAGTACATCTATGCATTTTCTGAATGCCTTCCAGTTGAACTGAAATACAGTAAGAACAATGTTTTCTAAGCTGAAATTCCCCCAGTGTGCAGAAAGTCTCTACCCTCTGCAGGTGAGAACCCCCCAGCTCAAGGTTCCATGAAGCTTGATGAGAGATAGGGGACAGAAGGGGAGAGGGTAAGGCTTCTCTCAAGGTCACACAGGCAGGACCGAAGGCTGGATCTTCCCTGGAAGCTATTTACCTCCTGGGGAGGAAAAACATCTGCCCAACAAATTCCCTTAAGATGTCACCATAAAAAGGCTTCTGGTATTGGTCCTCTCTAGGGTATTTGCAGACAGTCCCTGGGAAAGAGTTGTTTGTATGAAGAGCTCACTATTTACGGGCCTGTTTTTTGGGGTTTTTTAAATTGCACCTTCTAAGTTCTAAACTCTTGGCAGAAAAGTACCTGTCATTGTTTTGCATTCTTAGTGAGGAGCTTCGGATGTAGGACTCGCCTGAAGGTTTGGATTCAGTAGGCCTAAAGTTCGGGGGTGGGGGAGTTTTGCATTTTTAACGAGTCTCCTTGTGATTCTGATGCTCACCAGAGTTTTAGAACAATTTTTATGCAGCACCATTTGCTCAGAGGGAGTCGTACACAACACAGGAGACCTGGGTTTGATCCCTGGGTCAGGAAGATCCCCTGGAGAAGGGAATGTCTACCCACTCCAGTTTATTCTTGCCTGGAGAATTCCATGGACAGAGGAGCCTGGCGGGCTACAGTCCATGGAATTGCAAAGAGTCAGACATGACTGATCTTCTAAGACTTTCAGGATTTGCTAATGAAAGGGAGGAATAATAAAGAAGAAGGGAGGGGCTGACAGCTCACTCAAATATTTCACCAGATAATCTTTTTCTGTTGGGTACACAATAGGCGCTTAATAACTGTGGCATGTGCAATGAGTGAGCGCTTGTGGTAGTCCGGGCCGACAAGGCCAAGAGCGACTTCTCCTTGCAGCCTGAGGGGACCCTAAGGATTCCTTAAGGGTCACTGTGCTTTCAGAAATGGTAGCCACCAGCTTCTCGTGGCTATTATTTAAATTTAAATGAAAGATGAACCTCCACAGTTGCGCCCTGCCGCAGTGGAGCGCTCAAGCCCTCTAGAGTCCTGGGGGTCTGAGTGCCGACGGGTCACTGATGCAGGCTGAGGGGCAGGACCCCCGTTCTCTTCTTGCTTTCAGGGGTGCTTCCGGGGAGCTTAATGGAATCAGAGCTCCATGCAGTTAAATCACTACTCCCAGCTCAGCTGAAGGAGAAGAAACCTGATGCTCAGTGAGTGTTTTTCCCTTCAAAGGCTAACTATATTCATTGTAAAACTCTATGTTCAATTTTTAATAGAAATCTTTCTGAAATCTATCACATCCTCCACTGAGCAGAATGGAACGCTTTCTTTCTTGGTGACTGAGGTCCCCTCTGTGAATCTCGTTATTTCTTTGGGCTATAACTTCAGAGCATATATGTAGGCAAGCCCCTCATCTTACTCCAAACAGTTCACATGGCTGAGTCTGGATCACTTTTTTCTTCTGACAGCATTTTCCCCTCCTTTTACCTTTTACTCATCTTTGGGTCTGGACACTAGTTCATGCAAGCAGTTACAATTGAACATAAGGGTTCAAAGATTTTGACTAAGGTCTCACTAACCAGTGAAGAGCTTCTGTTTTGGAGCAAGGCTTTTTGACATCTGTTTGGCTGCTCAGAAGTCTTTTCTATTTAAATCCTGCTCCCGTAGGCTTCCCTGATGGCTCAAGTTCTTTACAAATCCCCCTGCAATGCAGGAGACACAGAAGACACGGGTTCCATCCCTGGGCCAGGAAGATCCCCTGGAGAAGCAAACGGCAACCTACTCCAGTACTCTTGCCTGGAGAATCCCATGGACAGAGGAGCCTGGCAGGCTACACTCCATGGGGTCACAAACAGTCAGACACGACTGAGCATGCATGCATACATACCGGGGGTATTTTAAATATTAACTAGTTGAGGTTACCACTGATCATAAACACAGATACTAAAGACGGGAAGCTGCTCCTGTTTCCAAAGCTTATCTTCAGCTCCCCGTGACTACTCCCTGGAAATGGGGAACAGGCCCTAGACTGTCCTCAGCACCTTCTACTCAGCCTTTTCTTCTTTCCTTTCCCCTGCAAATCAGACTTTGAGAGTCTCCTTCTGTACAATGAGCCCCCAAATCCTGACTTTGAGTTCTATCTGGGAGAGCTTTGGGGAACAGCTAACCCAAAACCCCTGAGGGCTTGGGTCATGTCAGGAGACACACTTATTGACTGGGTCCAGGGCCCTCCAGCAGCCCCGTCGGAACTTCAGAGGTGGCAGCACTAAAGGAGGGGGACCCGGCTTCCCCGGCTCAGGTCGCCCCCCACAGAACCCAGGCCCAGACCCCTCCCGCCCTCTGCCTTGTCCTTCCCTTGGAAGAGGAGAACCGTCACTGTTTTTATCCTGGAGGTGGAACAAGGGTACAGGCGGTGAGGAGGAGGAGAAACGGGGAGGGAGCCGTGTGAATTCACCCCCCACCCCACCATCCCCTCTGGAGCCTATGAGGCACCCCAGTTTGAGGGAAGGTCTAGGAAATGCAGGAAGTGGAAAGAGGTTGCGTTCTCTCGGCCTTACTTTGGGGTTAGTTAGGACTTTTCACACCCCAAGATGACTGTCCAGACCCTTCAGCCTGTAATCCAGGAAAGAGTTGGGGGATGTTTGTCCCGAGGCTCCGGGGTGGGATTTAACCACACTCTCCTGCCATCCTCCCGTTGGTTTGGGCCATCCACCCAACCATCAGGCACCTCTTACCCTTCCTGGAAAAGCCTCCCTGTGACATCAAATCCTGTACATCCCCTGTTTATAAAAGCCTGTTCCATTTTGACCAGCAGGGTTGGTTCAGCTCGTCACTGTTTGTGGTCTTGAGTCTTTTTCTCTCTTGGTTTTCCCTGGCTCTTTTTGCCCCTGACTTTCTCAGTGGTCAGCCAGAAGGGCGTGAAGCCTGCAAAGCCCCCTGGCCCTGGCTGGAGCCCCAGGGCACTGGCTTCTCAGTCCCTGTCCGTCCCCACCCCCGCCCTGCAGAGAGGAGAATTTGTTCAAGGAGACACAGAGGTGGAAGTGTGAGAGCTGAGGGAAGGCCCTTGCCCCAGTATTTTACACAAACAAGACCATCCAACGGCTTTGGGCTCTGATTGAAAATAAATTGGTCTTTCTGCAGTTCTCTTTTTTCTTCCTTCAACCAAAATATGCTCTCCTCTGTTTTTCCCTCTCCACACCGGAAACTCTACTTATGATTTTTAAATGGTCTTAACTGGGGAGAGGAAGTTGATTGGCTGGGGAGAGAATTCCACAACGTCCATATCCCACTGGGCCGAGAGTCAATAGAACGGCCCTCGGGGCTCCAGGCGGCAGGAGACCGGACAAGCCACGAAGTATTTATTTTCTGTGGCTTTGCTCAGGCCTCTGCAGACAGAGTTTTTATTGAATCTGGCCCCAAAACTGCTGGGATTAGGCCTTGCTTGGCTACTCAGAGAGAAGTAAGTGTTCTCAAAAAAAAAAAAAAAGGCTGCCCTCTCCTGCCCTCTCCTTCTTTCCCTTTTCCACTCTCCCCACGTGGTTTCTTTGTTTAAAAGTTTTCCAAAATTTGCTCATACTAAGGAAGAGAGGCATGTTTTTCTGAAAGCCCAGGACGACTCCTCTGGACCTGTGGCTGGCGTCAGTCTCGGGAGAAGATGGGGCAGAGATGAAGGGAGGGTCAGCCTCCTTAAAGAGGACTTTGTTTCAGGGCACTGGGGAGCCCTGGGGAGGTGTCAGGCAGAGGAGAGTGGATCCAGATTCCTGTGCTTCAGACTTGCCACTGGTGCCCTGCGGAGAAAGGTTTGCAGGGGGACCAGAAAGGAAGCAGGAAAGACAATTAAGAGATGATTGCAGGGTCTAGGTGAGAAATGCTGGTGGCCTGGACTAGGCGGGTGGAGGGAGGTGAAGAGACGCAGATGCCCTCCCAGGCCTTCCCCCTGCAGCTCAGGGCTCAGAGCAGGCCCCAGGCCTCCAGGGAGTCTCACTCACGACACAGGCAGCCTCCCTTGAGGTGGCAGGTAAGGGAGGATGCGAAGGGCCCTGTGCAGGTGGCAGACCTTCCCGAGGTCCCAGGCCCTTGCCTGGCAACGCCAAGGCCAGAATCAGGCAGAGCAGAGCTCCCCAGTAGGGGTTCTGGGCATGCCTGTGAGACCCTAGAAAGTAGGCTACTTAGTGCTTCAGGGGGCTCATGATCTGCCCGTCTGAGACAGGCTTTCTGGCTGTGCCCTGAGACTTGGGCCTGGCCCAGATCTCAGTTCCTGAGGAGGTCTCACACGGCCCCTCTGGAGCCACTCAGGGTCTGTGAAAGGGGATGAATTCCATCTAGAAACCTCTGCCATCCTGATCGAGGCCCTGAGGTGCTAGGGAAGGTGACCCGCTAGTACCCCCTAACTCCCTGTCCCCCTTCCCCACTGTGCTCCCTTCCCATTCTCTCTTCTTTCACAAACTTCTCTGCCTGCAATGTGATCACTCTTAAGGCGCCATCTAGCAACCAGGTGTATTAACTCCTGTGACTCCTTCATTTATTCATTCATTCAACAAAGAAATGAAATAACTCTGAGAAGGTAGTGCTTTAGGCCCTAGACGGGAGCAGCCTGGCTGCTGTTCCCTCGGGGATGTTGCATGCTGCAGACGAGAGGTACTCAGAGAAAAGCCACAGACTGTTGCAGAGAAGAACCAATTCTGACTCCATGTTGGAACTGTTTCTTTGACTTCTTTTCCTTGCTGTTGTTATTATAATCATATTTAATGGCCTGCCTCAGCGGACGCTGCCCCTCTGCCTGTTAAAATGCCTTTGTTCAGCTTGCAAGGGAAATAATCTGATCCTGCCCACCTGTGAAAAGAAGAGATGAACACATGCTTTCCAAAGGTTTGAAATGCGGGAGACCCAGGTTCGATCCCTGGGTTGGGAAGATTCCCCTGGAGAAGGAAATGGCAACCCACTCTAGTATTCTTGCCTGAAGAATCCCATGGACATAGGAGCCTGGTAGGCTACAGTCCATGGGGTCACGAAGAGTCGGACTCAACTGAGCAACTTCACTTTCAATGTTCCCAAAGGCTGACCATTCATGGAGATGTTTTACAAGACTGATGGCCCTTTTTACTTCACTTCCTCACTGCCTCTCTCTCTGTTCTGCTTTTTGACTTTAGTTCCTCACTGCTTCTCTCTCTGGTTCTATAAGAGAACCCGGCATCCAGACCCCGGAAAGATGGTTACTTTAAGACATTAGTCGGCCATCTTCTCCATCTGCCAGCTTTCCAAATAATGTCGTATTCCTTGTATCAACACCTCGTCTCTCGGACTCATTGGCCTGTCGTGTGGCGAGCAGAGCAAGCTTGGATTTGGTAACAAGACCGCCACCCAAAGGCAGGCCTCCGACCAGACCCAGGTTAGCGCTCTGCCAGCAGAGAGGCAGAACAGCATCCCTGGAGAAGGCACAGAGGCTGGACAGACCCTGCATCTGTAGATCAGCAGAGACTCTCCTGGTGTGTTGGGTGGACCGGTGAACATAAGACCTCTTTGGACACAGGCTGGCCAAAGATTTGGCATCAAGCCAAAGATTTGTTACATGGACAAAACACAGCCATGTTGGGTCTGGCAGCTTGTTCATCTGGTTCCTTGTTCCACGGACAAAGGACTATCTGTGTCGTGGGAGGAGAAGCTGGTTATCACCGGGGTTTATTGTGGGGCTATTAATAATGAGCATATCCCTGCTCCAGGCTGGGGGAGACAGCTCGGGGCCAGCCAGCCCTGTCCCTGGAGCCCCTTCCCTCCTGCCCTGCCAAATTCCTCAGAGCCCAGTGGATAAGATTAGCAGTTTCTACTTCCCAAAGGCCCAGGCCTCAAATTCTTATCCAGCTCCAGCCTTCCTTAACTTGGGTGGAGACAGAGCTGGTCTGCAAGGGCTGGGAGCTCAGAGTCCCCAGAGAGAGGCCAGTCAGGCAGAGGAGAACCTCAGAGGCGGCTCGAGTCCCGAATCCTTGGTGCTGCTCTGCAGAGCTTTCACCCCTCTCCCGGCTTCGAGGCCCCTATTACTCTCCATAGAATCACAATCCTGAAGACAATTCTGAAAGTGGGTGCCCGGTTGCCTGTCCACCAGTGGGCAGGAAGGAGAAAGGGGCGGGAAAGTCAGGCCTGCACACAGTCTGAGGAGTCCCGCCTGGCCTGGATGCTGGGTCCTGTCCTCTGATCCCACGTCTTGACAGCGGCTCTTGCTCTGCTGTGATGGGCCGGCCTCAGGGCTGGCCTGTCCATACCTGTAGCGGGCCCCTATCACCAGTCAGCCCTCATCCACCCTCTGCCTGCTTCACTGCTCACCTGGTCTGTGCAAACTCCACCTCCACCCCCGCCCCACGAGCTCATGCAGGGCCAAACAGCAGAGCACACACTTTAGGCCATGAGGGCCTGACTTCATGGCTTTAGGTTTCAGGCTGATTTGTGTGTATGCAAGAGCTACTGGCTCCTGGGCTGCACACACACACACACACACACACACACACGCCCTTCCCCTCAGTGAGCCTCTAGGCGGAAGGCAGGGCTCCGTGTTTCTTGACTGTGAAGATTCTTGTGGTTCATTTTAAGTTCCCTGGGAACACGGGTCATGAACCTGGATTCTAGAACCCACGTGGCCGCCTTGTGCTGTGTGACCTAGACAAAGTCACCTAACCTCTCTGTGGCATTCTCATTTCCTATTCCAGGAGGAGATTCCATTAGTCTCTCTCTGCAGAACCTGTTAAGAATGAGGCCAGGAGGAGGTCACAGGTTATAGCTGGGTTAAGTCATGCCCAGATTCCTCTGGGGAGGGGAGGAGTGCTAGGGCCGCCCTGCCTCAAGGCAGGATGGGATCCTGGTTCTCTGCACTCTCTGGATTCCAGCGTGTCTTTTGACCTCCCAGAAGCTTTCCTGACCTCCAGGAAGGAGGGCGGCTACCTCAACTTGGACCCTTCCCCTCTTTCTCTTGAGCGCTCCCCTGCCCACCATGCTGGCTTCCCACCCCCTTGCTGTGCTCTGATCTAACCCAAGGACAGATGCAGGCTGAGAAACCTTCAGATTATCTTCTACCTACCTGACACTGAAGAAGAGTGTTAGGGTTACGTGTGGGACAGCCATGGCAGTGAACTTGGCCCATACAAAGACCCTTCGAGGGGGTTTTTTAGAAGTGTGGGATTGCCTGGAGGTCTCCCAGTGGCAAGGGAGGAAGGGGCCTGAGTAGATGTTGCTGGATCAAGGCTGGGACTGGGGGTAGGATGAGCACCCTTCCTGGACCAGACAACACGTGGTCTTCTGAGGGTTAGAGGGAGAAGGAAAGGCCGATCTTGTGCTACAGCCCAGCCCTCCCGGCACCTCGGTCCATGGAACTCTCCAGGCAAGAATACTGGAAGAAGTCACTCAGTCATGTCTGACTCTTTTTGACCCCATGGACAGTAGCCAACGAGGCTCCTCTGTCCATGGGATTTTTCCAGGTGAGAATACTGGAGTGGGTTTTCATTTCCTTCTCCAGGGGATCTTCCCGACCCAGGGATTGAACCCGGGTCTCCTGCATTGCAGGCAGATTCCTTACCATCTTAGCCACCAGGGAAGATTTCAACCCTGGAGGGTTTGAATCCCCTGGACAGCTTTAACAAACGCAGGTGCACAGACTCACAGCAGGGACTCTGATTTCCTCCATTGTGAACCCCTGCCTTACCTGGCTCCAGGTGAAGGGTACCCTCTCCATCACACCTCCCCTCCCCCGGTACCTGAAGGTTCTTCCTCCCCCCAGCTCCTGCCAGGAGGACACCTTGCTCACCCGGGGTGACTGTTGGCACACCTGTCTTTCCCGCCAGTGAGGCTTAGCCACCTTACCTGGCCACCCCGGCCACCCTGGCCAGGTAAGTGGAGTGGCATTTTCTGCTCAGGTGGGAGTAAAGTCTCATCATATATCTGTCCCTCAGCCTCAGGTTCAAGTCAGACGCACTGGGGAGTCACGGATCTGTGCCTCCTCTGCTCCCCCATCCAGCACTGGCTGGACAGTACCCCAGCCCTCCAGTATCCCGACAGCCACTGGAAGTGTGAGTGGTGATTGGTGGCAGCTGCTAGGCAGGCCAGCTGTGCAGCCAGGCCAGCCTGGGTGTCCAGTTACTTCCTGGATGGGCATCCAGCCTCATCATGACATGATCCACTTTTTAGGACCTCCCATTGAGGACCTCTCAGTCACCATCCCCTCCTCTGGCTTCTGCTTTGGCTTCTCCCACCATTATCACTCTTTCTAAAATTTTGGCTGTGCTGGGCAGCTTGTGGGATCTTATTTCCCCGACCAGGGATCAAACTCATGCCCTCTGCAGTGGAGGGGGAACATTCCAGTCATTCTGTCTCCTTAGAGTTCTCCAATTGACTGTGAATGACACTACTGAAACATCAACCTGCTCTAGAATGCCCTTCCCCACGTCACCTGGCAAACTCCTATTCAGTCCTCAAAACCTCACTTGAGTGCTGCTTCCCCTGGCAAGTCTCCCAGGACCTCTTGGTCTGCATGCAAGAGTGACTTGGCCTGTGATGAAGCAAATCTGCTCTGACTTCCAAGGTGGCAACTCTTCCTGTTGCTACCACCCACGGGGAATTTGGAGTCCTGAGAGGGAACCACAGAGTGTTCAGGTGAGGGGAGAGAGATATCACGCAGCGCTTGTGGGAGGCAGCCTGCACTGTGGGGCATACCCGTGAGGACTTGTCAGACTTTTATGGGACACAGCTGGCAGAGACTGCAGTGAGCTTCGCCCGCATGTCTCAAGCGAGAAGTCAGTAAGGGGTCTCCTCAAGTGAAAAGCAAAGGCCCACCTACCAAGGAGCTTTCCGGAGTGATGCACGTGCTCTGTATCTTGCTGGGGTTTTGGTTACACAGTGTGTTCGTTTGTCTAAACTCAGCCATGGTACACTCATGATTTTGTGCATTTTGCCACATACATATATTTTTATCTATTAAAAAAACACGCTTTAAACAAATGCTGAAATCCTGTGAACCATGTGCACGCTGAAGTGACTGATGCCTGCAATTTACTTTACAACGTGTCGGGAGATCACAGGGGATGAAGAGAGGGCGTCAGTGAGTTCAGTACTGCGTTCGCGGTAGAGTGCCGGTGGTGGGTAAACAGGTATTCCCTGTAAAATCCTTGCCACTTTGCAGTATGTTTGACAATTTAAAAACAACTTCCAATACAATGTTGGTGCAAGAAAGTGGAGGTCCGGGGCGGGAGATGGGACACTGGAGGTCTTTCCAGGGGAAGTGGCACTCAATTGAGGTTTTGAGGACTGAATAGGAGTTTGACAGAAGAAGGGAGAAGGGCATTCCAGAGCAGGTATGACGTTTCAGTAGCAGGCGGGAGGGGATGCTCTGCCTGCTTCTGAATAAGGCAGCCCAGGCTCCCAGCTGAGCATCCCAGGTCCTCCCGGAGGGACCGGAGGCTTTGGGGGTTTATAGTTTGCATTCACACTAGCGGCCTAAAGTGGGTATGCTTTATCCTGGCATGTGAGCCCTGCCACTCTCAACAGATCCCTCAGGGGTCCCCATAAACTCCCATGGGAAGTCCTGGGCAGGGACTCTACCCGACAATGCAATCAGGTCCAGGTAAGTGACGGGCCCCAAGTCACCCCCAGCACCCAGTAGAGTCTTTTTTAATGAGGCTTCTTTCTGCTCCTGGGGTGACAGTTACCTAGCAGGATTCGCCGTGTCCTTGAGTCCCCCTGCTGCACGGTGAGCCCCCAGGGGCAGGGGCCATGGCTGATTTTTCTTTGCCTCCCCCACGCTTGGCACAGCGCTGGCATGCGGTGAGGCTCGGAAATGTTTGCTGGGTGAGCAAACGCTCTCGACTATTTCATGTCGCCCACTGGATTCGGGCAGCCTGGGTGCTCTGACGGTGCGTGAAGCTAAAGGTGAGGCCATCTGCCAACAGCTGCCAACGGAGACGCCCTGAAGTTGCTTGCCAGGTGGGCGGAGGGGCATGGTTAGAGCTCAGAGTCCCTCTGTTGTAGGTCAGGATGGAGCTACCCAGTCTGGCACTGAGCGATCCAGAGCTTGCCCTCGCCTCTCGGGTGATTCCTGCAGCTCCCAGCAAGCTCCACTTGCCCAGACACTCAGCTCTACCTTCGCGCCGCTGCTCACCCGGTGTCCCCGGCCTGGACTGCCTTCTCCCTCTCTCCCTCCCATCTGACTGCGCCAGGCTCCCCAGGCCTCGGTCTCCCCAGGCAGGAGCAGTGACTGTTTCCTTTAACTTGTCCATTGCCCACCGGCCTTTCTGCTGGCCTAGCACCAATCAAACAGTGTTATTAATTAATTACTTATGTGGCATGCCCAATGATTTCTTTCCTTGTGTCTGGCTGAGCTCCCGAGGTCTACCTGTTATCCACACCCTAGCTCTCCCCTAGGGCTTAGCACCATGCCCCAGAGTGTTTAGCATCATGCCCGAGAGGGACAGAAGGCACCCCAGTGAGCTGGTTGACTGAGAGTGAATCTTCAGGGGTGGTTTTCAGTCCCAGGACCAGAACAGAAGCCATTTTTTTTTTTTATGAATGAAGCGTCTGAAATTGAAACCTGGCAACGTGAAGACAGGAGCGATGGTGCCCGGACAGAGAGGTGGGGATGGTAAGAGTCGAGACTCTCCAGCTCTCCTTTCTCCAGAGCCTCACCTCCCTCTCCTCCTTGACCCCGAAGGGGTCTCACATTGGCCCGCTCCCCCGTCTCTTTCTGAGCTGCCTTCTGTAAAGTGATCTTGCTATATTTACTTAAACTTCTATTTAAAGAGGAATTCCTCATAATTACTCAGCCGCAGAGAGCTGACACTGTTTGGCTCTGTTTATTTAGTTTCTCCTAGTGATTGGCAAAATGTCCTCAGTGGCTTTAAAGAGCAGATATAGACGAATGACCCGCTGGTCATAAAATAACGTATGATGTTCTTTTCTGTCCTCGTGGGAGATGGCATGTGGAGAGGAGGTGCCTCACCATCTCATCCCACGAAACGCTAAAGCCCATCATTTCTGATGTTGGATTAATGAAGCAGTTTTGTAATTTGTGAAAGGCACCCCCCCATATCATCTGGACATGAATATGTATGTGTACACAGCGTGTGCTCAGTACACACGCTGTAAACCCTTCTCGTGTGCACACAGACATTCACACCCACACACAGCCTCACAGACAGCAAAGGGCAGGCACGCCAACAATGGATTGAAGCAGGGATTAATACATCTATTTTTTTCTTCAAAAAAAACCTAATTGATATTTGGCTTTTAGCCCAGTAGTGGAACTAAAATAGTAAGTTATTTATATAGAAATGATTCCCTAGGCACTCCGCTCTCTTCTCCCTCACCCCGCTTCCACGCCACCGCCCATGCAATGACCTTCCTGCTCTAACAACCCAAAGGGAAAGGTATGCTGAATATCATTCGTGAAACTTTGTGGGGTTTTTTTTTGCCCCCTGGTCACGCTGTGTGGCTTTCGGGATTTTAGTTCCATGACCAGGGATTGAACCTGGGGCCACCACGGAGTTCTAACCTCTGGCCCACCAGGGAATTCCCTCATTCGTGAAACTCTGGCCAGGAGCTGGGCTCAGAGACGGTTGGCAATCGCGAGGGGGATTGGGGGAACTGATAGGGCACTGTGTCTTCTCCAGTGAATCCCGATGAGTTTGAAAGCGTGCAGGCAGCGGGGACAATTGTCACACCTCCCAAACGTGACCAGACCAACCTAACCCAGCGCAGCCGCCCACCCCTCCCTACTTCTCAAGAGCTCCTCTTGGCACCGTCCCACCAGCAGTCCTCCGAGTCTCCCTTCTTGGGCCACATCCTGTGTCCACGCCCCGTCTCCCATCCCTGTCCTACGCTCCCCTCCAGCAGCCTTGAGCTGACCCCTGGGGACCAGGGCAGCCTCCTGAGCTCTCCTCCGCCCGCCTTTCCCTGCGTGCTTTGCAGAGACCTTTGTGGGGCTGCCTGTGCCTCTGCAGCAAGAGCCCCTTAGAGGGGTTCGGGCCGTGCCCGGAACCCTGCCACGTCCTCGTATCACCGGGCACACAGAGTGGGGACCACGGAGTCGGTGGGGATAGCACGTGTTTGTGGCCTTACGTAGCGCAGTGCAGGAGCCGAGAGATGCGTGCTGTTGACCAGACGTGTTGGTCCTCGTAGCCTCCTTTCCGCCGGGCCCAGGCCTAGGCCAGTGGGCCTCCCTTTCTGGATCTGCCATAGCTTTGCCTCAAAATCTGGCCAGCCTGCCTGAAAGAGCCCGGGGCCTCCGTGATGTCATCCTCCATTGCTCCTTTGTCCCAGAAAGGGTTGACAGGGTGTCCCGAGCCCCAGCCGAGTCTTCAGTTGGTGATGATCTTTCCTTTACTTCCCGTTCTTTCAGTGACCTTGCTCCCCAGAAAATCAAGAGGACCATTTCTTCTTTTTTGGTGGCCCTGCCAAGTGGCTTGGGGCATCTAAGTTCTCTGACCAGGGACTGAACCCCTGCCGTGTCACTAAAAGCCCAGAATCCTAACCACTAGGCCACCGGGGAACTCCCAAGAGGACCATTTCTGTAAAAGAGATTAGACAAATAAAGATAGAGTTAGAAGCCAAGACCTTCCTCATTCCTCAACACAACTTACAGGGCTCCCCAAGTGCGCTCCACAGCCCCTGGGACAGCCTGCCCAGCCCACCGACCGCCCCAGCCAGCTGGGGGCCTGTCACCCCACCGTGTTCACAGCCCCTTCATCACCCGCTTTCCCGAAAGGTCGGCTACAACGCAAAGGCTAATAGATCCACCAAACCCTTTCCAGTGGTTGAATCCTAGCTTGAATTAACATAATTTCAACAAACATTGCCTTCTCTGGAGAAGGCAATGGCACCCCACTCCAGTACTCTTGCCTGGAAAATCCCATGGATGGAAGAGCCTGGTAGGCTGCAGTCCATAGGATCGCTAAGAGTTGGAGATGACTGAGCGACTTCACTTTCACTTTTCACTTTCATGCATTGGAGAAGGAAATGGCAACCCACTCCAGTGTTCTTGCCTGGAGAATCCCAGGGACGGGGGAGCCTGGTGGGCTGCCGTCTATGGGATCGCACAGAGTCGGACACGACTGAAGCGACTTAGCAGCAGCAGCAACAAACATTGACTGAGCACCGCTTGCTTCCAGGAGCTCCGCTTGCTTTTGTTGTTTAATCTCTAAGTCACGTCCCACTCTTCTGCAGCCCCATGGGCTGTAGCTTGCCAGGCTCCTCTGCTGGGATTTCCCAGAGCTCTGCTTACAAGTCAGTAAACACAGCACGCGGGCCACTGCTTTCATAGAGTTTACCGTCTAGCAGAGGGATTCCCAAGGTTTGGGTGCATGAGAATCACCGGGGGGAGTTGTTAAAGCCCAATGTTGGACACCAACCCTAGAGTTCCAGATTCACTACGTGTCGGACATGGAACCTGAGAATTTGCTGATCTAGAAAGTTCCCAGGTGATGCTGCTGTGGCTGGTCCAAGGACCACACTCTGAAAACCACGGGTCTAGCAGATCCGCAAAGAATCAGGACCCAGGGCAGTGATTTTTTTTTTTTGGCTTGTTGATTTTCCCCCCCCTTTTGTTTATTTTTGCCTTAAAAAAAAATTTTTTTTTTGGCCGTACCACGAGGCTTGTGGGATTTCAGTCCCTGGACCAGGGATTGAACTCAGACCAGTGACAGTGCCTAATTCTAACTACTCGGAGATCAGGAAACTCCCCAGGGCAGTGAATTTTGAGACTTTTAAAAGACTGGTAGTTCAGAAAAACAAAAGGGTGACAGGAGCCGGCAGCACGGGGCCCTCTGGCCCTCAGCATATCAGAGTCTCAAGATTTATTCTGGACTGGATGAGCTCCAAGATCCTTCCTAGGTCTTGTTTTCTAGAGGATGGATGAACTGGCAAGAGAGGGGGAAGTGAGCAAGGATGGGGAGGCAGGGCAGAAGGTTCTGGAAACCCTGGGGTTGGGCCGATAGTGGAGAAGAGGAGACGTCGGGTCTCCCTTGGCCTCCCCAGCTTGTCTCTTGGCTTCAGCAGTCTCCTCCGGGGCGGCTCCCTCTCCCAGGTCCCAGACACGGCTGCTGCATGGCTGGGGCCAGCAAGACCTGGGAGCCCACACGCTGCCCACGACACCTACGGTTTTAGAATCTGAAGAGCAGATGCCTCTCCTTGCTAAGCAACTTGTGAAACAAACAGCTTGCTTCAGGGCTTTCTTTTTTGAAGCTGACTTTGTTGTTGGGGTGGCGAGATGTGTATACAGATAAGCATCTCAAGGTGATGACATCGCAAGAATAATAAAAAAAAAATGCTACTTTGCAGTCTGTGTCCTTCACCTCTGAGGCATACTCTTCAAAATAACCACAGGTCAGTGCTCCTTAGGACCAGCTCTGGTGGCTGGGGGTGGAAGCAAGGAAGGGGCGACCACCGACAGACAGGCAGCTCTGCGGACATCTCTCCACCTTCCCCACCAGAGCCTCAGTTTCCTCATCTTAAAAATGGGCTGAGCTAGGCGGCTGTTAAGGTCCCTGCCCGTCCCCAGTTAGACACATAGAACTAATTAAAACTGGGTGTTTAACCAAACTCCATTGTTCACTGTAGTGGTGTTTGTTGTAAGTGAATGCTACCTTGATATATATAAGAAAAAGTTTTTTTTGTTATGATAAGGGGTCAGAGGCTGCTCCAGAGCCCTGAAGCTTCCACAATTTGTGAGGGCATCTCCCTAAGAAAAATATCATCAGAATTCCTAGGCTAAATTAGGAAGGGGCCTGGGCTGTGAGGGACCCTGAGGTTCAAGCTTCTTAGCTCCACGGGATCCCCTCTCCAGGTGATTAAAGGCCCTCTGTTGTCCTGGACAGACACCGGGGTCCAGAGTAGTGGAGACCCTCGAGACCGTTGTCACACGCTTGAATCTGCCTTGAATCGGCACGTTGCAAACCTGAGTGTCTCCCACGCCCATCCCGTCCTGGCCTGTGTTTTGGTCTTGACACTGCGGTTGCCTGGCAACTGTCTATCCTATAGGAATTCACACTCGCCCTTCCAGGCAGACGCACATTTAATTTCAGACCCGGAGTGCTCGGTGACGTGGGATGTCACCAGCCTATGCCCTCACAGAAATAACCCCAAGAACTCAGTCCAAAGTAGCTGAGGGAACTGATACCCGCATTTGATCTTATTCCCCTAAAATAGCTTGTTCCTGTTTATGGGGCCGCCGTGAGAGAGGGGACGCAGGGGCCTGGCTGTGCTCACGGCTTCCTCCCCCCCGCCGGCTGCTTGCTGCTCCACGGACACCGCCAGAGACACAGTGACTCAGGGCCTTGAACATGATGTAACACCTCTGGCTCCCGGGCGGGGTGATGGGGAACGTGTGTGACAGCTTTGGAATTCCAGGCAGGACCCTTGGTGCCTGCTGGCCAGTTCTTGACCAAGGTCAGGTTCAGCTGAGAGCTGGGCTCTTGAGCCTCCTGGGGGTGGCTGGGGAGGGTGTCCCGGCCTCTGGGTCAGAGCTCTTACTGAGGATGAGCTCAGGTCTTGGCCAGAAAGGACCGCACATCAGTTCATTCTCTCGAGTACTCCTTCTCAACCTTGACCCTGGACTGCAGTCATCTGGGGAGTCATAAAACACGGATCTGACGCAATAGTGAGATTCTAACATCACCAGGTGTAGTGTTATCTCTCTGACCAGTTAGCGTTTTCTTCCCTTTTGGCGGGTGTGTCTGGGGTCCCGGGCACCCCTAAGCTCTGACATCCCAGGGCCCTCTCTCACGCTCCCCAGGCTCCTAGGCCCTCAGCCAGGCATCAGGTCTTGACTGCCAGCCTACTATGTCCGGATCAGGGCTAGACTCCCCTGGATGGGTAACCCTGGTCCTTGAGGGTGCTGGGGAAAAGTTAAGACTCCTTGAAAGGTGCTGGGCTAGGACTGAGTAGGGAGAAGGTGGGGCCTGCACGGGGTGGTGGGTAATGAGTGAAGGTAGGAACTGGCTGCTGGGCTTTGAGAATATATTGTAATATATATTTTATTATCATGTTATATTCTACATCATATACATAATAATATAAGGCAGTGTGAGTATTAGTAAAGTAGAGCTCCCAAACAAGCAAGCATCAGTTCAGTTCAATTGCTCAGTCATGTCCGACTCTTTGTGACCCCATGGACTGCAGCATGCCAGGGTTCCCTGTCCATCACCAACTCCTGGAGCCTACTCAAACTCATGTCCATTGAGTCGGTGATGCCATCCAACCATTTCATCCTCTGTCATCCCCTTCTCCTCTTGCCTTTAATCTTTCCCAGCATCAGGGTCTTTTCCAATGAGTCCATCTGTTCATTGGTCACTTTATTTTTTAATTGTTGTTAAAAAAAAAAAGACAATATAAAAATCACCATAGGGACTTCTCTGGCGGTCCAGTGGTTAAAACTTGGAGCTTCCACTGCAGGGCACACAGGTTTGGTCCCTGATGGAGGAACTAAGATCCCATATAATGTGCAACCAAAAAACAAAAAAATTCACCCTCTTGTCCATTTTTAACCGTACAGTATCCATGAAATTAAAAGATGCTTACTCCTTGGAAGGAAAGTTATGACCAACCTAGATGGCATGTTCAAAAGCAGAGACATTACTTTGCCAACAAAGATTCGTCTAGTCAAGGCTATGGTTTTTCCTGTGGTCATGTACGGATGTGAGAGTTGGACTGTGAAGAAGGCTGAGCGCTGAAGAATTGATGCTTTTGAACTGTGGTGTTGGAGAAGACTCTTGAGAGTCCCTTGGACTGCAAGGAGATCCAACCAGTCCATTCTGAAGGAGATCAGCCCTGGGATTTCTTTGGAAGGAATGATGCTAAAGCTGAAACTCCAGTACTTTGGCCACCTCATGCGAAGAGTTGACTCATTAGAAAAGACTCTGATGCTGGGAGGGATTGGGAGCAGGAGGAGAAGGGGACGACAGAGGATGAGATGGCTGGATGGCATCACTGACTCGATGGACGTGAGTCTGAGTGAACTCTGGGAGTTGGTGATGGACAGGGAGGCCTGGCGTGCTGTGATTCATGGGGTCGCAAAGAGTCGGACACGACTGAGCGACTGATCTGATCTGATCTGATCATACTGTACGACTGTACAGCACCCCTGGTTCACATTGCTGTGTCTCAGATCTCCGGGTCACTTGCTTCTTGCCGAATAGAAACTCTACAGTCGGTCCTCCTCCCCGGCCTCTGCAGTCACCATTCTACTTTCTGTCGCCATGATTTTGACCACTCCGGGTATTTCATGTAAATGGAATTGGACTAGCTTGTTCTACTCAGCATAGCATATTCCAGGTTACCCATGGACCCAGGTTTATCCATGTTGTCATGTGTCACATAATTGCCTTCTTTTAAAAAGCTGAACGGCACTCCATCCCACATGTTTACCATGTTTTCTCTACTCATTCACCTGTCAGTGGACCCTGGGGCTGCTTCCCCTCTTGGCTATCGTGAATCACGATGCAATGAACACAGGTGTGCGAATATCTCGAGGCCTTGCTTTCGGTTCTTTTGGATATATACCTAGTAGTGAGGTTGTTGGACCAGACGGTGTTTTATTTCTAGTATTTTGAGGAACCACTGCACTGTTTTCCGTAGTGGCTGTGCCGTTTCCCACTCACCAGCAGTGCTGCCGGTTTCCCCACATTCTCATCCTCTTGTTATTTTCTTTCTGTCCCTCTTCCCTCCTGTGTTTTTTTCCTATTTTAAAAAATTTTTATTTATTTTAAATTGAAAGATAATCACTTTACAGTACTGTGTTGGTTTCTGCCATACATCAGCATGAATCAGCCTTAGGTATACGTATGTCCTCTCCCCTTGAACCTCCCTTCCGCATCCCACCCCATGCTACACGTCTAGGTTGTCACAGAGCCCCGGCTTGAGTTCCTTGAGCCAAACAGCAAATTCCCATCGGCTATCCACTTTACATATGGTAGTGTATATGTTTCCCTGCTACCCTTTTTTTTCCTTTTAACTGTGGCCATCCTAATGGGTGTGAAGTGATATCTCATTGTGGTTTTGATTTACATTTCTCTAATGATTGAGCATCTTATCATATGCTTGTTGGCCATTCATGTATCTTCTTCAGAGAAATGTCTATTCAGGTCCTTTGCCCATTTTTTTATTTGTTTTTAGTTGTTGAGTTGTAGGAGTTCTTTTACATATTACATACGTAATATGTAATATTTCTTTTACATATTACATATTCTGGATGGTAATCCTTTATCTGATATACGATTTGCAATTCTTCTCTCCCATTTTGTAGGTTGCCTTCTCTTTTGATTGCTGCTGTCTTTAATGTGCAGATCCTTGGTCAGTTTTTAAATACAATAGGGAGCTGACCAAATAATTTTAGAACACAAAAGAATCAATTAATTGCATTTCATATAATAAAATTTAGACCTCAAGATTGAGATAAAAATCAAAGCAATATTACACCTACCAATTAATTCTAGCAAGAAGTGTAGTAAAATTTTTAGAAAAGATGTTTGTTGGAGCTCTACTCTAAGACTCTCCTCCTGCACCTCACAGAGTGCCATGGACTCCCTGCCATGTAGAGTAGCAAGCCTCCAGCTAAGGGTCTATATTCTAGAGAAGAAGTATCTAGATCACGGGTTCTGGGAGGATGAAAGTGCTGGGGCCTCCTTGACTGCATCTTCCCTGGGTTGGGAAGATCCCTGGAGGAGGGCATGGCAACCCACTCCAGTTTTATTGCCTGGAGAATCCCCTGGACAGAGGAGCCTACTGGGCTACAGTTCATGAGGTCACAAAGAGTCGGACACGACTGAGCGACTATGTTCTCAGGGCATGCGGGACCTCACTCCAGGGCTGGGCTCACCCCGCCTGGACGCCCCTGGGTCCCCCTCCACAAGCCTCTGCCCACTGGGGGCCTTCCTCTCCTCCCCCAGCCCCCGTTCTTCAGTCTGCCTGAAGTCACGCGTGAACTGCCTCAGGTTCCCAGTGGGCTCGCCTAGTCTTTTTCCTTAGAACATTCACCTCACATCCTCGAGGCGTCTGGGCCCAGTCCATTGGGCCGGCTTCAGTCATAGTGCTTTGGGGGTCGCAGTTTTCTCCTGAGTGGATACATTGAAGGTGTGAGCACCAGACAAAGAGTCCAAGACCTCAGCAAGTCATGCGACCTCTCCAGGCCTCAGTTTCCTCTTCTGTAGAGTGGGAGTGATGTCTCCGCCGTGCCGAGTGCCAAAGGCTGAGGGGGAGTCCTGAGCCAGGTGTGTAGGTGATGGCGGACACAGGCCAACCCTCAGTTCCGTAACTGTTCACACAAGGCTTGGATGAACCAAAGCCACAGGTGTGATCCTAAAGTCCAGCTCAGGAAAGGTGCTCCGGGAAGAGGGCCTGGAGACCTCGGTCCAGCCCTCCCTGATCATCAAATTCCCTTTTTGTTCCTTGGTCAGTCACTCAACTGGCCCAGGCCTCAGTTTTCCTCATCTACAAAGTGGGAATAATGATACTCCTTTCATCTAACTCACCACTACAAAGAAATATACAAAAAAGTACTCACATATTGGGATTAACAGATACACACTGCTACATGTAAAATAGATAAATAACAAGGGCTTACTGTACGACACAGGGAACTATATTCAGTATATAATATCCTATAACAGAAAAGAATCTGAAAAATAATGTATATGTGTGTGTAGGTACACATTATATGTGCATAAGGCTTACCTGGTGGCAGAGATGGTAAAGAATCTGCCTGCAATGCAAGAGATCTGAGTTTGATCCCTGGGTCAGGAAGATTCCCTAGAGAAGGGAATGGCTACACCCACTCCAGTATTTTTGTCTGGACAATTCCATGGACAGAGAAGCCAGATGGACTACAGTCCATGGGGTCACACAGAGTCAGACTTGACTGAGAAACTAACATTTTCACTTCACGTTTCACTTTTTTTAACTTATACACACACACACATATCTATAAAACAATACATTACTTATACACAACAGATTCACTTTTCTGTACACCTGAAACGTTATAAATCAATTATACTGAGGGAAAAAAATTACTCACCTATATATGGTAAATGCTGGCTCTAAAAGTTTCGACGCTGATACGCTGTCCTCTCCTTTTCCAGGGCTGGCAGTGAGCACCGCTTCCTTGCCTTTGCAGGTGTCTTTGCACCCAAATCCCTGTTTCGTGTGTGTATTTATGTATTTACTCATATTTATTCTATTTTTGGCTGCGATGGGTCTTCACTGCGGTGCGCTGCCTCTCTGCCGCTCTGCTCAGGCTTTCTCTCGGTGTGACGAGCAGGGTCTGCTCTCTAATTGTGGTGTGTGGGCTTCCCCGTTGCAGTGGCTTTTCTTGCTGTGGAGCACAGGCTCTAGAGTGCTTGGGCTTCAGCAGTTGTGGCTCACAGGCTTCATTGCCCTGCAACATGTGAGATCTTATTTCCCAGACCAGGGATTGAACCTGCGGCCCCTGCATAGCAAGCCAGATTCTTAACCACTGGACCACCGGGGAGGTCCCCTGTGTCACAGATATTAAGATCTTCATCGTCTGAATGGGTTGATGAATTGGGCTGGTGGGATGCAACGGTGGAGACCCAATGTAGCAAGCAGTCCCTGTGGCTGGTTTCCATGGCCACTGGAGTCCCCAGACCTGGGCTCTGTGCTGTGCTTAGTCGCTCAGGCATGTCCGACTCTTTGTGACCTCATGAATTGTAGCCCACCAGGCTCCTCTGTCCATGGGGATTTTCCAGGCAAGACTACCGGAGTGGGTTGCCATGCGCTGCTCCAGGGGATCTTCCCAACCCAGGGATCTTCCCAGGTCTGCCGCATTGCAGGCAGATCCTTTACCATCTGAGCTACCAGGGAAGCCCTGGGTTCTAGCCTAGAGATTTTTATTCCCTGGACACAGGGCCTCTGATCCCTCTAGTGAGGCCAGTGGCATCATGCCCTGGCATAATGCATTATGCCCTGGCATAATGCTAGGCTTCAGCCAGGCCTGGACAGTGGTCCCTTCCTGGACAGGGCACAGGCCTCAGGGGTACGTGGGAGAAAGCGCTCAGGGCTGAGCTTTCTTAGGACCTGCACTCCAGGGTGGACAGGAGCTCTGGGCTGTCTCACCTCAAGGGCCTGAAATGTGTCCATTTTGCTTGACTCTGAGTCTGCCCCAACTGAGACCTGAGTCTGCTTACCCCCTGCCCATCCCCCTGCCCCTCACCCCCGGCCTCTGGGGCAGCTCCTCCCTGGCAGGGTAAGGAGGCTGGAGGTGGGCCTAAGAGGGAGGCAGGAAAAGATGGAAAGGAGAAAGCGGGGTGTGTGTGGGGATTCATCAGGTGGTCTGTGGGGTAAGTAGGGGGAGACGTCCATGGGCCCTGCCCAGTACACTCCTGGCTTCATCTCCACCAAAGCTGGCATGTTTCCCACGCTCCTGAAGCCCAGCAAGCAGTTTTGTCGTAAGTGACTAGTTAATAAGTTATGTTAGTGAGGTATGTGAGCAGAGCCTTCCGCTACAGAAGGTGGCTGACAGTACTTTCTCTTCCTCCTGTGCAGTGAAGAATGAAAATGAAACATATCTGCAGGAACAATTTGCAGTGGCTCAAGAGCTGTCTACACTTTGGGGTAAAGAGGGGAAGAGGGCTGTCGTTTCTCCGTGGCCCAGACAGTGCCTGGGACGCAGCCCACCACAGAGCTAGTGCTCAATGGAGGCTGATTGAATGCATGACCACCGGGTTGATTACGAACCAGAAGGATGGCATGAACCCAAGCAACCTCCATGCTATTGGGCCCAGAGGTCGGCTCTCAACCGTCACCTTGCGTCATCTGTCTGCAGAATTCAGGAGGATCAGCCCCTCCCCCTTGGCTCAGGCACAGCAAACACAGATCCCTTCCAGGCCTCCTCCTCCTCTTCCTCCTCGTCCTCGTCCTCCTCCTGGTCCTCGTCCTCCTCCTCGTCCTCATCCTCCTCCTCGTCCTCGTCCTCCTCCTCGTCCTTCTGCCCAGGCTGCTTCCACGTCTTCTCTCTGCCCGCTTCAGTCACATGCTCAGAACGTGGTCCTTGAGTTGCGCTGTCGGCTTCAAGGAGGAGCTGCTGGTGGCCTCACCCAATCTCCTCAACTCCAGGCTCATCCACCCACCAGCTTCTCTGACCTCTCCACGTGGACATCTAGTGACCTTGTCAGACTCAACAGGATGAACCTCAGACTCCTAAACTCCCTGAAGACCGCTCCCTGAGAGGGTTCCCTCGCTTGGTCAGTGGCAACCCCATCCTTCTGTGACTCCCTAAACCCTGCAGTCATCCATGAGCGCTCCTTTCTCAGACCTCATGTCCAATCTGTCACGGACTCTGCCTTCAAAGCATAGTTAGAATGCAGCCCCTTCTTGTCCCCTCTATAACCACGGTAGTCTCATCTGAAAGTGTTCATTATGCTCTGGTGTCCCTGGGCCACCCTGGTGTCCCTGCAGTCTGATCTCAACACAGCAAACAGAGTAGCCTTTCAGAAAGCAAGCCATATCCCACCTCTGCTCAAAACCCCCAACCCTCCAGTGGCTCCTTGCTCGGCCTGGAGTAAAACCAAATAGCTGACAGTCGTCTGTTGCAGCATTTCTCAGAGCAGGTGACTCAGATGTACACTCATGCTTGAGAAGTACTGGTCTAAGAACGACCTACTTCATCTGGTCCTACCGCCTCCCTGGCCTCATCACCTCCCCACCCCCAGCAGTTACTTCATTCCAGCCGAACAAGCCGCCTTGTCGACCCCCAGACAAACCCCTGCCCCGGGACCTTTGTCCTGGCTGCCCACTCTGCTCCTCGCCTCCTTCAAGTCTTGGCTCTGTGTCACTTTCTCGACTGGGCCTTCCTTCCCCCCATTTTAAAAACTTCAACTCTGTTTTCCGTTATAGTGTTGCTTACCTTTTGATGTTTTATATCACTTATTTCTGATGCTTCCTGCTTAGAGGCTAATGCCTCCCACTAGAATGTCAATTCCCCTTGGAAGGGACTTCCTCTTTGTTCACTGATGCATCCTAAGTGCCAATAATGGTTCCTGCTTCAGGGTGTGTTTGTTGAGTGAATGAACGAATGGACAAATGAATGAATGAAAATCCACATGACCCCGAAGAGCAAAAGCTACAGTTTATTGAGCATATATTTTGTTCCAATCTTTTGTTCAAACATCTGCTCTAATTCTCTCAAAATTCCTGCAAGGTACATAGCACAATCTTCATTTCCTGGATTGAGAACTTGACTCAGAGAGGTTAGGCAGTGTGCCAAAAGTTGCCCAGCAAGAAGGGGCTGGAGTTTGGTGTCTTTCTGATTTGGAAGCCTCTGCTCTTTCCCTGATACCAGGTAACCATTTCCGAAAGCCTTCTACCTGTGCCCCCCAAAGGCGGCTGCAGCCCCCCAAAAGCGGCTGCAGCCCCCCAAAAGGAGGTGACGTAGTCTCAACGCTGCGGCTTGGGTAAACCCACTGCGTCTGGGAGACACACCGTAAAAGGTAAGGCAAGTCCTGGACAACCGGGACCCGTCCATCTGTGGGTCAGAGCACAAGAAGAGAACCCAGGCTCCTCCGAGTCCGCGCGTGGCGAGGAGGGGGCTGGGGAGCGGGTGGGCCGGCGTGATGGTCGGGCTGCCATCCAGCCTTCCTTCGATTCTCATGCAGCCCCTTAGAGGGTGTACCCCTTCACCTGGTGGCGAGGAGGGGGCTGGGGAGCGGGTGGGCCGGCGTGATGGTCGGGCTGCCATCCAGCCTTCCTTCGATTCTCATGCAGCCCCTTAGAGGGTGTACCCCTTCACCTGGTGGCGAGGAGGGGGCTGGGGAGCGGGTGGGCCGGCGTGATGGTCGGGCTGCCATCCAGCCTTCCTTCGATTCTCATGCAGCCCCTTAGAGGGTGTACGCCTTCACCCAGTCTCTAAGCAACCGCCTTCTGCAGCAGGCGGGAAACGATCCATTAATGATACGTTAGGAAACCCTTACTGAAAATAATTACACCCTCCTCTGAGCGACGTGTCAAAACACGCAGGGTCGTCAGCACAGGCAGAGCCCGGAGGCCAGCCCCTTCCCTCCAGCCCCTTCCTCCCACTCGCTCTCCTCAACGTGGTATGTCTTCTGCCTGTAGACCCCCTTCCCCCTCTTCCTGAGACTGGCAAAGTGGGGGGCACCCACAAAACCCACACCCCTTCGCTTTCATAAACCACGCTGTTCAGCTGTCACAAGCCTCAGAGGACGGACCTCAGGCTCACAGAAGGTCTGGAATCAGGGCTGCCCCAGGAGCCCGGGATGGATGTCACTGTAGCTGCTGGCCCCTATCCCAACTCCCGCAGTGGGATTTGCAGAGTTATCGGGGCCTTAGGGCTCTGGCAGACCCGGGCTTCAGCCCCTGCGTGACCTTGAGCCAGGCATTTGACCTCTCTGAGCCTCAATTTCCTCACACATCAAGTGGTCATGACGAGTTTGTAGGGTTGTGGTAATTAAATGACCTTTAACCAGTGGGCCTTGCTCTGTCCTGGAACATGGCCCGTCGTCAGGGTTTCACAGAGATGCGTGACTCTCTTAGGGCCAATGTGACTTAACGGTGAGACATAAAATACAGAGCACCCAGTAAGCAGGGAGGAAGTTTGGAAGAAGATAGAGATCTGGGGACCCCCAGATGATTAGGAAGAGCCGGCCTAGAAGGATGGGGAGGGTTTGCAGAGTCAGAGGGACAGTCAGAGAGGCAGCGCGGGTGGGTCTGACTGGAGGGAGAGAGAAACACTGAGCAATGTGCAAGCGGATCCCCTTCACTGACCTGACTCCTCTCTCACCAGAATTCAGGTTCCCGTGGATTGGAATCTGCCTGTCTGGTTTCCCTGTCTTCCCACCACCTGCCTAGAGTCGTAGATGGTTATGGAACGAAACAACCAAGAAAGGAAAAAAGATGATATGCCAGGCCAGACCCACCACCCAGGATCCCAGAGGCCCAGGAGCTGACTCTGGAGGCCGTGGCAAGTGGGGTGCATTTGGGTTGCAGCGGGTACGTGTATGAAAAACGCTTCTCTCTACCTTTCTTCCAGGAGGAAAGTCTGAATTGTTAAGAGGGGTAATCTCTGGAGAGTGGGAGAATGAGGGTTTGCCAACATTTACTTTTTATATTTTGCTGTTTAAATTTTAAAGGAACAAGTCATTTTGCAATTTTTTTTTTTTTTAAAGTCAACAGATTGGAAGAAAGTTTGGAACTACTGGAGCAGGGGACCGAGGAGACACATTGGTCCTTGCAGGGTAGTTGGTGGGGAACGAAAAGTGAATGTTAGTCGCTCAGCCGTGTCTGACTCTTTGCGACCTCATGGACTGTAGCCTGCCATGGGATTCTCCAGGCAAGAACACTGGAGTGGGTTGCCATTTCCTTCTCCAGGGGATCTTCCCAACCCAGGGATTGAACCTGGGTCTGCTGCATCGCAGGCAGATTCTTAACCATTGGAAGCATCACGGAAGCCACCAGGGAAGCTGGTGGGGAGGTCAGCCTTAATTGTCCTGGGGAAAGAGTCAGACACCCTCTGCCTCCTGCACTACAACAGGCTGTGGGGCCTGGTGGACAGGAAGAGTGCGCTCTGGACCGCCCAGGGTCCAGTCACTCCTGAGGACGGCTGACGGCCACACGGGGAGCAGAGGATGACGGCTCTCCCTGTCCCTGCACCGCCTGGTCACCATAGCTGAACTCCTTACCTAGGGAGAGAGAACCACTCATCATTGACTTTGGGGCTCCAGTTGGGACTGCAGAGGGTCTTGTAGTCTTGCCGGCACAAGCATCTTCTTTCCTTGTAAATAAGGCTTGCTTTGAGCCTTCCAATATGATGGGCTGATTCACTGTCAGAGGCAGAGCCAAGGGTGGGACACCTCCCAGGTGAGTGGGGGTCACCGGGCAGAGAGGGCAGAACTATTCTGGAAAGGGGAACACAGAGATCAGCGCCAAGCCCTGCTCAAGCAGCGGGTTTGACAAGAGGTTTAGGCTGGGTGGGGAAGGCTGGCTGCAGGACCCTCTCGGGGCTTCATCCAGACAGCTCTGGGGCATTTCAGAAAGATGCCAGCTGGAGGAGGCCTGCAGAGGAGGGCAAGAGGCCCGAGGACCACACCCTGGGGCCTGTGGAAGGGTAGAGGGGGGCAGCTGTGCCACTGTTCTGCAGAAGGGACGAGAAGGGGCTCAAAGGGACAGAAAGATTGAGGCGCTGCCCCATTCCTGCTAGTGACCTGCCACCTCACCCCCATTCCCACCCTTTGCCAGCAACAAAATCACCCACAGCTGACTGCTTTTTCCAGCTCTCTCAAGTGCTCAGACAGTAAAGAATCTGTCTGGAGTGCAGAAGACCCAGGTTTGATTCCTGGGTCAGGAAGATCCCCTAGAGAAGGGAATGGCAACCCACTCCAGTATTCTTGCCTGGAGAATTCCATGGACAGAAGAGTTTGAAAGCTACAGTCCATGGGGTCACAAAGAGTCGGACATGACTGAACGACTAACACTTTCACTTTCTTTACTTTTCAAGAGCATATCTTTTTTAGAAAAATTGAGTAATTTATTTATTTAGCTGCATTGAGTCCTAGTTGTGGTGGGCAAGCTGTAGAATGTGGAATCTTCCTGGACCAGGGTCAAACCTGCATCTTCTGCATTGCAAGGTGAGATCCTTACCACTGGGCCACTGGGGAAGGCCCAAGATCATATCTTTTTAATTTTTCCTTGTTTTTTGTGTGTGTGTCAGTCACTCAGTTGTGTCTGACCCTTTGTGACCCCGTGGACTGTAGCCCACCAGGCTCCAAGGGGATTCTCCAGGCAAGAATACTGGAGTGGGTGGCCACGTCCTCCTCTAGGAGATCTTCCCAACCCAGGGATCGAACCTGCATCTCTTATGTCTCCTGCATTGGCAGGTGGGTTCTTTACCCACTAAGCCACCTGGGAAGTCCTTTTCTTCATTAATTTTTAGAATATCAAATATGTGTTGGCTGAACATTATAATACAACACAAACGTAAGGAAATAAGAAATGCCAGTCTGCCCCAGCCTTGGTCCAGCTGCTTCCTTCTTTCAATCCCAGTCCCTGGAGCTACCAGTTTCTTCTCTTTCCTTCTCTCTCCTCTCTCTCTCACGCACTCATAATATTTTTATTCTGTATTATTGTTCAGCTTTGATTTGTTTCGTTTCCATAAATTTGGGCCAACCTTTTGCGTATTCCTCTATAACTTGCTTTTTCATTCAATAGCACAGTATCATGGAAACCCCTTGGAATGAATGTAATGCCTGAGGTGCATGGTATGAGGCTGCACTTTCCTGGAACAATCCGTATGGATGGGCATTCCGGTTGTCTCTAACGTTTTGCTAATTCAGACAAAGCTGCATGAACATCTTTCGAAAACCATCCTCGTGGACTTGAACAATATTTTCCCACATGTGGAACTGCTGGGTCGAAAGTGAGGTTTAGGGACGTCCCTGGCAGTCCAGTGGTGAATACTTTGCCTTCCAATACAGAGGGTGTGAGTTCAATCCCTGGTAGAGGAGCTAAGTTCCCACATGCCTTGTGGCCCCAAGCCAAAACATAAACCAGAAACAACGTTGCAACAAATTCACTAAAGATTAAAAACAATAAGTGAGGTATATGTGTAAGCACCTGATTGCTGTTACTAAACTAACCCCACAAGAGGAGGCCCAATTTGCTTTCAACTGATACTGCCTGATAACTGTTCTCACATCCCTCCCAACATTGCATGTTATTAATTTTTTAAGCTTTTCCCCACATTAATAGAAGAAAAATAATACCTCAATGGTGTCATTTTGTATTTCCTCTGATTGCAAAGAAAGGCATTGCCAAAGAATGCTTAAACTACCACACAATTGCACTCATCCCGCACACTAGCAAAGTAATGCTCAAAATTCTACAAACCAGGTTTCAACAATACGTGGATCATGAACTTTCAGATGTTCAAGTTGGATTTAGGAAAGGCAGAGGAACCACAGATCAACGTGCCAACATCCGTTGGATCATCGAAAAAGCAAGAGAGTTCCAGAAAAATATCTACTTCTGCTTTATTGACTATGCCAAAGCATTCAACTGTGTGGATCACAACAAACTATGGAGAATTCTTCAAGAGATGGGAATACCAGACTATCTGACCTGCCTCCTGAGAAATCTGTATACAGGTCAGGAAGCAACAGTTATAACTGGACATGGAATAACAGACTGGTTCCAAATTGGGAAAGGAGTATGTCAAGGCTGTGTATTGTCACCCTACTTATTTAACTTCTATGCAGAGTACATCATGAGAAATGCCAGGCTGGATGAGGCACAAGCTGGAATCAAGATTGCCAGGAGAAATATCAATAACCTCAGATATACAGATGACACCACCCTTGTGGCAGAAAGTGAAGAGGAACTAAAAAGCCTCTTGATGAAAGTGAAAGAGGGGAGTGAAAAAGTTGGCTTAAAGCTCAACGTTCAGAAAACGAAGATCATGGCATCTGGTCCCATCACTTCATGGCGAATAGATGGGGAAACGGTGACAGACTATTTTTTTGGCTCCAGAATCATTGCAGATGGTGACTGCAGCCATGAAATTAAAAGGTGCTTGCTCCCTGGAAGAAAAGTTATGACCAACCTAGACAGCATATTCAAAAGCCAGAGACATTACTTTGCCAACAAAGGTCCATCTCGTCAAAGCTACGGCTTTTCCAGTGGTCATGTATAGATGTGAGAGTTGGACTGTGAAGAAAGCTGAGCGCCAAAGAATTGATGCTTTTGAACTGTGGTGTTGGAGAAGACTCTTGAGAGTCCCTTGGCCTGCAAGGAGATCCAACCAGTCCATTCTAAAGGAGATCAGTCCTGAATGTTCATTGGAAGGACTGATGCTGAAGATGAAACTCCAATACTTTGGCCACCTGATGCAAAGAGCTGACTCACTGGAAAAGACCTTGATGTGGAGAAAAATTGAAGGTGGGAGGAGAAGGGGACGACAGAGGATGAGATGGTTGGATGGCATCACTGACTCAATGGACATGAGTTTGAGTAAACTCCGGGAGTTGTTGATGGACAGGAAGGCCTGGCGTGCTGCAGTCCATGGAGATGCAAAGAGTCAGACACGACTGAGCAACTGAACTGAACTGAACTGATTACTGGAAAGAAAAATGTATCTTTTTATACATTTATGAAAAATTTTATTTTCTTTTGGGAATTTCTTCCCTCCAACTTTTGCCTGTTGAGTTCTTTTGCTTGTGTGTAGGTGGTGCAGTGATAAAGAACCCACTTGCCAATGCAGGAGATGCAAGAGACGCGTGTTTGATCACTAGATGGGGAAGATCCCCCGGAGGAGGAAATGGCAGCGCGATCCAGTATTCTTGCCTGGAAAATTCCATGGACAAAGGAGCCTGGCAGGCCACAGTCCATGGCATTGCAAAGAGTCAGACACGACTGAGTGACTGAGCTCAACACAACACACCATAGACTCAGGCTACAAGTCCTTTATATTTTACATCTGATGCAAACAAATAGGGATGTTCTCGTGGTCTGCCATTTGTCTTTGAACTTTGTTTATGCTTTGCTTTATGCTTTGTTTTGCTCCTCTTTCAGTTTCTAAGTAGCCAAAGGATTCCTTTCTGCTTTCTGGGTGTCCCCACATCTCGTAAATACTACCCTTCAAGGTAAAAATGATGGCACGGTGGGAGGAGGGCTTGACATGGAACTCAGACTTTGTTGGCACAAAAGCCCAGTCCATAGGCATTACCCCCAGAGAGGTATTTTTCCTGGCAGAAGCCTGGGCCTGTGGCCTCCGGCTGCCCTTGGGACAATCCCTCATGCCCTCAGGAGCCTGCAGACTCCCTCCTTGGCCTCCACTGGCCAGGGAGGCGGGAGAGAAGGAGAGCAGGAGACAGGATTTGCTTCTCCCCCAGCCGTCTCCAGACGCCATCCTGCTGGGAGAGCGGACGGCGGGAGCGTTGGCTCCATGGCCCAGATAGGAGAGATATGCTAATGGCCTCTTCCGGAAAGACTGGGGCTCGGGCTCCAGTGGGCAGACCAACTGACCACAGCTCAAGTCCAGCAGAGAGGCCAGTCTTATCTCTGGGGCCTCTGCAGGGCGCCTCCGGAAAATGGGTCAGCGGAGGCGGCCTCTGGAGCAGACCCCGCGCTCTCCCTACCCCCACCCCACCCTCCACCCCCCAGGACTCCCATTCAGTAGCAATGACCATGGCTGCCCTTTAGTTGGTAAACATTTGGGGTTTTCCCTGTTACAGAGCTACTACGTGCTGTGCTGTGCTTTAGTCCCTCTGTCGTGGCAGACTCTTTGCGACCCCATGAACTGTGGCCTGCCAGGTCCCCCTGTCCATGGGGTTTTCCAGGAAAGAATACTGGAGTGGGTTACTATTTCCTCCTCTAGGGGGTCTTCCCAATCCAGGGATTGAACCCAGGTTTCCCGCATTGCAGGCAAATTCTTTACCATCTGAGCCACCAGGGAAGCCCATGAATACTGGAGTGGGTAGCCTGTCCCTTCTCCAGGGCATCTTCCTGACCCAGAGATCGAACCAGGATCTCCTGCATTGCAGGCGGATTCTTTACCAGCTGAACCACCAGGGAAGCCCAAAGATACTATAAACTACATGCAAAAATCACAGCCATCCCAGAAATGAGCCATGTGGAATGTACCAGTCACTTGGGCCCCCTACCTCCCCCCACCAGGCCTGGAGTCTGTCCAGGGCTGATTCGAGTTTCTCTCCCTTCTTGAGCCTCTTTTCCCAGCCATTCCAAAAACGCGTGCACAATGTGATCTTGACTTCAGAATGTTACACACAATACTTCCTAATGATCTAAAAGTCTCACGCTTATCTGAGCTCGGGTTCCTTTTCCCTGGTCTTAGTGTTGTGCTGTTTTTTTTTCCCTCCTCTCCTCTTTTTAAAAACCTTTCTTATCATGAAACAAGCATAGATAAAAGTGTATTTAAGACAAATGTAAGGATGACTAAAGGATTGTAAAGAAATGCCCACACCCACCACACAGATCCTGGGAACGTTCCACAGCTCAGAAGCCACCCCGCACTCCGGGGGCCCTTGCAGCCACGGCGTCCTTCTGGTCTCCCATCCTGACTGCGCCTCATCGCTTCCTCTCTTTCCTGTGTATCCGCCCCATGTAGTTTGGCTTTGCCTGTTTGCGTCTCTATTTCTTAGTGGCTTCCCTGATGGCTCAGGGACTTCCCGAAAGCTCAGATGGTGAAGAATCTCTCTGCAATGCAGGAGACCGGGATGTGATCCATGGGTCAGGAAGATCCCCTGGAGAAGGAAATGGAAACTCACTCCAGTACTCTTGCCTGGAGAATTCCATGGACAGAGGAGCCAAAGAGTCAGACACGAATAAGCGACTATCACACACACAGTCCCTGACGGCTCAGATGGTAAAGAATGGGTGAGGTCAATGGTCTTGTGTTCCCAAGGGTGGTCTCCTGGGTCAGCTCCAGACCCCCAGCCTGCATCCGCACCTCTCTAAGCATCACCTGTGGAGAGGGCTGCCCTGGCCTCCAGGCTCACCGTCCACAGGTGAGAGTTCCTTCTCCCGTCACCACTGCACAACCTCAGGCAGGTAATTAAATGCTATAAGCTTCAGTGTCTTCTCTATAAAGTGAGACATTGGGAGCAATGGATGTGTCATACCTGAAAAGCATCTGGCCCAGTTAGTAAGCAGCATACTAACGCTGGCTCTTACTCTTGAAACTTCCCACCTCCTTACTGAGGCTAGTCCTAGTCCCAAGACTGGGTATCGTTTTCCCGTCTCTTTGCATGGGACTCTCTTGCTTCTCCATCAGGGCCCAATCCAAATGCCTCAAGCTTTTATGACAGCCTCCAGGCAGTGACTTGCTCCTCCGGCATTTCTTTCTCACCCTGCATTCCTACCTTCTAAAAGCCTAATAAAAATCTCTGTCATTTGTTGGGCAACTATTGCATGCAAGCTCTTTCTACACGTCATCTGTCATTCTGGCATCAACCAGGAAAAGTCGATTACAGCTCTGTTTTATAGGTGAGCAAATTGAGGCTCACAGAGGTTAAGGGAATTTGCCCAAGGTTACAGAGTCACTAAGTGAGGAGTCTGGGAGTCAAATCCAGGATGGCAGAACTCATCCAGGGCCACCACCAGCCTGGGCAGTCTTCGGACATGTTTGCCGAGGCAGCTTTTCCTTGGGGCACACGTAGCCCTCAAAGGGGTGAAAGTCGTACAGATGGCATCCAGGCGGAAGATGAGACCCGCTGAGCCACTGGCAAACTTGGGTGAGCCATGGACAGGAGGGATCCATAGGAATGGCAGGTGCCCCAGGCGCCAGAGCGGGTCTGACCGTGCCTGGGGAAATGGGAAGGCCCCTGCGGGATGCCTGCTCAGAGGCCCCGGAATCTACCTGGGAAGGCCCAGAACCTTCTATGAACCTTACATATCTTCTGAACTTTAGCATAGGTACGACGACCCTGGAGGTCTTATTACTCAGTTAATGCTTTGTATGCACATGCTCAGTTGCTTCATTTGTGTCCAACTCTAAATGACCCTATGGACTGTAGCCCGTCAAGTTCCTCTGTCTATGGGGATTCTCCAGGCAAGAATACTGGAATGGGTTGCCATGACCTCCTCCAGGGGATCTTCCCAACCCAGGGATCAAAAACACGTCTGTTTCCTGCATTGGCAGATGGATTCTTTCACCACTAGTGCCACCTGGGAAGCCCCAGTTTGTGGTTCAGTTCAGTCACTCAGTCATGTCTGACTCTGCGATCCCATAGACTGCAGAATGCCAGGCTTCCCTGCCCGTCACCAACTCCCGGAGTTTGCTCAAACTAATGTCCATCTAGTCAGTGAGCCCATCCAACCATTTCATCCTCTGTTGTCCCCTCCTCCTCCCGCCTTCAATCTTTCCCAGCATTAGGATCTTTTCTAATGAGTCAGTTTTTTGCATCAGGTGGCCAAAGAATTGGAGCTTCAGCTTTCAGCATCAGTCCTTCCAATGAACATTCAGGACTGATCTCCTTTAGGATGGACTGGTTTGATCTCCTTGCAGGCCAAGGGACTCTCAAGAGTCTTCTCCAATACCACAGTTCAAAAGCATCAATTCTTCAGCGCTCAGCTTTCTTTATAGTCCAATTCTCACATCGTACATGACTACTGGAAAACCATAGCCCTGACTAGACGGACCTTTGTTGGCACAGTAATGTCTCTGCTTTTTCATATGCTGTCTAGGTTGGCCATAGCTTTGTGGTAGTTGTGGCCAATTTAGAGGCAGCAACCTTCACCCTCTTGACCTTGAGGGACTGTGTAAAGAAGTGGCCAAAGGCCCCAGAGTCAGACAGTCTGGATTCAAGTCCAGCTCAGTCACCCTCTGCTTGTGCTACCTTGAGCAAGCTACTTCTCTATGCTTCAGCTTTCTTATCTGTAAAATTGTGATGAAAGATTGTACTTACCACCTCTACAGAATTGTGATTAAAGATGCTACTTGCCTCATGTGAATGTGAAGTCGCTCAGTCACGTCCGACTCTTTGTGACCCCATGGACTGTAGTCTACCAGGCTCCTCCATCCATGGGATTTTTCAGGCAAGAATACTGGAGTGGGTTGCCATTTCCTTCTCCAGGAGGTCTTCCTGACCCAGGGACTGAACCCGGGTCTCCTGCATCGTAGGCAGACGCTTTACTGTCTGAGTCACGAGGGAAGTCCCTTGCCTCATAGAGTTGTTATTAATGGAGGGATTAAGGAGTTTGTACATGCTCAGCACTGTAGGGGTTTGTGTTTGTGTGTGTGCAGTGGGGTGCTTACCCTTAAACCAATGGCCAAGGATCCTGAGGGCTCTGGGAGACCCCAGTGGGTCCCAGTTCTTCTAGAGAATGTCGGGCCACTGGACAACATCCGTGAGTATACATCCCCCTGGATGCCAAGACTTCCCTAGGCCTGGGTTCATCTCAAGAAAGGTGCACCTCGCTGACTCAGGAGCAGAGAGAGGAAAGAAGGAATGCGTTGGAAAGTCATCTTGGTGTGCTCTGGACCTCATGCGAGGTGTTTTACAAACATCGATTTCATTTGTATTTACCACTCTGTGAGATAGGTGGTATCAAACCCCGTTTTGTGAAAAGAAAAAAAAAAAGAGGCTCAGAGAGGTTAAGTAACATGCCCAAGGTGACACAGCACTGGCATTTATTCCAGGTCTATCTGGCTCCAGAGTCCGAACTTTCCTTCTACAACTAACTTACTGCCTTAAGGTGGGCAGCCAGCCTTCTGGTGTTGTCCTGAGGGGATGACTAATGTGATATCTTTTATTCTCAAAAATTCCTGCTTCCCAGAAATAGGTTCAGAGCCTTAAGAGACTGGGACTGCGCTGACTCTCCAGATCACTTTGGGGAGTACTGTCACCCTAACAACACTATGCCTTCCAATCCATGAGCGCGGGACGTCTTTTCATTCAGTTCAGTCTTTTAAAATGTCTTTAAATGTTTTGTAGTTTTCAGAACATAAGCTCTACATTTCTTCAGTTAAATTTATTGCTAAGTATTTTACTTTGGATTGTTATTATGAGTAGAATTTCCCCCTTTAATTTCATTCTGGATTGTTCACTGCTGATGTACAAGAATAAAGCCGGTTTTGCACTGTGGTGTTGTGGCCTGCCAACCTGCTGAACTTGTTCACCAGTTCTAACAACAATCAGCTCAGGGCTCTCGGACGCCCGGCCTGCTCTGGGGTGACTTAAACCAGAGGATGGAAGTAGGGCTGGCAGGGGAAGATGTTAGGGGGACTATGGGTCTCCTGTCACCAGCTCCCCCAGTGCTGGTGGGCCCTGCTCCCCACCCCACCCCCAGACAAGGAGCAGCATCTTGCTGATCTTCACCCAGGGCCAGGGGACACACACGTGCACACTCCCCTGCTCTGCCCTCAGAGGAGACTGAGGCTCTGGGCCCATCCCTGGCCTGGGGGCATCTCCGCCTGCCCTCTCTCCCCCAGCCGGCTTCCCCTCTTCAGTTACAGGGCCCACTGCTTCCTGCATTCTTACCTCCCTCCTTCTCGCTCCTAGTTCTTCCTCAGGACTCCACTCTAACGGGGCGGCCCCTCCTGCCCTTTAGAGCCCCCCTTGGCCCTTTAGCCCCGGTGTGCAGCATCGTCGGGTTGACCCTCCCGGATATGCAGTCAGAGGCATGTGTGTGTTTGGGAGACGCAGGATGGGTGAGAGGGGTGGCCGGGCAGGAAGCCAGCATCGGGCTGGGGAAGGCCCCTCCAGAGTCTGACCCCGTTCTCCCACATCCCTGGCCCCTGGATAGAGGCCCCATTCTTCTGGGGCGACTCCCAGCCCGCCTGGGCTCCAGGCCCTGATGAAGATACGAGATAGAGGAGGTATTTATGGCGCATCCGCCCAGAGGAGACGCGTGGCCTCCCAGCCGTGACCTCAGCGCTCACGGGTGCACCAGGCGGGTTCCAGCTCGCAGAGGGGAAAACTGAGGCCTGGGAGGGAGACAGTTCATCAAGAGACGCCTCCCTGAGGGCCAGAGCGTTTAGGGCAAGAGCAGTCTCCTTCCTCTTTCACCAAACCCACGGGAATAAGGGCAATTTGCATACAGAGGTCGTCTGCTCCTAGAGGGCGTCTGGGTGCAGGCCCGCTCAGGTCTCTACCCTCCTGGCTGGTATCGCCCTCCCCGTCTTCAGGCCTGTGCTGGCAGCTGCCCTCTGGAGAGGGTTCACAGGGCAAAGCTGCTGCTGCACACCAGACTCTACTGGGGAAACTGAGGCCGAGGCCTGGGGCTTCCCTAGTGGCTCAGTTGGGTAAAGAGTCTGCCCGCAAAGCAGTAGACCTGGGTTCAGTCCCTGGGTCAGGAAGATCCCCTGGAGAAGGGAATGGCAACCCACCAGAGTATTCTTGCCTGGAGAATCCTATGGGCAGAGGAGCCTGGCGGGCTGCATACAGTCCACGGGGTTGCAAAGAGTCGGACAGGACCGAGTGACTAACACTTTCACTTTCTTGGGAGTCTCGGGGGTGGGGCGAAACAGCAAGGTCACAAGTGTGGATGGGGACAGGGGGCCGTGCACAGGGCTGCTGGGGGCAGCTGAACAGATCCCCTAAGGAGGAGTGGACCCTTCCCCGCTGCCCCGGGCTCATGGTGCCCTCGCTGCAGGCCTCGATGGGGGAAGGGCCCTGCCCGGGTGCTGCTATTCTGCGCCCCCGCCTATGGCCCTGTTCAGGGTGAAGGTGGCAGACACAGACAGTTTCCCCCTTACGTCCAGGGCCTCCGTCCACCCAGCTCTGGGATGGCTTTGCGCTTGGGGCCCAGCAGCCTGTGGGAGTCCTCTGCATCTCCCTGGCTGGCCCCTGAGGCTCTCCGGGCCTCTGAGCATCCTGGGCAGACTCTGCTCCTCAAATCCTGGGCACCCTAACAGCTGGGGGCCCAGGTACATGTTGGCTGGCCGAGGCTTCTCTCTGCCCGTGGTCCTGACCTGGCTCGTCCTTGCTTTCCACTTGAGCTCGGGGACAGGGGTTGGGGGCTTCGGGGCCGGCTACCAGCCCCCAGGCCTTGGAAAAATGGTTTTGTCTACTGAGCCTCCACTGCCGTCTTCATACGTCATCACATTTAAGCCCCATGGGAGCCTTATGAGATGGGCAGTTTCATTAAATCCGTGTCGATGAGAGAGTGGGACTTCCTTACCGGAGGTCACAGAGGTCACACACATGGTAAATGACAGAGAGGAACTGTTCCCTCACCGCCTGCTTGCAGTGTTCCTGAGCCCCACCAGCACCGCCCACCCCCCATCCCTGGGCCCAACTCGGGGGGAACTCACGGGGCCGTGGGCTGCGGGTGAGTGTTCAGTCTGGGGTCTTCTGCAGTGGGAGCTGGCACGCCTGTTGTGGCCTCACTGTCTGATCCATTTCCTCCTCACTCAGGCCATGTGTGTGTGTAAGAGGGATCTGGTGTTCAGGGTGAAAGCTGGGGAAGCCAGCCCTAGGGTGGGGCCCTGGGCATTAGGTGCGCGCCTGCGGAGGCCCCAGCCTGGGGAGGAGTGGGCACCTGGAGGCCAGCATGGGAGGTTTGCCGGGAGTCCTGGCACATGCTGTGTGTCTGCACCCAGCCCTGGTGTGATCCCCACGGGTGGGGTGACCTTGGCTCAGACTGCCCTCTTCAGGGCTGCAGTCCATGGCTGGGAAGTGTGACCCGCCAGGGTCCCCTCCCACCTGCCCTCCTGGGATACCCCCTGGTTCTAGGAGAGGACCACGTCTTGGCTGCAGGTATGCACGTGAGTGTGAGCATGTGTAATGTGTCTGGGTGTGAATGTGTGACTGTGTGTGTTTGTGTTGGGAGTATGCCTGTGCAGCTCTGAAGTGAGTTAAGACAGGTGTCCAGAATGTTCTCCAAACCAAGCAGCCCGGGTGCCCCAGCCCACCTCCCTACGTCCTGCAGCTGCTGGAAGTCCCCAGGCTGCACCAGAGAGTGACCAGCGGGACCCCTGGGGGGCCTGGCCAATGGGGGAAGGGCAGAGTTGGCTCTAAATCCTTCCCTGCAGGTCCTTTCCAGCCCCCTAAACAACTAGGGGGAGGGGGAGTCCCGTCCACGCCCAGGGCTGGGGTGGTCTTGGCTCCCCCTGCCCCCACCCCCTGCAGCCTCCTTACCTAGGGCCGTAGATCGTCCCAGCTCCAGAGTCAGGGCTCTGGGGTGACTCGCTGTGGTTTAGCCCTGAAGTCTACTGACCCCCAGGCTCCCCAGGGTGACACCTCGCCCTCCGGCTGTCTGGCCCAGGGCAGCTCTGCTCTCCAACCCCCCCCCACACTTCTGAGGGCTCAGGTGGTCTGGGGTCATCCTTCCTGCCTCTGGGTGGGTGGCGTCAGAAGCCCCAGTCCTGGCCTCTGTACATTCCAGACCTGTGTTTCCGGGAGTGTCTACACCTGTCCGTGGAGGCATCATCCCCGCCAGGGGCTCGCAGGTCTGGCGGCCCATCTCTGCTTGCCCTGTGGGAGACTCACATCCTTCCACTCGTGGCTGCTCCCCTTTTCTGGCCTGCTCACCTGGGCCAAAGCCCCCCACTTCTGGGAAAACGGGAGCGCGGCTGGCAGGGGGCTGGGGGGGCAAGGGGAGCCCTGCTCTGGGGAGGAGGGCTGGGTCAGGCTGCTGGGGCCCCCTGTGACCCAGAGTCCACGGCTCCCTCGTGGAACCTCGGCTTCGCGGCCGTGAGCTGGGCCTGGGTCGGGTGGGTGGGAGGATGGATGATGAGATGGCGCGGTGCGGAGAAGTCATGGTGCTGAGAGGCCGGGCGTCCTGCGCCACCATCCACCGTCCGTGGTCCTTTCGCATCCCTGTGGCCCTCCGCGTGGGGTCTCACGGCCTTCCCGAGGGCCCCACCCTTCACCCTCCCAAGCCGCCTCTGGCAGAGCAGCCCTGAACTTTGCCAGGCCGCGCCCTGGAGGACTGAGGTCTGTACCCCGGAATCCAGTGCCTCCACATCTGATGCCCTTGTACCCCCACCCAGCTTCTCCCCACGCCGTCCGACTCCGCCAGGGGTCAGCCCCTGTTGCCCCCATGCCTTGTCATGCTGCACTCCATCCTTGTTGCCCAAAGGCCCCTATTTCCTCCCCATCCTCTCATGGGGGTCCCCAGGCCCCCGTCTTCTCTCCTAGATGGAGGGGATGGAAAGGCGGAGGGCTTTCAAGTCCAGAAGGAGACACAGCACTAACAGGGAGCCTCCCAACTGCTGTGTCTCCAGGTTGGGGTGAGTCTCCAGGTTGGGTAAGTGAGCTTCCAGAAGCATGAGCTCAGCGGCCCTGCCCCAGGGAGGGGCGGGACCCTGCTGGACAAGACCCATGACCTCACCTCTCCTGGCTCCAGGCAGCAGCCCCGCCCACTTCTGGAGAATTCCATGACTCAGGTAAGAGGGGTGGGGCCTTGTCAAAGTCTCAGAGCCAAGGTCACTCGGCCCTGCTGCCACCCTGTCTCTGCCGTTTCTGTAGAGGTGCACGGCCAGGACTGGAAGGCACTGCCATTCCTGCTCAGCCAAGGGACCAGCCTCCCCAGGGGGTAGTGAGGGGAGGCCTGTGGGGCCTGGAGGGGAGTCTTGATGATCTGGGGGGCCAGGGAGTTGCAAACTGCAAGCTCCTACCTGGCTAAGCCTGTTGGGTGGGGAGCCTAGGGAGCAGCTGTTGCAGGCAGGACTAGGGGCCTGGGGCCTGGGCCTGGGCCTGAAAGACGTTCCTTAGCAGATGAGAGGTTACACTCGGGCAGCCAAGTACGGTGGCATGGGCTGTGCACTGCTTAACCCTAGGAGGCGACCCCTCCACAGATTTTGGTGCGATGGCTGGTGGATGTGAGATGTGATGGCTCCATCCTCCTTCCTGCTCTCTTTCTCCCTCTCTCCCTCTCCCTCTCATACATACACACACAGGCGCACGCTTGGTTGAGTGATTTTTACATCAATGTCCTGATGTGTGCACATTTCTTCTGTCCTGTTTAAAGAAGCCACAAAGTAATGGGGATTGTGGCCTAGGGTTCCAGGAACAAGAGGAACGGGTTTAGAATGGAAAATCTGAATTGCCTTTCTTCTAAAACCCCTTTCCTAAGCCTGCTCCATGTTCCTCAAAGTCAGAATTACCATCAAGACCCTAACTCGGACCCCATGGGGACCAGGCCTTGGTGGAGAGGAGTCACTTTCCCCTTCTCAGGACCCGCCTCTTGCTCTCGTGTGGGCTGGGCCCTTCCTCATGTTGTCCCCCATGCAGACTCTGAGGCCCAGCTGAAATGTGACCTTGTCCTGGAGGCTCCCCTGAGCCCTGAAAGCCCTCACGCCAGCCCTCCCACTTCTGAGGCTCCCATCTCTCTCTTTGCTGACTCCTACCCCTCAGCCTAAAACAGACCCGTGTCTTTGTCCGCTGAAACCCCCTGCTACACAATTTCCGCCTCCTCTATTCCCTGCTCAGCTCACTGACACAGAAGGCTATATCCTCGAAGATGCTGGCCACGGCCTTTCTGATCCCATATCCCCTTCCACCCCATGATCATGACGCTGTTCAATCCAGGTGGGCCCGTGACCAGTAGAATGGGGTCAGAGTGAGGCTGTGTGACCTTAGGCCTGAATAGGTGATGCTCTTCTTTCTTTGCTGGAAGCCTACTTGGCACCCTGACCGCCATGTCCAAGCTCAGCTCCCTAAGGCTGCCATGCTGTGAGGAAGTGCAGGCCACAGGATGGCCATGGGCAGATTTTCTAGTTGCCAGCTCCAGCTGAGGTCCTGGCCAAGAGTCGGCACTGGCCACCAGCGTGAATGAAGATGCCGTGAGGTCACTTTGGCCCCCAGCTGCTGAGTGTCCTCCAGCTGTAGAATCTTACCAGCTGAGCTTCAGACATCACAGGGTAGAAACAAGCTGTCTCCTCTGTGCTCTGTCCAAACTGCTGACCCACAGAAGCTGTGAGCATGATGACACAGTTGTGACGCCAAGCGGGGCCCAGGGGGTTCCTGAGCACAAGGCCTTTCTGTGTCTCCCATTTCTTTTTTCTTAAAATTAATTAATTATATATTTTTTGGTTGTGCCCGGTCTTCGTTGCTACGAGGGCTTTTTCTCAAGTTGCGGAGAGAGGGGGCTGCTCTCTCGTTGCCGTGTGAGGGCTTCTCACTGTGGGGGCTTCTCTTGTTGCAGAGCAGGGCTCTGGAGTGTGGGCTCAGTGACGGCGGTGCCAGGGCTTAGTTGATCCATGGCACATGGGATCTTCCCAGACCAGGGATCAAAACTATGTCCTCTCCATTGGCTGGTGGATTTCTATGCACTGTACCACCAGGGAAGTACCCCCTGCACCCCCTTTTCTTTGATTATAGGAAACAGCTTGCATTCATCCTCCATGACCTCCCCTGGGTTCCAGTGGGCAGATTCCAGCAGTTGTTAATAAGGACTGGAGGGAACGGAAGACCAAGGAGAAACAGTCAAGAGCAGCCGTGGGCAAGGTCCTGTTTCCCCATCACAGGATACATACAATATCTTTGAGCTATTTTAGAGATACTGAAACCCCCTCCAGGTAGGAGAAGTTAACAATTAATCATGGTATGCTGCCCACAAGCGTGTAGACCCTAGACCAGGGGGACCTGAAGGTCGATGATGCCGACTCCCATTTACCTCACCACCAAACAATCAGAAGAATGTCCATGAGCTGATCACACTCTCTTTGGACAAATAATACAAAATTTCTCACTATCTTTCCCAAATAGGGGACAGACACACGGATTTGAGAGCATTAGCCAGCTGTGTCCCCGTTTGCCTGGCTCAGCAGTAAGGTAAGGTGAAGTCGCTCAGTTGTGTCCAACTCTTTATGACCCCATGGACTGTAGCCTACCAGGCTCCTCCATCCATGGGATTTTCCAGGCAAGAGTACTAGAATGGGTTGCCATTTCCTTCTCCAGAGGATCTCCCCCACCCAGGGTTCGAACCCAGGTCTCCCGCATTGTAGGCAGACGCTTTACTGTCTAAGCCACCGGGGAAGTTCATGCTTTTCTACTTCATCCAAAACTCTGTCTCCGAGATTTGATTTGGCATCATCCACACACAGAGAGGCTGAGTTTCCGGCATCAGTTGCTTTTAGCTACTAAATTTGGGGTTATTTGTTCCACAGCAGTAGATAATTGAGACAGCTGCAGTCTGCTTCCCGCTCCCACGCTTGCACGGAAACCCCTGTCACCACCCCAGAATCTCTCAGTGGCTAAAGTTAATGGGCTGGTTTCTGCCTGACCTTTCTTCACCTCTCGGCCACCATTTCAGCTTCTAGGAAACACCCTGACCCTTGGCTTCTGATGCCCCCCTCCTTCCCGGTTTCCTCCTTTTCTCCTGTTGCTGGGGCTCCCCTCATGGGGTTCCCTCCGTCAGTCACCCCTTGAATGTGGGTGTTCTCAGGAATCCGCCTGAGTTTCCTGCTTCTCTCCTGGCACACAGGACTCCAAATCCACGCCTTGGGTGCAGACCACATCCCAGAGCCCCCATCGCCTGTCATCCCACCCCCACCCCAGGGGAGGCCCCCCACCCCATCCCACCCACCCATCCTGGTCCCTGTGGTGGTTCTCCAGGTGTGGTCTGAGCAGCGTGGTTCACAGGTGTGGAGCCAACCTTTGGGATGGCAGCAGTGAGGGAAATGGTGCCCGTCGGGCTGGGGACAGAGGTGATGGGAAGGTATTCAGATTTGACCCACTGGGGGGCCGTGTCAGCGTTCCCCAGTAACCAACTCATGGCTTTCGGGAGAATTAGAGCACAACTGCAGTTTTTCCTCTGATGCCCACCAGCCTAGTTAAGGACGCACAGCCCAAATGGATGTTCTTTGCTCACCATCCGCAAATCGGTTCACCCCAAAGTGTAAAAACAGCCTGCTGCTTCCAGTTATTCCCTCTGCCCTCTCCCATATCAGCTCTGATTCGGCCCGAGCGTGCGGACAGTGGGGTGGAGCTGAAACTGTCCCTGAGCACAGGTCTGAGGGCTGTGCTGCCCTCCCCGAGTGCCCCCGTGGATGGGCAGACAGGCCAAGGCCAGCAGCCAGTGAACCAGCTGCACACAGGGTGCGGGAAGCCACCGTGTAAGCAGGGAGGATGAGGGTCATGCAGTGGAGGCTGAGCTGGAGGGCCCCGAGGGCGGGTGGGCGTGGATTCCTCTGAGGCTGCGGACTTGTCGGAAGACGCATCAGGAGAGACCCTCGGGGGACTTGGTGTGACTTGGTGGGCAGTGGCCTTGGCAGGTGGAAGAAGCGTGGAGAGGCCAGTGTGGCTGAGGGTGGTTTCAGCCAGAGGCGGGTCCAGCTTTCCAAGCCAGAGAGAGAGCATGGTGAGGCCCTGCCCTGTGCGTGTGTGTTATGGGTGCGAAGTAGGGAGAGGCAACTGTCCTGCGTGCCCAGTCGAAGAAGGAAGCAAGAAGCGGGATTGAAAACAGAGGGCTGCTGGTGGGAGCAAACTTAGGGATGGCGTCTGGGGTTATGGGCTGGATTGCACACCCCTGCTCCCCTCCTCCAACGCCGCACCTTCCCAATTCATATGCCGAAGCCCTGAATCTTAGAATGTGGCTGTGTTTGGAGATAAGATCTTTAAAGGGGTGGTTAGGGGCACGGCAACCCACTCCAGTATTCTTGCCCTTAGAGCCCCATGGATAGAGGAGCCTGGCGGGCTACAGTCCATGGAGTCTCGACGAGTCAGACATGACTGAGCGACTAAGAGTTGAGGTAAAAGGAGGTCATGAGTCTGGGCCCTCATCCAATATGACTGGGGTCCTAAAAGGAAGAGATTAAGCCACAGACACACCGAGGGAAGACGGTGAGAGGACACGGCGGGGAGGCCACATCCCCAGGGCGGGGAGGGGCCTCAGGAGGACCCAACCCCAGCAACACCCCCATCCTGCTCGTCCAGCCTCCAAAATTGGGAGAAATAAATGCCTGTGCTTTAAGCCCCCCGTCCAGGGAACTTATTAAGCAGCCCGACAGCAGACAGACATCTAGGTTCCAGCTGAGACAGGAGAAGGGGTGCATGAGTGTTGGGGGGCACAGCAGTGATTTCAGATGAGGCTGTGCTTCTCCGCCCCTACCCTACACAGGAGGCCTCCGGGGCTCCCTCACACCCATCTTTTGGCTCTGAGGCACCGTCCTTCTCTCCCCACTTCTTTTTTTTTTGCTGCAAAAAGCTTTATGGTTTCCATTTGGTTAAAGGCTTGGGAGAGGCTCCAGGGTGTTAAAAGTCTGCCTAGTGGCTGCAGAGAGGGGCTTCTGGCAGAGGCGGTGGGGGCGGTTTCCTCAAAGGCTGCTGGGCTTCAGAGGCTCCTAGTCATGCTTGAGGGTGAGTCTTTGGAGGAGATAAGGGACCAGCCAGCCTGTGGAGGTTGGTCAGGTGGTCCCCATCTTCTAGGACGTGTCCCTCCAGGAAGTCACAGAGGTGGGGCTCTGTGCAAGCAGAACCCAGGCCATGCAGATCCAAAAGGGCTGGTTCTGGTGCTTCTCCATGAAAAGGGCGGCTTCCAGAGCGTCCGGGGTTTTACCCGACTCGTCTTGAGACGCTTCTGCGCATCCTGGAAGAGGGAGCGGCTGCAGCGCTGGTTTTGCATTTTCAAGAGATGCTGGGTGCCCTTGCACTTCTCCTTAACCCATTCGTAGAAAAAGTGGCCCATGCCCTCCAGAGCCACGTCGTTGTGGTCAGAAGCCCAGAGAGAGGTCGGTGTAGAAGACCGGCAGAGGTGTGTTGACCAGGTGGTTGACAGTGGCCTCCACCTCAGTGGAATAATTCTGACGAATCTGGGAACTCGTGGTTGATTGGTAATGGGCATGTGTACATGCTAAGTTGCTGCAGTTGTGTCTGACTCTTTGTGACCCCATGGACCGTAGCCAACCAGGCTCCTCTGTCCATGGGATTTCCCAGGCAAGAATACTGGAGTGGGTTTCCATGCCCTCCTCCAGGGGATCTTCCCGATCCAGGGATCGAACCTGCATCTCTTATGTCTCCTGCGTTGGCAGGCAGGTTCTTCACCACTAGAGCCACCTGGGTAGCCCTGGTAATAGGGTGGTGGTTGTCGTTCAGTCGTTCGGTGGTGTCTGACTCTTTGCAACCCCATGGACTGCAGTATGCCAGGCTTCTCTCCTTCACCATCTCCTGGAGCTTGCTCAAACTCACGTCCATTGAGTTGGTGATAGGAGTTAAGCTCAAAAAATGGTGTTGGCTGGCCCTGGTGATGGTGGAAAACTGAGCGGCTGATTCTGAAGCTTGCGTCTGCAAAGAAGGATGGAGGGTGGTTAGAGCCTGCAGCGAGGGGCGTCCCCGGATCTGCTCCGTCTGAGCACCGCTGAAGCAAGAGACAGATCCTCGGGGCCGCTGAGCACGCTGCCTCTCTCAGTTCTCAAAGACTCAGCTCCTACGAAACACAGTGAGTGTGGATGTGAACCTGGAGGTCCTTTAGGAAACACCCACCCCGCGCATCTCCCAGGATGCTGCAGCCGCAGTCGCCTCCAAAGGTGCCCAGACATGTGTGCGCGACACACACACACACACACACACGCGTGCCCATGTGCTTACACTCATGCCAATATGTCATCTATTAAAATTCCAGTTTTACAGACTTGCTTTAAAATTGCCCAAAGGACATGGAAAATAGCCCTGCTTTGAAGATGTGTGTATGTTGGAAGGGCGGTCTCAGCCCACATCTGGTTTTCGGGTCTCTGGACTGAGCGGGGGTGGGGGGGCTCACTCTGGGCTTCCTACGCTCTGGTTGGGGGGCGGTGGGCTGGTTTCGGGGTGTGTTCATCGCCTGGACACCCCCTCCTCTGCCAGTACGTGCCCTGGGTGGGGGCTTGCTCTGGCCTGGGGCTGGCAGGGGGCAGCAGGTACTGAGGCTCAGGCCTGAGAGGGAGGGGGCCTGGGAGGGGCCCTTGGGGGCAGGCGGACGGGGCAGCCAGGGGCAGGGTGAAGTGTCACCGCACAGGACTCTCCTTCTCTGGGCGTCCCTGCTCCACACACTCGGGAGCCCTGCCGGTTGGCCTGCCTTGGCAGACAAACACTTTACCCCTAGAGAGCAGCCCCTTTGGCCTCCTCCAGCCCTGCCCAGCCTCTGAGGCCAGTTCTCCCCATGATTCATTGGGCAGACGAGGGGCAGGGAATGGACACGGAAGCGCAGTCCTGGACAAGCGAACGGGGGTTCTGCTTGTTCCCTGTGCCCCAGCCTCTCTCTGTCTACTGAGGACAAGCTCAGGAGGGATGCTCTGAGGAGGGACCAGGGGGCTACCGGGGGGCCCACCAAGTCTGCGGGGAAGCTGCCACCTGGCAGGGGCACTGCGCCACCCCCCGCCCCGCCTTGAACACCTCCCAGAGTGGCAGGCCTGCAGTTGAGCTATGGGACCCCGGGCAGGGCAGACACACGTTGGGCTAGTCCGCAGTGGCTTCCTGGAGGAGGCTGGATTGAAACTGGACCAATAGGAAGAGCCACAGGCTGAGGGGGCTTCCCCCAGTGGCTCAGCAGGCAAAGAATCCGCTTGCCATGCAGTAAACACAGGAGACGCGGGTTTGATCCCTGAGTTGGGAAGATCCCCTGGAGAAGGAAATGGCAGTCACTCCAGGATTCTTGCCTGGAGAATCCCATGGACAGAGGAGCCTGGCGGGCTCCAGCGCATGGGGTTGCAAAGAATCAGACGCGACTAAGGACTAAGCACATACACACAACAGGGTGAGGCCTCCTCAGAGGCAGCCAGGACATGCGCTCTGCCCTGGCCTGGGCAGGGCTCCTTCTGCCCCTCCACCACCCCAGCCCCGCTCCCCCTGAGGCCCGCTGTCTCGCAGCTTTCTATGGCCAAAGCGCTGGTCCCTCTGCACCCCATCTCTTCCACAGCACGCGGGGAAGTGCCTCCTCTGAAGCTGTCACCCAGGTGACTTCAGTTCAGAACCAACACTGTTGGCAGCCTGCCCGTGGCAGCTGCCACTGAGAAGCCCCCTGCCACCCGCTGAGCCCCCGCTGCCCAGGCTTCGCATCTCTAGCGTTCTTGCAGCCCCACCCGTGACACGCTTGTCATCCCTGTGGCAGACAGGACGACCCAGCTGCACAGACGCCCACCGAGTAGCCGGGCCAGCTGCTCTGAAGCCGGGTTCCTTCTGGTGGGGCCAGGAGGACCGCATGGATGCCCCGGGCGGGGCTGTATGTGCAGGAGTCAGCTTCGCGTTTGGGAGCTGGTGGGCCCCACCCCTGCAGTGCCCCCTTACGTCCCAGGTGCGTTTCAACACTTCTCCTGCCCCAGATCTGCCTCACAGATGCCAGCAGGGTGATGGGCGTGCCAACGGTGCTGCCGTGAAGAGCTTCACAGTAAAGGGCCCCGACAGGGACTCCTGGGCAAGGGGCGTGGGTTCGTCCAACCAGCCTGGGCTGGGCTGCCTGGCAAAGACAACTCTGAGCCTGGTCTTAAAGGGGGGACAGAGAGACAAGGAGAGAAAGGGGGATCCAGGGAGAGCCTGGGCCGAAGCAATGGGGTTGGTGCTAGAACCTCTCCTTGTCCAGCCCTGGTCCCCAGGGTTCACAAGATAAAGCCAGGTTTCCTCTGGGACCACCAGCCCTAACCCCCACCCCCATGGCTTTAGGGGATTTAGGGGTGGGGGCTTTGGGGTGGGGGCAGCCTGGAGGTCAGCATGAGGAGGCTGGGAACCAGTAAGGCTCAGGGGTTTAGGTTGGGTGCCCGGGGACCCCTCCCAGGCTGGGGGCTCCTCTATGTTAATCTCCAGAAGGTTCTTGAGTTCCCCAGCCTGGCCGGGTGGGCCCCTTCAGGAGCCAGGCTAGGCTGGGTGGGAGGTGTTGTGCTACGGCGAGGACAGATGTTTCCAGTTTGAGGGCTTGGTTGTCATAAATTGTTTGTTCCCCACCAAACCCTGTTTTCTATTAAGCTGACTCTGGGAGATGAAGGAGCCGCCATTTGCCCATGTAGGTTGTATGTAGGAGCCCTGGTGAGGAAGTGGCTGTGGGTCCGTCCACCTCGCACACATCCTGACCTTGAACAGGCCCTTGTCCTGAGAACGGTCCCCTGGCTCCCTGGCAATTTCATTCAAATGAAAGGTTTGAGAGCTGGGACTCAGGAGACCTCTGGATGGGGGTTCTGTCTTTCCTCTCTGTCCCTGATCATAGTCTGCTGTTGGGTACCCTTCCACCCCCGGCTCCTATTTCCTTCTTCCTAAAAGAGACTGATTTACATTCCGGTATTCACTCCCCCTTATACAGCTGATCCATCCAGGTTCCAGATCCTGATTAGTTTGATATGATGGTGGAAACCTCTCCTTGCCAATGATGCTATAGGAAAAGGCGTGGGAAGGAGGCCTGGGCTGGAAATGTGAGGGGACCTCTGGAAGAGAAGACCCAAGCTGTGTCCTAGATGAGATCATGCCTTGATGCAACATCAGGAACTGTGGCAGCCCCCTTGTGACTATGCGGTAAACCAGGCAGAGGGTGTCAAAGGTACAGATGGGCAGAGTCTGGGTCCTTTAGATGGCACTGGGCTGCTGCATGAGCCCTCTCTGAGACTTCTTATCATGTGAAATAATACTAGCTATTATTTATTGAGTGCTTATAATGTTCTAGAAGCTGTGCTAAATGCTGGCATATTCGACAAGTGTTTCTTGAGGTCAGGTTCTTGTTAAAGGTATGGGATACAGACATGCAGAAATCAGACATAAATCCCTGACTCAGAGAATTTAGATTCTCTATGCTTTAAGTATTATCTCACTTAAGATTCAAACACCTGCATGAGGTAAAGTGACAGATGCCACAGTTTGGTTCAAGCACACGCCCACCTCTGTGGACTGGGCTTTCCTGACAGGGGCTGGAGAGCAAGGGGCTTCATTTTCTAGGCTCCCCTGCAGCCAGGGTTCTGCAAGCACCTGGCTTTCCCCAAGTGCGCCGGCTGAGACGTGGTGGGAGAGAGCATGGGGAGGTGGCAGGTACAGGCATTCGGGCAAAGTGGTGGCACGGGTTCCTCTGGGGCAGCTGTGGGAAGAGTTTAGTGAGTGGTCTCTAAGCTGCGTGGAGGGGTGCTGAGTGCTGGGTGGGGTAGCAGTCAGGCTGCCTCTCAATCCTGGGGAGCAACTGGCTATTTCTCCTGGCTGTGTACGTTAGTTCCCCAGCCCAATACCCAGAAATAAATCCTTTTCTGCCTAAATTAGTTTGGGTATGCTACATAATGGCTGTAAATGACATCACCTAAAATGTACCTTTGAGCTTGAGGAGGTGGTTGGGTGGTAGATGATAAGAATACACTCACAGGGGGTGAGAAACCAGAGTCTCTTGTTGGGCAGTGGGAAAGTACTAGATCAAGTGGCTTCCTCCAGGACTTAGGAAGGAAGGCCATGGCCAGAAGTTCATTGGGCTGGGCGCAGGGGCCGGCTGGATGTGGGCTTGTTTTCTTTGAGGGGTGTGTATGATGCTCTTTGCCGGGAAACAAGACTGTTCTTGGGTGATGGAGACCCGCAGGAGAATCCTCCTTCACTCCCTTTGCAGCTGCAATAGCAATGGTGAGCCTTCTAGCTCACGGATCTAATATGCCTCCACTTACCTAGGGTTTTAATTTCACTCATTTTTCAGATTGATCTCTGGGTACTTAATGGGGTTTTAAAAGGCTACTGTAAATGGTACACTTAAAAATGTTCGTTTTCTCATTGTTCTTGGTGTATAGAAACATGAAGGGTTTTTGCACATGACCTGGCACCCAGAAGCATTGCTTGTTCTGCCCATTTATTGGTAGATCCTTTTATTTACAATAATCATGTCATCTGCACAAGATGCTAGTTTCTTGCCATCTGATCCGATCTTTAAAAAAAATATTGCACTGGGCTAAGACTTCAGGTACTACTGGCCCCTAGTACACAGTGAAATTTTTTAAAATAAATTACAAAAAATTTAATCCTTTAATTAACTAAATTAAATTTATTTATTTTGGGCTGCACTGTGTCTTTGTTGCTATGCACGGGCTTTCTCTAGTGGCATCGAGCAGAGGCTACTTTTTAGCTATGGTGCATGGGCTTCTCAGTGTAGCGGCTTCTCTTGTGGCGGAGCACGGGCTCTCGGATGTGTGGGCTTCAGCAGTTGCAGTGCACGGGCTTCGTTGCCCCATGGCATGTGAGATCTTCCCAGACCAGGGATTGAACTCGTGTCCCCTGCACCGGCAGGCGGATTCTCAACCACTGGACCACGAGGGAAGTCCCACAGGGAAACTGAAAGAAGGTTACAGTGGACACTGTACACCCACCACCTAGATCCTACCATTCTAGATTTCACCAAGGTTACCGTACTAGCTTTACTACACATCTTTCATCCTTCTATTCTTCCACGAATCCATTCTTTTTTCCTTTGGGGGATGCATTTCAAAGTAGCAGCACAAACCAGTATAATTTCCCCATGTACTGTGGCGTGCATATCAGCATCTAGTATCTTTTGAATGGTACTATAATTTGAATGATAGCTAGTATCATTTTGAATGGAAGTGTTAAATGGAACATAGTTTTCTAGCTCCCGATCTTAGAAGGAAAATTTTGATACTTTAAGTATGATGTGTTTGCTGTAGGGTTTTTGTAGATAACTTTATCAGATGGACATTTCCTTATTTTTCTAGCTTGCTAAACATATCACTCAATGATTGTTGAATTTTATCAAAAAAATGTTGTCCACATCTGTTATTATTTACTTTTCTTTTTATTCTGTTAATGACTTTGGTTTTTGAATGATAAGCCCAATTTAATCATGATGTATTTAAAAATATTTTCTGTTATTTATTTTGGCTGTGCTGGGTCTTTGCTGCAATGCACAGGCTTAGTTGTGGTATGTGGGATCTCAGTTCCCTGACCAGGGATTGAACCTGGGCCTCCTGTATTGGGAGGAGGACCAGGTGGTCTTATCCACTGGACCACCAAGCAAGTCCCAATCGTGATGCATTTTTATATAGTGCTGGTTTCTATTTGCTAATGAATAGACCTTTTTTAGCTATGATGATGAGAAAGATTGACCTATAATTTTAGTTTCTTATACTGTTAATCATATTTTTGATATCTAAGGTTACGTTTAGATAAACATTTTGGCATAATGTTTTCAACATTCAGAGAATGAAGATCATAGCATCTGGTCCCATCACTTCATGGGAAATGGGGAAACAGCGGAAACAGTGTCAGACTTAATTTTTTGGGGCTCCAAAATCACTGTAGATGGTGACTGCAGCCATGAAATTAAAAGACGCTTACTCCTTGGAAGGAAAGTTACGACCAACCTAGATAGCATATTCAAAAGCAGAGACATTACTTTGCCAACAAAGGTTCATCTAGTCAAGGCTATGGTTTTCCCAGTGGTCATGTATGGATGTGAGAGTTGGACTGTGAAGAAGGCTGAGCGCTGAAGAATTGATGCTTTTGAACTGTGGTGTTGGAGAAGACTCTTGAGAGTCCCTTGGACTGCAAGGAGATCCAACCAGTCCATTCTGAAGGAGATCAGCCCTGGGATTTCTTTGGAAGGAATGATGTTAAAGCTGAAGCTCCAGTACTTTGGCCACCTGATGCGAAGAGTTGACTCATTGGTAAAGACTCTGATGCTGGGAGGGATTGGGGGCAGGAGGAGAAGGGGACAACAGAGGATGAGATGGCTGGATGGCATCACTCACTCGATGGACGTGAGTCTGAGTGAACTCCGGGAGTTGGTGATGGACAGGGAGGCCTGGTGTGCTGTGATTCATGGGGTCGCAAAGAGTCAGACACGACTGAGCGACTGAACTGAACTGAACTGAACTGAAGGTTATGCTTGTCTCATAAAATCAATTTGGAGGTTTTCTATTTTCTGGAAGAGTTTGTGCAAGATTGGCATTTATTTCTCTCTTAGATGTTTAATTGAATTCACTAGTGAAGCCATCTGGACCTGCAGATTTCCTTGTGAAGCGATTTTAAATTATGGTTTCAATTTAGGCAAGAGATAAAGGATGATTCCAGTTTTCAAGATCTTCTGATGTCAGTTTTATCTTTTTTAAAATAAATTTTTATTAGAGTATAGTTGCTGTACAGTGTTTCTACTGTACAGCACAGGAAATCAGCCATATGTATACATATACCTCCTTTTTCTTAGACTTCCTTCCCATTTAGGTCACCACAGAGCACTGAATAGAATTCCCTGTGTTACTCAGTAGGTTTTCATTAATTATCTATTCTATGCATATTATCAATTGTGTATATACGTTAACCCAGTCTTCCAATTCATCCCACACTGATGTCAGTTTTAGAGAGCTTTTTTTTTTCTTTTCAAAAAAAGAAATTTGTTCATTTAATCCAAAGTTTAAAAACAGCTTTATTGAGGCATAATTGACATACAAAAACTGCACGTGTTAAGTGCATGATTTGATTAGTTTTCATATACATATGCATATTAAAAAGCAGAGACATTACTTTGTCAACAAAGGTCCGTCCAGTCAAGGCTATGGTTTTTCCAGTGGTCATGTATGGATGTGAGAGTTGCACTATAAAGAAAGCTGAGCGCAGAAGAATTGATGCTTTTGAACTGTGGTGTTGGAGGAGACTCTTGAGAGTCCCTTGGACTGCAAGGAGATCCAACCAGTCCATCATAAAGGAGATCAGTCCTGGGTGTTCATTGGAAGAACTGATGTTGAAGCTGAAACTCCAGTACTTTGGCCACCTGATGCGAAGAGCTGACTCATTTGAAAAGACCCTGATGCTGGGAAAGATTGAGGGCAGGAGGAGAAGGGGATGACAGAGGATGAGATGGTTGGATGGCATGACCAACTCAATGGACATGAGTGTGAGTAAACTTCGAGAGTTGGTGATGGACAGAGAGGCCTGGCGTCCTGCAGTCCATGGGATGGCAAAGAGTCGGACACGACTGAGCAACTGAACTGAATTGAACTGAATGCAGTCCTGAAACATCACTCCATCTATATTTAAAATTGATGAGTATCTATAATATCCTCTTACATGTTTTAATGTGTGCCTAAGCTGAACGAATTCACCCGTTTTTCACTTCTGAGACTATTTTCCTGTCCCTCCCCCACCCTTCCACCTGTTCTCCTTCCTTCCTCATCAATCTTGTTACAGGGTTGTCAATCCTTTTAAAGACAGAACTTTTCACTTTGATTCCCTTTATCATTTATTTGTGTTCTACATTTTGGCTTTTATTTCTGGGTTTTATTAGCTTTATAAAAAAATTTCTAGGTGGTTGCTTCAGTTCAGTTCAGTTCAGTCACTCAGTCGTGTCCAACTCTTTGCCACCCCATGGACTGCAGGATGCCAGGACTCCCTGTCCATCACCAACTCCTGGAGCTTACTCAGACTCATGTCCATCAAGTCGGTGATGCCATCCAAACACCTCATCCTCTGTCGTCCCCTTCTCCTGCCTTCAATCTTCCCCAGCATCAGGTGGTTGCTTAGATAATTGATTTTCAGCCTTTCTTCTATTTTGTGTGTATGTGTTAGTCACTCAGTCATGTCTGACTCTTTGCAACCCCATGACTCCACCAGGCTCCTCTGTCCATGGAATTTTCCAGGCAAGAATACTGGAGTGGGTTGCCATTTCCTTCTTCAGGGGATCCTCCCAACCCAGGGACTGAACCCAGGTCTCCAGGATTGCAGGTAGATTCTTTACCATCTGAGCCACCAGGGAAGTCTTCTATTCAACATATACAATTAAAGATATAAATTTATAAGCATAGTTTTAGTTGCAACTCACAAGTTTTCTTAAGTTTGAATATGTAGTATTTTCATTATTTGGTTTGAAATATTTCAAATTACCTTTATGATTTATTCTTTGACAGATGGGTTATTTAGAAATGCGTTTAACTGTTTAACTTCCAAATTTGTTGTTGTTTAGTCGTTAAGTCCTGTCCAACTCTTTGCCAACTCCATGAACTGCAGCACACCAGGCTTCCCTGTCCTTCACTATCTCCCTGAGTTTGTTCAAACTCATGTCCATTGAGTCAGTGATACCATCCAACCATCTCATCCTCTGTCACCATCTTCTCCTCCTGCCTTCAGTCTTTCCCAGCATCAGAGTCTTTTCCAATGAGTTGGCTCTTCACATCAGGTAGTCAAAGTGTTGGAACTTCAGCTTCAGCATCAGTCCTTCTAATGAATATTCAGGGTTGATTTCCTTTAGGATGGACTGATTTGATCTCCTTGCAGTCCAAGATGCTGTCCTCTCCAGCACCACAGTTCGAAACCATCAATTCTTCGGTGCTCAGCTTTCTTTATGGTCCAACCCTCACATCCATACATGACTACTGGAAAAAACGTAGCTTTGACTAACTTCCAAATAAATGAGGATTATTACATTATCTTTTTGTAATTGATTTCCAGCTTAATTGCATTGTGGTCAGAGAACATATTTCATTGGCATTAACTCCCTTAAAGTTTGTTCAGACTTGTTTTTATAGCTCAGCACACAAATTTTGGCATGTGTGCTGTTTGTGTTTGAAAAGGAAGCTGTTGAACGTAGTGTTCTACATGCATTTATTTGGCCAAGTTTTCTAATTGCATTGTTTACATTTTCTGTAACTTGATTTTTGTATGCTTTATACTGAAATAGATGTTAAAATCTCACTATACTCGCATATTTGCCAAAATTTCCTATTCTATCAACTTTTTAAGATTGTATCATGAAGTGCAAAAAATTTAGAATTACTACCTCCTTCTGGGAATTGAAATGACTGCTTTTATTTCTAATAATGTTTTTACCTTAAAGTTTGCTGTAATGTTAATGTATCTACAATAGTTTCCTGGGTTGCTGTTTGCTGAGTATATATTTCTCTATCCTTTCCTTCAAAATTCACGTTTTAAAAGTGTTTCTTGTAAATAGCATATAATTGTTTTTGTTTCTAACTGTTAAATTCTTTCGGTTTTATTGAGATGCAGTTGACATACAGCATTTTGGAAGTTTAAGGTGTATGGCATAATGATTTGACTTTAATATATTATGAAATGATTACCACAGTAAGTTTAGTGAACAGTCATCTTCTCATATAAAAAATTAAGTAGAAAAAAGTTTTCCCTTGTGATGAGAACTCTTACGAAGTATTCTTTTAATAATGTTCATATATAACTTACAGCAGTGTTAAATTATATTTATCATGTTTTACTTCATATCCCTGGAGCTTATAACTGGAAGCTTGAATGTACTATGGTGTGTGTGTTAGTCGCTCAGTCATGTCTGAATCTTTGTGACCCCATGGACTGTAGCCCACCAGGATCCTCTGTCCATGGGATTCTCCAGGCAAGAATGCGGGAGTAGGTTGCCATTCTCTTCTCCAGTTGTACTATGGTAGTTCTTCTAAAATCAAGCCTGACAGTCTCTGTTGGTCCATTTACATTTAATGTACTAATGGATTTATCGTGTATATCTTACAACCTGCTTTCTATTTGACTCACCTATTCTTTTTTTCTACCCTCCTTGTGAAGCTCTTAATCCTGTCCAGGAATTATTCCCTCTTCCGTCATTAGTTTTGAGAAGGCAATGACAACCCACTCCAGTACTCTTGCCTGGAAAATCCCATGGACGGAGGAGCCTGGTGGGCTGCAGTCCATGGGGTAGCTAAGAGTCGGACACGACTGAGCACTTCACTTTCACTTTTCACTTTCATGCACTGGAGAAGGAAATGGCAACCCACTCCAGTGTTCTTGCCTGGAGAATCCCAGGGATGGCGGAGCCTGGTGGGCTGCCGTCTATGGGGTCACACAGAGTCGGACACGACTGAAGCGACTTAGCAGCAGCAGCAGCAGCAGCAGCTGTCATTAGTTTGAAAGTTGTACAGTCTTACTAACATTAATCACAATATACACCCTAGACTTACCAAAAATCTAATAGTAAATGAGATTTAAAAAACTCTCTTCCAGTATGATGCACGGAGCCTAGAACACTTAAACCCTATTTAAGCCCTCCCCATCTATATGCCTTTAACACATATATAAACTTCATAAGACACAATTATTGTTTTATGTAGTATTTATGCTGACCTGTGTATTTCTCATTTTCATTGCTATTCAGTTTTTCCTAAAGCTCTTTCCTTGTATTTGGGATTATTTTCCTTCTGCCTTTAGGATACTTTTAATTTTCCTTTAGGGTATGTGTGCTAATGAATTCTCCCAGCTATTTGGATATAAATGTCTATTTTTCATTCTTGCAGGATATTTTCCCCAGTTAGAAATTTTGAGGTGGGGTGTCATTTTCTTTCAGCACTTCAAAGTCACTGTATTTCACCATGCCTGCTGAGAAGGTAGTTGTCAGTTTAATTGTTGCTCCTTTGATGGTAACCCGTCTCTTACCCATGCCCCACCCCCCAGTAGCTTTACCATCTTTTCTTTGGTTTTCTACATTTTTACTATGATGTGTCTAGCTGTGGACTTTTTATTTATCCCATTTGAGATTTGGGGCTTACTGAATCTTTGGTTTGATATCTTTCTTGAGTTTTGTCAAAGTTCTCAGCCAATATTTCTTTTGCTCTCCTACTTTTTTGAGATCTGAACTACACTGAGGTCAGATCTCACTGCATCCTTTGTCTCTTACCCTCGATTCGCTTTCTGACTCTGCTTTTGCTCTGAATTTTTCACCTTACTCATTCTTTTCTCAGTTGTGACTAATCTGCTCTTAAACCCATCAACAAATTATTAATTCTTGCTATAGTATTTTTCAGTTCTAGAATTTCCATTTGGTCCCTTTTGTTTCTAATTCTCTGAAATTCTTGGGAACACCGTTTGCTTTTAAACACAGAAAGCATAGGTGGTTCGAATTCTGTGACTGAGACACCTGGAGAGACTGTGGGCATCTTTTCCCTCTGATTTTTAGAAATGTTTTAAAAATAAAAAAAATGTTTACTTTTGGCGGCACTAGGTCTTGTTGCTTTGAGGGCTTTTTCGAGCTGTGGCAAGGCGGGGGCTACTCCTTATTTGCAGTACGCAGGCTCCTCATCGCAGTGGCTTCTCTGTGCGGGGCTTTCTCTAGTTGTGGCAAGGTGGGGGCTACTCCTTATTTGCAGTACGCAGGCTCATCTCAGTGGCTTCTCTGTGTGGGGCTTTCTCTAGCTGTGGCAAGGTGGGGGCTACTCTTTATTTGCAGTACGCAGGCTTCTAATCACAGTGGCTTCTCTGTGCGGGGCACAGGCTCCAGGGCATGTGGACTTCAGGAGTTGTGGCTCAAGGACTCGAGAGTGCAGACTCAGGAGTTGTGGTGCACAGGGCCCCGTGACACGTGGGATCCCCCTGACTAGGGACGGAGCCTGCATCCCCTGCATTGCAAGGCAGACCCTTAACCACTGGACCACCAGGGAAGCCCCCTCTGATGGTTTTAATTCATATAACATATTATTTGGCCTTCTCATATACCTGGATATTTCTGATTGTAACAGATAATTTGAGGCCTTGGGTTATGCTCCTATATTAGGTCAGTTTGGGCTATTCTAACAAAATACCATAGACTGGGTGGCTTAAATAAGAGACATTGATTTCTCATTTCTGAAAAGTCCAAGATTAAGGTGCTGAATGATTCCATTCCCAGTGAGGGCTTTCTTCCTGGCTTACAAACAGTGGTCTCTTTGCTGTGTCCCCTTTGATGGTGAGAGATCTCTCATCTTCCTTCTTGTAAGGGCACTAATCTCATCATGGGGCTCCACCATCGTGACCTCATCTAAACCTAATTACTCCCTTAAAGCCCAGCCCACTAATACCATCACCCTGGGATTAGGGCACAGTATGTGCAGCTGAGGTCAGAGGATACGTTCAGTCGTAACAGTTCACGTTCTCCAGGGGGAAGGCACACTTGCTAAGCACTGGGGCCACCAGCAGTTCCACCTCAATCCACTTTCAGGGACTGAATGAAGTGATTGAGAAGCTGGATCACAGTATCCACAAAGGATAGTTTACTGATAGTAATGGAGTGCCAGGTAACCTAAACCAATGCTCTAATGGTGGCTTGGAAACCTGCCAAAATACTGTAAAACTTTGTTGGAGTCATCCCAGAGCCAACAAAATGATGAAGCACTACCTGGTTAAAGTCACGTGGGCCAGCTTTCCTCTTTCCAGAGGCTGTGTCTGAGTAGCTGGCACTTTTGATAGCCTGGTGAAGTCAGAAGGGTAGGGGTTGCCATACATGAGCTGACCAAGGGGGTGGGAAGTTCCTGATGAATCTTATTTTGGGTGAGAGATCCCTAATGAGATTAAATTTTATGCTTTTGAATTCTTAAAATAAAAATGCATTATTTGCTGTGGATTGTGTTATTGTGTGAATTCACTCCTCAGCTGTGTCATAGGAAGCTTGGCTCGTCAGAGACGAGAAGCCCTGAACCTCTTGACTCCTGGAGGTGATGTTAAGACACTGGAATAGCCCTGAATTTGGTGTCAGAAAGCCTGGGGATCAGTCTCTAATATCAAATGGCAGTTACTGAAATTACACGCACCGTGCTTAGGAGGAAATTAAGAGACCAAAGGGTTGACCTTGCAAACTCAGTCTATTAAGTATCAGCAAGTACCACAGCTCTAATTTATGGCTCTTGGAAAGCAGTGACTCAGTTATGTAGAGAACTGAAATGCCTGAGGCAAGACCCCAGCGGCACAGAACCTAAAGGACAGTATGTTGCCTAAAGAATGATATATTAAGAAACTTAGGGCCTAAAAGCACCCCCTGCCACATTCCTCTTGCGGCGGAGGGGGGGGGGGATGTTCTAACAAGCTGGAGGAACACTCACAGCCGAGTGCTCCCACTGACGCTGGTCCTGTCTGTCCTCTCCAGCTCCTGTCATTTCCTTCCGAAGGAGAGGACTGTGTGTACCGTGTACTTTCTGTGCTTCAGGGACCTTCTTTCCTTTCTCTTTGTCCTTGAGCTCCTCCACAGCCCCGCTTCCATCTGCACTGCTGAATGGTGGCCATTCTGTGATGCCGACCTTGCAAGGCTGTTGTGCACAGATCCCGCGACACCAGCCTCAATGGGCGATGGGACCAGAGCTACAGTTCTGAAGCCTGTTTGCACAGTGCCTTGAACTCTTAAGGAAAGGCGCTACTGCGAGGAGCACATTCTTTCAAAACAAACAACATGATAGATGACACACTGCAAAAACAGCTCTGTATCTTGGGCAAAATCAGATGTGAGTTTACATGCAAACACACAGTGAATGATCCTGTGTTGCCTCATTCTACATGTTTTTACTTTGTGGAAAATCGAAAAACTTTCTAAAGCAAATTAATGCAAGCATAATTCAAGTTTATCATTTTAAATTTATTGTCATGTAATAAATCTTTCACAAAAATAAAGAAAAGCCTCTGGAGGGTTTGCAGAGCTGAGGCAGTGATGCGGTGGTGTCTGGAGCGTGTGCTCGCATGCTGCCTCTGGGGCCGCAGCCCCAGCTGAACTTTTAGGCCCGTGAGGACCTCTACTGTGTGGTTGATTAAGAGCTGGGGGCGGGGGAGGACACTGTTGGAGAGCGGAGCTGTGGGGGCGCCCGGGGAAGAGACTGCGTCGCTCCCCTGTCAAGGCTCTCTTGGGTTTGCCCTGTGGCCGAGTGCTGGGGACTCCAGGCCTCCTGTGGGCAGAACTGACAGGCCTGCAGCCCAGTGACTGTCCCACGCCACTGCACGCTCCTCAGCCTCTTAGGACAGTGCTGGGGTCCTACCAGGGGCTCCTCTGTGCCACGTGACCCTTTCAAATAGCTGTGTTTTGGTTTAAAGGAAAGGAAGCAGATCAGAACGCTTGGGAAACAAATTAAAGCTACGTATCACGCTTCCATAGAGGAAATATAAATAACTGCGGCCTGAAATGGGCATCCAGTATTTTCCCCTTTTTGATTGGAGGACTCCGCCTTCCACCTTCACACTGCCTCCCCCACAGGCCAGATTAAGCAGAAGCCCTTCACAGGCCTCACCTGCTGGTCTGAGGCCCTGTCCGTGACCTTCAGGGAAACCCCAGGGTCCCAGCCACTGGTGGAGACTCTCAGGGGCCTGAGGCTGAGGAGGCAGCAGCCAGACCGCACATCCATCCAGCGCCTCAGCCAGCCAGCCTCAGGGAGCTCTGGTCTCACCCCCGTCCTGCCGATGATGATACCGGCCGGCCTCGGATACTGCCGAGAGGACGGGCAGCAGGGCTTCTCGGGGGAACCACACAAAGGCGCGCTGGTGCCTCACGTTTCACCTTCCCAGGGCTCCGCGTGAGAGAAGATGGTCAAAGGGACTCTGGTCGCCAGCCCGGGGACAGGAGAGAAGCTTCTTCCGATACAGATTAGGCAACAGCAGGTTGGAATGGGCGCCTCCCATGCAGAAAAGCACGCAACTTTTGTGTCTTTGAGACTGAAACCAGGCCCAAAGGGGTGGCTGGGGGCCCAGAGCGGGGCCCTAAAGGCCTGTCCCTTCTGTCCTCGGTGCCCGTGGCTCTGCTTGGGGCAATCCTGGCGGCCTCGTCCCTCAGAGGAGCTCAGGAAGCCAGCTGTGACTCAGGCTCACACAGGCCCCAGAAGAGTTTAAACAAAGTCAGAGATGGACAGGAAAACATGTCTTTCATCTCGTGTGGAACACTGTATTAATCAAATTGGTCTCCTTTTTCTACTGGTCTGGTTGAAGGAAAAAAGACTGCTTTCAAAATGAAGCTTTTCTTTTCCTAATGATTAATACAGAGAAGATTAACTTAATTTGTGCTAGACTCCAATTTAATTCAGCTATAGCTCAGAGGCCAAATCCACAGAAAAGCTAATCCAGGCTTCATGAGGAGGAGCCATTTCTTTCTTTGAGGAAAAGATGTGGAGGATCTAGAGGCTTGTATCCAACTGCCCAGGCTTCCATCACGGGTCCTCTGAAAGGCCACTACACACATACACGGCTTCGTTTCCTTATTAATTCCTGTCCTGTCATCTTTTCAGATTGATATTTCTCAATGTTGAAACACAAACACACCACACACACACACTCTCAGAACAAAAATCCTGAGCATGCAAAAAAGAAAAGAAAAAGAAGTATGCACTGGTAAAGTGTTGTGTGCCTAAGGCATCAGGTTTCCTGGAAAAGCTGTAGATTTTTGGTTTAGAAATAAGATTGCATGTGAAATAGCTGGTTTTTACATTTATTACGGTTGCGTACCCCCTCCCACTTTTTGCACTATAATCTAAACCGAGTGATCTACTGCCAACTGGCACCGATTCTCCAAACCCACGTGCGCAAGGGAAACACGCCTGTGTGATCCTCTTTAATAGAAGACGCACCAGGGAATCTGTCTACCTCCGTTCCCCAGAAAGAACATAAGCAGAAGGGCTGCGGCTGGAGGCGGGTGGAGGCCGGGTCGGGTAGGGGGCGGGGAACGGGCCGCTCTCAGTCGGAATCCATCGTGAACAGCTGGATGTCCTGTGGGTTCCAGTAGACGCCTACTGCCGAGTTGTACACCAGGGACCAGACGTAGGGGATAAAAAACTCCTCAGGCTGCTCCTCTTCCACATATTTGAATTTCAGTTCTGGAAATTTCTGCAACAAAAACAAGATGAGGCGATCAATCTCAGAGGCCTGTGTGAGAGCAGCAGGAGTTTGTACACGGTGTGTGGGGGGCGCAGGGGGCCCATCTCCCCTGACAGGGCAGGGGGCCTGGGAGCCCTGGGCCACAGAACCAGCCTCCCGATGATCCCCTGGAGGCCGGGTGAATCCCCCGCGGGAAGGGCACACAAGTCCACCGGCCCTGGTCAGGGACATCAGCGTGCTGAGAGCAGCAGGGCCCGGACAGGTCACGAGGCGAAGCGAGAGACATCAGGCGGGAAAGCAGGCCCTGCCCAAGGCAGACAGTGTTCAAGCAGAGACTGTTGCGTGGCTGGAGTCCCGTTGGCTGCGTCTCCTTGAGACGCCTCCCCTCTCAGGGCTGAGTCACCTTGGAGGCAAGGACGTCCCCCTCCACAGCTCCTTGGCCTTGACTATGCGGGCTGGCAGCACCATGGACCCGGGCGGACGTGGCGGGTGGGGGCACTCCAGCCCTGCGGAGCGGGCAGCAGAGGGGAGCCTGGCTCTGCCATGCTTCCGGGCGGCCTGGCTGCACTCTGCAGTGCCGGGTGAGAAGGAAGAACACGTGCAGATTCCTGGAAGTGGCACTTTCACCGCAGTGTTTCACCAGGATTGGGCTTCTCATTTTCTAATCTTACTCCTGGTCTATTATTCTAGCCAGGGCAGGGGAAGTGATGTCCTCCCACCTCTTTGGCAGCCAAGGAGCCTGGGGTCCCCAAAGGTCCCTGGTGGGGCTGCTTTCCAGGCCAAGATGATATCAGCAGGAGTGGCTGCAGTTTGGTGACCTGTGTCCCAGGTGGGGTGGGGACAAGGGGCAAGTGTCCCAGAAGGTCGAGGGGAGGGCTGAGAGAGAGAAGAAGGGAGATGCACACACAGAACGCATGGCCCACGAGAGCAGGGATTCGGAATTCACCGTGTTTGCGGCTGTGTCCCCTTAGAGAGTGGTCAGACACTTAACAAATGATTTGATGTATGACTCAAAGAAGCAATCAACCACATAAGGACCAGCTACGTCCCAGACACAATGGTGAATGCTTCACGTGTATTATGGTGGTCAATCTCCCTTAGTGAGTCACTCATTCATTACGCTATTGCTTGAATGTCTGCTCCTCTGCACACCAGGCAGTGTGTGCATCAGGGCCTCAGGATGCACAGTCCCTGTCCTCACAGAAGGGTCCTTCTCATGGAGCAGAGGGACAAAGAAGCGGCAGCCACAGAACAATGATAACAGAGTACAGTAAGTCCCCTACATATGAATGAGCTCTGTTTCGAGAACACGTTTGTAAGTCCAACCAAGTTAGCCTAGGTACACACCTGCCACGACTGGCTACCTAGTGCTGTGATGTAATAGATTCATGATACTTCTCAGACAAACGATATAGGACAAACCCCCAACACAAAGGAAAGATTTTTAATCTTACAGTTCAGTGCTTTGAAAAACACAGTCGTATAGCGCAGCTGGCACACAGGGGCTGGCACCGAGTGACCAGCAAGAATTACTGGCTGCAGGAGGGAGAGGAGGTGGGAGATGGCCGAGCTGAAGGATCGTCAGCAACAGGAGATGGAGGGCGAGCTGCAATTTCACTTCTGCCTGATGCTGATCGAATGCATCTCTGAAAGTTTGAAACTTGAAGGTTTGTATGTAGGGAACTTACTGTCGTAAGAAGGGAGTTCCACTACGGAAGGACTAGTGGCTACAGAGGCCTTCGGGAGGTGGAGCGGCAGCCAGGTGAAGAGGGAAGCGAGCGCCTGCTGAGGGACAGCAGGCAAGGAAGGCATGAGGCGCTTTTTGCTGGAAGCAAGAAGAGGGACAGTGGGGGAGCCAGCCCTGGGGAGCAGGCCCAGAGGGGAGGATGGAGTCGCATGAAGAGTCCTGGCCTCCACTCAAAGGTCCTTCAAAACCTTTGAAGGGTCTCAGAAGGGGGCTTGATGGGGGAGACTTTGTGCGGGGACCACTTGATCACAGAGTGGAGAACTAGAGGGCACTGGAGGGGACAAGGCCTGGTCCAGGTGAAGGGCAAATGAGCCTGAACTAAAATGAGTTAAAAATTTGTAAACAAAAAGTGAGGGTGTCGGGGGAGGGGTGGTGGTGGTAGGTGGTGGGTTAGGGGCTAAGAGGGGGGAGGGAGTAAGGGAGTGACACACACGGAGTTCCCTGGTGGCTCAGACAGCAAAGAATCTGCCTGCAATGTTGGAGACTTGGGTTTGATCCCTGGGTTGGGAAAAGCCCCTGATGGCTACCCACTCCAGTATTCTTGCCTGGAGAACCCCAAGGACAGAGGAGCCTGTTGGGCTAAAGTCCATGGGGTCACAAAGAATTGGACACGACTGAACGACTAACATTTTCACTTTTTCACTTTCACACGGAGTTAGAGATTTTTCAGATAACCTGTGCAGTGATTAAGACTAAACATCTAAATACTGGATCCTCAGAGTTCCAGAATGATGACTGTGGGGGGGGGGGGGTGTTAAGCAGGAAATGCTTTGTGGCAAGTAGAGTTTTGAGTTAAATTTTAGTAAAATGTATAGGAAATCATGGAAACGAGGGTCCTCTGGTCATGGCTGTTACCTCAGCATACCACGATGGCACAGTCCCCATCTGTTATAGCTTTAATGGAAACCAACTTTATTCTACGGCTCCCAGGGCATCAGTAAATACAGTCTATACACAAATGGGATTTATAAGCGGCCCAGACTTCAGCCCTACCTACCGCTATATCCGCCCTCATACATTTTATCCCATACTGTGCAAAATGATTCAGGTTTAATGCAAACCCAGGCCTTTCAGGGCACCAGTGTTTCCGAATCAGTTCTCTCCTCTCCTCAGTGCAGGCTAACGGTCTCGGTGTGCACTGAGGGCCATGTTGGTTCTGGTGCACGGGGACAACTTCTTCCGCTGGGCTCAGGGGGCCAGTCTGGTAGACAAAGCACGAGCAGCGGGGGACGCGGCACTACTTCTGGCACTTACTGGTCTGACTGGAATTCAGTCAGTCCCCCGGCTTTCCATCCTGCGGGATTCCTCCCGCCCTGGGCCCACAGTCTCTGGGCGTGCCACAGATGCTCAGCAGCTGGGTGGTCTCTGGGGACCGGGCATCCTTGATGAGCCTCCTCACGTGCTCTGCATTGCTTCTGGCCTGGCACAGAGTTCTCAGGTATGGGGACAGGGTTCGTGGAGGTGGCAAAAGGTCTTTGTCATGGAACCGGGTGTTTTATAGGTAGCAGCACAATGATCTTCTTTTCCATGAAAAACCTGCATCTGTAGCAACAGGGTGCACTGAGCGGCTGCCACCAACCGAGCACTCCCTGAGCACCAGGCCGGTCTAGAAGCTCCCCTGACGTGTCGTGGTCAGTCACCACGGTGTCCTGGCGAGGCCCATGTGGCCAACTCCACAGACGAAAGGTGAGGTGGGGCCTGGAGCAGCTGATTGGCCCGTTTCAGGTTACACAGCATGTGGGGAGGAGTCAGGACTGGAGTCTGGGTCTGACTTGGTGGGAAAGTCTGACAAGAGATCCCACAGTCAGCCAACTGCTCTGTCCCAGATCCAGTTCTCCAAGGCTCCAGGGGCCCTTTCACTGTATGGATAGAGCCTAGCACACACACTGCTGGTCCTGAAAGACATGACCAACCCTACAGTGATGTCAGGCATCAAAAAAGTGGGGCTTCCCTGGTGGTCCAGTGGTTAAGAATCCACCTTGCAATGCAGGGGACACCGGTTCAGTCCCTGGTCCGGGAAGCTCCCCATGCCTTGGAGCACGTAAGTTCGAGAGCTACAACTACTGAGTCCAAGTGCAGCCCCCACTGCAGCCTGCACACCTAGAGAAGCCGCCGCGATGAGAGGCCCACAGGCCTCAACAGGAAGACAGCCCCCGCTCTCTGAAACTAGAGAAAGCCCCCACACAGCAGTGAAGACCTAGCACAGCCAAAAAAAAAAAAAAAAAAAGAACCAAGAAAGTATGGTGGACTGTGTGTGTGAAGAAGAAATAAGCTTCACCCTCTAATAATGAGGATGCAAGTCCTAGCTCTCGGAGTGGCCTCAGCTCTAGAAAACCTTTAACACTGTCTTGGAGGGGAGGGAGTGGGCCGGGGGCTCAGAGGTGGCGGCTTGAAACCTGCCCCCCAACACAGCAATGTCTCTTTCAGCTGGAATAATAGCATCCCACATTTTCAAGTGGGAATGTCACCAATACGACGCATTTCTGGTTGTTAGTGACAAAAATGACTAAAAGACGTGAAGCCTTTTCTCCATCAAGTGACTATTCAGGGGTTTTCCTATGAAGGCAGGCCTCAGGAAAGGACATGAGGCAGCTTACCCGAGACCGCTTTCTGTCCCTCCAGGGAGGGTGGGATGGAAATAAAATGAGCAAACTGCTTTCTCAAGAATTCCCTCCAATTAAATAAAAGAAACTTAGGCAAGAGCTGCTCAGTGGGATGGCACTGCATTCATGTGCTGGCACCAAGTCTACTTGCCCTCATGGTTTTGGGGAAACTCTGACGACTCTTGCGTTAGGACGAGTCATGAGTCAAACGTTGCCTTTAGGTCACACGCAGCTGGGCCAGATCCAGGAAAAGGCCATCAGGAGAAGCGCCTGGCACCCCCCACAGCTTCCCTTTCTAACACCTGGTAGAAACGAAGCTGAAAATGCCTTGTTTTTATTTTTGCGCGAGTTTACTTCAAAATAATCCATCTCACTCTGGAGAGAGTAGTATACAAAACCTGCATGTAGGATAATACCCAGGTGAATATCCATAGATAATAGTACATAAAAGTAATATGAAATACTATAAAGCTTACTTGACAACAGCAGACATGTATTTCATTACAAAGTTTTTCAAGCTGATCAATGATTATACAAGTTCTCCATCAAAGCTTAATCAATTCTGAGATTATGGATAACATTTATAGCTACCGTAACTGATTACCTATTACATGGCAGGCATGTTCAAACACATGACATAGTTACTCATTTAATCTTTGAAGTAACTAGAAAAAGCATCTGAAAAACAGGCACATGATCTGAGTTCTAGCCCCAGCTTTTCCCATCCATCCATCCATCCATCCATTCATTTATTCAGCAAAACTTCCTGAGAGCCTACTGTGTAGCAAGCACAGTACTAATAACATAGCTGTAAATAAGATGTGCATAATTTCAGCATTTAAGAGCTAAGAGTCCACTCATGATTAGCCAGGTGACTTGGGAAAAGTCTTGTATCCTCATTCCGACTTAGGCTCTTAAAAGGTAAGAGTTTACTCTACTCTGAGATTTTGAATTTAACCATTCTGTTTACTTCACATAAATGAGATTAAGTGCCTAATACAGATGAAGCACTCAATAAATGTTGGCTATTATTACTGACATTAAAGTGACATGCAAATGTAAGGTATTTAAAATGCTTTTATTTTAGAACTTTTAGTAAGAAAATTCAAAGTCTAGAAATACCACCTTTGGCCTTGTCCTAAGCCCATTTCTCATATTTTACCCACGTGGACATTTCTAGCCTGGCAACCCCATTTCCTGACTGTTAATACTAATAGAAACATAAAGAACCTGAGCCTTCCCACATAAAAACCTGGGAAATGCACTGACAAATGGCTTAAAAGCGACAGACTTCTCTTCATTAACGTTTTTAAAGAACAAAGTTTGGTCACAGCAAAGGTAGGTTCTGAAGAATGGCCTTCTGTCTGTCTGGATCCTCACTTGTTGAATCGAGAGCTGTATAAACAAATGCATGCCTTCCTGTCTGTGCATGTCCCTGTGCTGCAGCTAGTTAGCCGGAAGGGAGGTGGGGCTTGGCTCTGAGGGGAGTTTAGAGCCATCCTGATGAGAAGAGAGGGGTCACCTCGAAGCTGTATTTGACATCAGTCTCCCTGGATAATTCTGTGGCAAACGCAACAACCTCCAATAGGGGTGTGGCGTCTAGCTCCGAGAGGACACGGCTGGAGAGGCTGCGGTGGCCAGGAGTGGGGACGCCAGGCCTCCTGTTAGCTCACAGAGCCCACCCAGCAGGGGCGCTCTGAGGAAGGGACACACCGAGGGTGCCCAGGGCCCAGGGTCGTGGGTCACTTCACCCATGACTACCCACTAACCAGCAGCACCTCTCAGCTCGTTGGCTGGTCTCCTTCACAGCCATCGGGGTTGAGCTTGCATATGTGTTCGTTCACTTGGGTGCCATCTGTTCCCCTCCAGAACGCAGGCCGCAGGGAGGCAGGGCCCTCGCTAAGACGACAGCATCTAGCACGCCACTGACAATGAGGACACGTTTGCTGAACAACAAATTAAATGAACGAGTGCATGCCTTCAACTCTACACATAACCCTGTGACATACGACTATTAACTATGTTGAATGGATAAGACAACCAAGGCTCAAAAGGACAAATAAGACGCCAAAGAGGACAGAGCTAGGAAGTGGAGGAGCTGGAGGCCAAACAAAACTACACCTCTCCCCTGCGCGCCCCTCAGAGTCGATAGGGACCCAGCTGTGCGTTTGTTTAAAATGTCTACATCCCACACGGACGGGGGGTTTTCACGTCTCTCTAGTAATGATAAAGAACCTCAAGCATTTCTTCCGCGTTTCCAGCCGCTAAGTCACTAGCCCTCTGTGCTTGAGCATCCTCACGGGAGTGGACGGGACTGCTCCCCAGCTCTGGAGCCCAGGTGGCCCGGGGCTGGGGGTCAGGAGGCGTCGGCCCTCTCCTGGCTTGGCCACTGGCAGGCTGAGCTGCATGGGGCAAGTCACAGCGTTTCTGCAGGACTCAGTTCTCTCGCCTTGTAGAAAATGAAGGGCCCTGGGCTTCTTCTGAGTCTCCTAGGTGTGACTTTATGAGATGACCCCAGTAAGGGCTCCACTTTGGGATTCTCTGCATGCCCCCCAGGCTCTGCTGGGTCCACCTGGAGAAAAGGGCTGGATGAGTTGGGTTGAGGGACAGCCCTCAAGTCAAGCACTTGCAGGCTGCCACTCAGCCAGGCATCACCTGGGGGCAGTCTCAGCGGAGAGGGTCAATATCTGAAGGTTCCTGAGCTGTCCTGGGGGCTGACAACAGTTGGGTTTTAAAGGCTAAGACTCCTCAAATGCTTAACAATCAAGACACACATGAGGCTGTGGTTGGCCTGCTGAGGTCTGAGAGCTCGTGGCTAAGTGGGCTGAGGTCCCAGGCGTGGCTGCTTCCATGGAGTGTGTGCCACTGGACACAGGGCAACCTAGAGAGCAAGCAGAGACAGAGGGGCACGGACACATTTCTGTTACTAGCAAAACCCAAACACTGCAGACAGTACACGCTCACGGCCCTCGAGTTCTAGTACCAGCTCTTCCCTCCTCAAGGGAACAAGTGGGCTGAGGGTTATTTGCTTGAAATTTTTCACCAGCACTTAAAAGGTTCAGAAAAGGGGGATAAAGCATAAACAGTAAGAAAAACAGAGCATTTTCTCCAGGATTGGCTATAACAAAACAAACGTAACAAAGCACAAGGTAAAAAGCTTTCTCTTTCCTGCAATGAGTTGTTTTTAAGACAGCGTACTGGGAAGATTTTAAAAGGGCGAATAATAGGCATAAATCATAAGAGTTTGGAAAACACCATTCAGTCAGTCTGACTGAATGGGAGCATAGCCTCTGCATAACGAACCCTGTCCAAGGAGCACCGAATTTGACACCCTTCCCAACGTCTCCCTGTCTATCGAGTCGGAGAGCGAGCCCACCTGGGTTGAGACTGAAACAGACATTCTTAAAAAAATGTGCTCCTCTAAAAGAGATCTGTAGATGGTGATTGCAGCCATGAAATCAAAAGACGCTTACTCCTTGGAAGGAAAGTTATGACCAACCTAGATAGCATATTCAAAAGCAGAGACATTACTTTGCCAACAAAGGTCCGTCTAGTCAAGGCTATGGTTTTTCCAGTGGTCATGTATGGATGTGAGAGTTGGACTGTGAAGAAGGCTGAGTGCCGAAGAATTGATGCTTTTGAACTGTGGTGTTGGAGAAGACTCTTGAGAGTCCCTTGGACTGCAAGGAGATCCAACCAGTCCATTCTGAAGGAGATCAGCCCTGGGTGTTCTTTGGAAGGACTGATGCTAAAGCTGAAACTCCAGTACTTTGGCCACCTCATGCGAAGAGTTGACTCATTGGAAAAGACTCTGATGCTGGGAGGGATTGAGGGCAGGAGGAGAAGGGGACGAAAGAGGATGAGATGGCTGGATGGCATCACTGACTCGATGGACACGAGTTTGAGTGAACTCCAGGAGTTGGTGATGGACAGGAAGGCTTGACATGCTGCAATTCATGGGGTCACAAAGAGTCGGACACGACTGAGCAACTGAACTGAACTAAAAGAGATGCTGGGAAAGATTAAAGGCAATAGGAGAAGAGGGTACAGAGAATGAGACAGTTGGATGGCATCACTGACTCAACGGACATGAGTTTGAGCAAATTCCGGGAGAAAGAGTGAAGGACAGGGAAGCCTGGTGTGCTGCACGCAGTCCACGGGATCGCAGAAAGTCAGATACGGCTTCACAGTTGAACAGCAACAACAACAATACTCTTAGAACTCTGAGAGCTAAGGAAAAGAAAGACAAAAAGCTCTATTCACACTAAAGACACTGGGGACACATTTTGTTAAGATTCAGCCCAAGAAATGTCATAGTCTGAATGTCAGATCAACAACCTAGAAAAAGTCACTTTTTCCTCTGCTCTTTTCTCGCCTGTGAAGAACGCTAATGCCATCCTGCGCGGGCTCAGGGAGGCCCAGGTTCCTCACTTGAGAGCATCTTCACTCCTGACCCGGTCAGCAGGGCCCAGGCCACCGGGCTCTTCCCTACTCTGAAGCCGTCCTCCCCCTGTCTACCTCATCTCCTTTTTTGCCTTCTAAGGCCCCTCTTTGGGCCTCAGTGAGGGACTCCTGGGTAGATGGGCTTGAGAACCCACTGAAGATCCGGGAAAGCAGAGGAGGGGGCTCTGGGGGGGATGGGGGCTTTGGTGTGACAGTTATGGCAAGAAGGGGTGAGGAGAGGGTGGGGAGCTGGTCACCGCAGGCCCAGGCGTTCACCCATCTCCTTCTGAGACAGTTGTGACTCAGCTCAACAAGGAGGGAAAACCCATCTCTCAAGCTCAGGGCTTGGTCTCAATCCAAAGCTACTTACAACAATCTTGTTGTTTTGACTTTTGGAGCCAGAGGTAATGCTAGACTCTCTCGAGTTTGGCCGGAATGTTTTTTATCAGCTCCAGTGAATCAACCCACCGCAGTGGGACATCCGGACGCCCAGCCCAGAGACAAAGCAAAGGTCTGATTTGGTGGTTGAGACTCGGGTGTAATAAGCAGACCAAACGCTTTAAAGACTGTCTCTGCTGTCAGCCATGTGATCTGGTGGAAACCCACAGGAAGTTCAGTGAACAGATGTAGGGCTCAACTGCAATAATTTTATTACCGCAAAAGTTCAATGGAGTTTTCCCCCTTCCACCATTTATATAGATAGCATCAGAAACTCTAGCAAGTCCCTGGCGTGGCTCCAGAAAGTTTAGTGCGATTTAAAATCAAACAGCTAGACAGCACATTACAGAAAATTCTTTCAAAGACGGTATCAAGCCTCTGAATAGACAAGTGATGGGTGATGGCTGGCAACAAGGCAGCCCGTCACTACTGGGAGATGGTGTGGCACGGGGTGGGAGAGGCGAGTCGCTGCCAGTGGCATGCCCCGGGGCGGTGGTGGTCAGGTTCTGTGCACATGGAAAGCAAACTGATTTCAAGATCCTCGTCGTAAGATATCCCGGTAGGCATTTACACACAATTATTTCATCCAGCGGTGAACTGGGGATGAAGAACCAGTTTCCCTACTATGCCTTCCCTGATTTAATCTCACTGTCTAATGTTGGGTCCCTCAGGAATGGGTCCTTAAACTAAACACAGGAGGTGAGCGCCAACTCTATATAAAGCATTACACTTGGAGGAAAGGAGGAAAGGAAAAGGAATAATTGCTGCTCCTCTAACAGGGGGATAAGTTAGCAGGAGGAATAAGAATGGTGGGAGCATGACATAAGATGCAAGGGACGTGCCCCAGGCAGACTGGCTAACACTGGGGTCAGACGACCGTGGGTGGGCTTGAATGGCAAGCTCTACGAGAAGCATCCATATGATCAATTCAGCTAAATTACAATCTGAACAACCTGAACTGCAGGCTCTTCTTTGTGTGATGGAATCCACCGTAAATGGATCAAATATTATTGTTAACTGACATAAAGGAGATAAGCACTGGCCTGTGAAAAACAGCAACACTGGATGTGGAGCAGTCCTATTTTGTGCAAATTAGTTTCAAAGTGAATGAAAAACTAAATTCAAAGTATAGAAAATTAGAAGGGGTCATGTGTTTTTACTTTAATCTAATTTTATTTTTGGGGACTTCCCCGATAGCTCAGTTGGTAAAGAATCCATCTGCAACGCAAGACCGGGGTTCAATTCCTGGGTTGGGAAGTTCCGCTGGAGAAGGGATAGGCAACCCTCTTCAGTATTCCTGGGCTTCCCTGGTGGCTCAGGTGGTAAAGAACCCACTTGCAATGAAGGAGACCTGGGTTGGATCCCTGGGTTTGGAAGATTCCCTGGAGAAGGGAAAGGCTACCCACTCCCATATTCTGGCCTGGAGAATTCCATGGACTGTATAGTCCACAGGGTCACAGAGAGTCAAACACGACTGAGTGACTTTCACTTCCGCCTGCACCGTGTGGGGTGCAGGATCGAATCCACATTCCCTGTAGTGCAAGCGTGAAGTCCTACCACTGGACTGCCAGGGAATTCCCTAAAGGGCCATTTATTAAAAATTATAAATTAAGAGGTACAAAGCTGACATGTCTGTCATGAGGTGGCTCAGAATACAGTCATGATACCTTGCATGTCTAAGCGCACGATGGCTGGCTACGCAGTGGGCACTTTTGGAATCTTCCTGGGAAGAAGAGAGCTACAAGGTGAGCAGGCATGCTAAGTCGCTCAGTGTCTGACTCTGCAACTCCATGGACTGTAGCCTGCCAGGCTCCTCTGTCCATGGCATTCTTTAGGCAAGAATACTGGAGTGGGTTGCTGTTTCCCTCCTCCAGCTGATCTTCGCAATCCAGGGATCAAACCTGCATCTGTCTCCTGCATTGGCAGGCAGGTTCTTTACCACTAGCGCCACCTGGGAGACCCAGGGTGAGTGGACACCTATGAATATTTTGAAAGCTCCGGCCAGAAGACCACCTCTGAGATTACAAGGGACACTAATGGCTCTGTGACTGGTGGCAAAATAAAACAAAACAAACTCTTAGGAAAAACAGAAAGATACAATATAAGATTGAGCCTATACTTGCGAAGAATTCTCCACCATCGCACCATCAGCCAGAATCTGAAGCCTGCTGGAGTCTGAAGTCAGACTCTCTCTCAGAGGTCCAGGTTAAAGGGGGTCATGAAATGGGGATGTCTTCCGTTTGAAATTTCTCTCTTTTTTCGGGAGAAGGGGCACTGGTAGGGCAGCCTGCAGGAGCAGGAAGGAAGAACAGGCTCTCCTACTACAGGGAGAGTTTGAGACAGGCCTTGACAAGTGGGTACTGACCTGTAGGGGCTGGGGGGGGGGGCGCAGGGAGGAAGCTGGCATTGCTCGTGGCGAGACATTGTGAGCAAACACTGAGGCTGACGACACACTTGCAGGCCTGGCAAGTTGTAGGGCCTGGATACAGGCTCCAAGGCCAGCAGCTGGGGATGCTGCTGGAAAGGAGGGATGAAGACAAGAGGGGCCTCGAGGGCTGGGACAACACATCGATTCATTCAGTGTGCCTAGAATTGAGAGAAGAGGCACGCTGGGGATAGATATTTCTAATGTAAACATCATTAACTCTGAGATGGCAGTTGAAGTTGCCAAGTGTGTAAACTCAAGAAGACTGAGCTGCAGTACTGAGTACTGACTGAGTATTGATTGAGTATTGTAGTATTCAAAACCCTGTTCTAAAGGCAAATCAATTTGAATACAGAAGACCGGGAGAAGAATGTTTTGATTCCATGGTAGGAGATGAAGGGTAAAAGTTAAGAATTCACTGGCAGAACTTCTTGGCTGAAAGCCAGCCCAGAGGGGAGCCACAGATGACTGGAAAAGTGTATTCTTCCTGCAGTGGGCTCCTTATTTTGGACAGGACTCAGATACCTAGGGCTTCCCTCATAGCTCAGTTGGTAAAGAATCTGCCTGCAATACAGGAAACCCTGGTCTGATTCCTGGGTTGGGAAAATCCACTGGAGAAGGGATAGGCTACCCACTCCAGTATTCTTGGGCTTCCCTTGTGGCTCAGCTGGAAAAAATCCATCTGCAATGAGGAAGACCTGGGTTCAATCCCTGGGTTGGGAAGATCCCCTGGAGAAGGGAACGGCTACCCACCCCAGTATTCTGGCCTGGAGAATTCCATGGACTGTAATAGTCCATGGGGGTCGCAAAGAGTCAGACACAACTGAGTGACTTTCACTTTCAGATACCTGGTTAAGAGAGTGAGACCCCAGGGGAAAAAAATGCATTACTAGGAAATAAAAGTCCAAGTAGAATAAAAGCTCCATGAGGGCAGGGATTTTTTTTCCCCCTACTGATGCATCCACCAGTGTGAAGATTGCCACGGACTTGAGAGAGATTTGCGGAGTGAATGAATAAACGAATGAATGAAGAGGTAAAAATTGCTGTTTGTAAAAAACTCAGAGTTATTGGCTGGGTGGGGGTGGGGTGAGGTGGGTGGGTGGCAGATTCCCCTGGTAGCTCATCTGGGAAAGGATCCACCTGCCATGCAGAAGAACCTGGTTTGATCCCTGGGTTGGGAAGTTCCCCTGGAGAAGGGATAGGCTACCGATTCCAGTATTCTTCGGCTTCCCTGTTGGCTCAGATGGTAAAGAATTCGCCTGCAATATAAGAGACATGAGTTCGATCCCTGGGTTCGGAAGATCCCCTGGAGGAGGGCATGGCAACCCACTCCAGTATCCTTGGCTGGAGAATTCCCATGGACAGAGGAGCCTGGTGGGCTGCAGTCCGTGAGATTGCCAAGAGTCCAGTATGACAAAGCGGCTAAGCATTTTGGGGAGGTGGGGGACAAGAGGGAAAAATTGAGTCCTGTACACTGGATGAGTCAGGGGAATAACTGCTCAATTTATTTGGGACAAAATGAGCCAAATTAATTTGAGATGCAAATGAACTGACTTACTGGGATTTGGGGGCAATACTTAACAAACTCAATAGATTAACTTACTTCTCAAACTACCTGTTCTCCTTGCTCACCACCATCCTACCACCGTCATAATCTGGCTTACCTAGGAAACTGGATCCTGGATAACGGATGACATTAATACAGATAGTCACGGTCATATTTTATATTTCAATATATACCTAATTATGGAAAATAAACGAGTTCATAAACATGTGCTAGTCATGAACCGACACATAATATGTGACTGGAAAAAAGTTCATTTTTAATGAGTCCTTTACTTTTTCCTTTTGTCAACACTATAGTATGGTTTTTAAAACGGGGGAGGATAAGGCCTTAAAATGTAAACAGTAAGTCCTAGTTAGTGTGTCTGTGATAATATTTCTTTATACTTTTTTTTTTTTTTTTCAGATTAATATGTGAATTAAGAGGGAGTGGGAGATAGAGATTTTGGAGAAAGATTCTGAATCCTGTTTAGACAAATTCTGGCAAAGCAAGGATCTTCGCCATGTCTGAAATGTCACATGTGGGTGACACGTGGTGGCTGTGGGGACAAAGACACAGAAGAGGCTTTGCTGGCATTCCCCAGACAGACTGAGGTGCCTCTGAGTGAGAGAGAGTCTCTGTGATTATGTTAGGCGAGAAGACACTCTTTACCACAGTATGTCAGAGAGATCTGGAAAGAGAATTCCAACTAAGATGAACGCAGAGGTAAGAAGTTGTCTTTAATTTCTTAAGAGTTATCTCCTTTGAACATTCTTAGGATTTAAGTTATAAGCAAATGTGACAGTTTTTCAAAGCCTTCTTAAAAAGTCTTGCCTGAATTATTTCTTAGCAGGAAGTTAAAACAAGTCTCTGATAATCAATATCCCTATGTATCCACTATATAGGAGAATTTTTCCCCTCTGCTTATGGAAAGAATAATCTATTCCCAGTGTTCTATGAAAAGCCTGTGGTTGCTAAACCAATTATGCTTTCTTCAATCTACTTGGAGAAAATTCCACTTAAATCCCATGATTCTAAAGGCCAGCATTTCACAACCTAAAGTTCAGTCTCAGTGCTTCCCATGGCTATCTTTCCCAGTGACGCAAGTATGATCCATCAATGGATGAACCACATCTGTGACTTCCTGTCAGATGCTAAGTCCTGGACCTGTGGTTACTCCAACATTCGTGATCAATGAATTAAAAGCACAAAATGAGGTTCGTTTCCTTCTCCACAATCATGAGGACTAATAAAGGGAATGAGGAAACTGAGAGGAAAGGGAACAGAAGCAGAATGCTCCAGAAAATTCCTAATAATCCTGTTTGTTGTTAGGAAGTGAGTCTGCCTTAGATTCCACTCAGTGACGGTTATGCCACTGTGAGACAGAGCTATCTAGAAAATGGGCACTCCCAGCTTCAATTAGACAGGCCTAGGTCACCTAGAAAAATCTGTATTACTTTCCTGGACCTCATTGACACTATGGGATCCTAGAATCACACAATGTTAGCACTAGAAGAGACTCTCAATTTTAAAAAGAAGGTACAAAAAAACCCCCACAAAAATCCTTAACAGTTATAAGGTCCACCAAGTTAACTGAAATTCATATTAAATGACTATACATTGATTTCCTCAAGAAACTGTGCTAATATAGGGAACATATTCATCATCTTAGTCCAAAACTCCCTTAGACTTGGGCTTGTTCCCTTTGGGGAAGCCATTGACACTGCCTCAAAATTTTAAAAAAATGCTATTGATAAAATAGTTGTGTTTTTATCCCCCTGAAGCCAGTAAATATATTATCAAATGATTGAAAAGTTTGATTTGGTATGATGCATCACATTGTAAGGGGTTTCCCTGGTGGCTCAGATAGTAAAGAATCTGCCTGCAACATAGGAGATGCAGGTTCAATCTCTGAGTTGGGAAGATCCCCCGGAGACAGGAATGGCAACCCTCTTCAGTATCCTTGCCTGGAGAATCACATGGTCAGACAAGTCTGGCAGGCTACAGTCCACGGGGTCGCAAAGAGTCAGACACGACTGAGCAACTAAGGACACACAAACCACACTTAAGATACAGTCTCACTACGTAAAACAGCTATTAGTTGTGAGACACGCAATTCGTTGAAAACCCCAAGACAGGAGATAAGCAATGAATGCATCAGAATGAACTAACCGAAGCAGTTTGCTTAATTTTTCCCAAGGAAAACATGAACAGGAAGAAGCAAAGACAGAGCGAAGTGGGTGGTGGGGTATGTCTGTGCAGGGTGGTGGGTGGTGGTGGTGGAATGAGAGAAACACACAGGAGAGCTATGTGATTTGACCACTAGGACCAAAAATAAGACGGGGAACCTGTCCTACTGTACATTAAACTATAAAGCTGAAATAACTGGCTGGCGTACTATCCTCCCTCTAATTTGGACCACCACAGATGTATATGATTTAGCACTTATACCTGCTATGTTATAATTACAGAAGAATTAACCAAAAAGCTGTATAAAATGGGTATTTTATGTATCTAGGGAATACATCCCTATGCATCTAGGGAATACAGGCTACATTTCATTTTACAGTGAAAAAAATGTGCTTGAGATTTAAATTTCCGAAAGTTTTGCAAGTTAAAGATGTATATACTTCAAAATGCGCACAACTCCACGAAAGGACCAGAGGCCCCTAACTTACCAGCCTTGTTCCTCTTCTCTTTCCATCCTGATCAACTGATCAATCTGTCAGGTGGAAAACTTTATGGAGTATGGCAAGTATAAAGCAAAGTTCAGATGCTCACAGAGCTGAAAATCTAGTACGGAGACAAACTGTAAATGCACGAACTAAACATGTAAATATCCATCTCATTGTTAAATACCAAGAGTAGTGATACAGGCCGTGAACTGCTGTGAAGTTTCCAGCAGGAAGAGATGAATACATCTGTGTCTGGGACAGTCCCCGTGGAGGCAGGGGGACCTGGGCTGTTAAGGCAGACAAGAGGTGAGGAGACCACCACTTCAGGCAGGGACAGGCAAGGCAGCAATGAAGAGTGGGCTCAGGGGCTGGTGGGCAGAGAACATGGGGCCTGGGCTCAGAGTCTGAATGGTTCTCATTTTTCCTGGATTCTTCAGGCATCAGGGAGAGGGCTATAAAGCAGGTGAGGGGCGAAGTTTATTCAGACAACTGGGTGCTACAGATGGTGGTGCTAACAGTGACACTTACATGTGTGTGACTGTGTGTGTGTGTGTGAGTGAGAGACGTTTCCCCCAACAAACTACATCCATTTCTTCTCCCCACCCAAGTTAGAGAAATGAGATCTACTGACCAGCAGCATTGGTATCACCTCTTAGAAAATCAAATTCTTGGGTCCCAGAAATTCTGTGATTCAGGAAGGCAGAAGGGAAAGAATGACCTGAGAGAGAAAGAATTTCCATTCTGGAGGAGCCATATGAAGGAGCACAGGTTCTCAAGAATCAGGAAGAAGGATAGTGCAGAATGGCAAAGGGCACCCTCCCACAGGGGAGTTAGAAGGACAACCATGTATGGCTCCCTCAACTGGCACATGGGGATACCGAGGCCTTTAATAAGAACCATTTATTTCATTATACAACAAAAGTCCACACGGTGGAAGCTATGGTTTTTCCAGTAGTCATGTAAAGATGTGACAGTTGGACCATAAAGAAGGCTGAGCACCAAAGAACTGATGCTTTCAAATTGTGGTGCTAGAGATGACTTTTGAGAGTCCCTTGAACAGCAAGGAGATCAAACCAGTCAATCCTAAAGGAAATCAATCCTGAATTGGAAGGACAAATGCTGAAGTTGAAGCTCCAATACTTTGGCCACCTGATGTGAAGAGCCGACTCACTGGAACAGACCCTGATGCTGGGAATGATTGAGGGCAAGAGGACAAGGGGACAACAGAGGATGAGATGACTGGATGGCGTCATCAACCTACTGGACATGAATATGAACAAACTTCGGGAGATAGTGAACGACAGGGAAGCCTGGCATATTGCAGTCCATGGGGTCACAAAGAGTCGGACATGACTTAGCGACTGAACAACAACAATTTCAGATGGCAATGTGGCAGAGACAACAAGAAATAAGCATTTGGGGTCACCGGGTAGGCTGGCCCTAAGACACAGACAGAAGCTGGGAACCATCTCTGTGGAGTCTGAAAACAAAGTGAAGGTAATAAGAGAGAAAAAAAGGGAAAGGATGGAAAAAAAAATTGTGCTTCAAGATGATCGAATCTTCCATTGACAAAAGCCTGTTCTTTGCCATTCATGGAGCCTGCTTTTACCCTTTCCTATACCAAAAAACATAAGTTTAAGTTTCTTGTCTTAGTGTGTTAGAAGTTTAAAAACTGGCCCTCCATATTTAAAATGGGAGTGTGGTGCAGGCTTCAGGGCAGGCTGGAAATTTAACTGCACTGTATACCAGCTAAGTTCACATGAGTTTAATTTTTTCCCATAATTTTCTTAAGAAAGGAATGTTTTACCATTTTATGAATAAGCAATACCACTGCAGGCACATTTTGTAAAACATATGCTCAGAGGTGGCAAAGCGGTGGTACTAGCCAACTGGACTGGGAGGCCCAGAAAAGAGTGACTCTACATGCTCTGAAGAGGGCTCATCACGGAGCCCAGGCCTGGCACTGACCCAGCTCATATCCTGGGTCAAAGCCTCATACCTACCCTACTACCTGCATACGATCTTAAAAAGGGGTATTTCATAAACTGGAAACATCACATAAAAAGGACTGCCCTTGGACTTCCCTGGTGGTATGGTGGATAAGAATCCATCTGCCCATGCAGGAGACACGGGTTTGATCCCTGATCCAGAAAGATCCCACACACTGTGGAGCAACTAAGCCTGTGGGCCACCACTACTGAGCCTGTGCTCTGGAGCCCGTGTGCCACAACGACTGAAGCTGGAGTGCCCCAGAGCCCGCACTCGGCAACAGAAGAGGTCACCGCAATGAGAAGCCCGAGCACAGCAAGACGACCTGGTGCAGCCAAAAAAAAAAAAGGACTGTCCTTTGTACACGGAGGTAGGAATCCCAGCCCCTCAGACTCATTAACGCAGATCCTTTTATATGTGCGTTCTTCTCTGATTCGGCCACATACTTGCACCTGACTGATTCCTCTCAGGGACGTGGGTGTAGGATTCGAAAGGGACCGGCTTTGAATTCTTACTGGCTTGTGGCTCCAGAACAGCGAGGTGGACCAGGTGGTGATTAGTGACCCTCGTGAAACATTCTAACCCGCAGCTTTATCAGCAGTCAACACCAGATCCTTTCCTGCACACTTCAAAGAAGCTGGAACTTCTGCCCTTGCCTGGGCATTCACACTTCTGTTCACCACTGAATGACACTTTTTTTTTTTTTTTTTTTAACCTCATAAGGATGCAGCCTTTGCTGGGACACCTCTGATTTCCAAGTCTCACTCTCAAGTTCTTGAGACTGAGGGCAGTTCCTGAGAGGCAGGTATTCCTGAAACTCAGGGCAAAAGACAAAATCATAAATCACTTATTAGTCCAAAACTTTGCTAAAGATGCTGCAGCCCTATTTTAAGCCCCATTAGGTACAAAGCGGTGGGGACAGGCTGGGGTGGGACAAATGCAAGTATCAACTGAGGGGCTGGAGCCATAGTCTGTTGGGGCCATAGAGCCCCAGCGTCCTCCTTGCATTGCATGAGGGGTTTGCAGTGCGAAGTGCGTTGCAGGGGGTGGGGGGCTAAGTTTTCTCTCCTGCTTTTTTCCTGAGTGCCTCTTTTTCTCAACCTCCAGAACCATGTTTTTGAGAAGCTTAGTAATTATGACAGCCTTACAATAGTGGAATTCCACTATTTCCTTGCAGTCCTGGATTGGGATTCTAGCCACTGTCGCCGAGAACTGTGTAGCGACCATCCTGAGCACACAATTCGATGTCTCAGGACTGCTTGCCTGAGGGTCTTAACTTGAAGTTTGAGCACCCCACTCCAGTACTCTTGCCTGGAAAATCCCATGGACGGAGGAGCCTGATAGGTTACAGTCCACGGTGTCGCTAAGAGTCAGACACGACTGAGTGACTTCACTTTCACTTTTCACTTTCATGCATTAGAAAAGGAAATGGCAACCCACTTCAGTGTTCTTGCCTGGAGAATCCCAGGGATGGGGGAGCCTGGTGGGCTGCCGTCTATGGGGCTGCATAGCATCGGACATGACTGAAGCGACTTAGTAGTAGTAGTAATAGGCACAAAGCAACCCGAATAAAAGATTCGAATGTGCTCAGCTGAATGGAAATTCTAAAATTGAGGAGAAACAGCTAAATGATCTGCAAGTCTTAAATAGGAGGATATACATTCAGAGGGCCACAGACCTGGGGAACAGTGGTCAGAAAGAGCAAAGCAAGGAGGCTGGGAGGTGCTGGTGCCTGTGTTCTGGGCAGCAGTGACTCCATGTGTGGTGGGGACGGGCTGGGGTGGGACAAATGCAAGTATCAACTGAAGGGTTGGAGCCCTGTGCCCTCTGTCATTCACAGCCTGGAAGCCGAGGCTGGACCAGGCAGGGCACTGGACTCCTGTCCCTTTTAATTCCCCAGCTTAGACAGGCTGGAGGTTGTAAAAGGCAGGCTCCTCATGGCAATGGTCATATGTACCAATTACGTGAGACTGAAATAAACACCATGATAAGGAGGCATAAACTTTGAAGACTAATATGTATCTCTCCCATCTAGGCTCTGAATGGCATAATAGAGTGAAAATTCAGGATATCTGAATTTTAGACTTGGTTCTGACACTAATAAACTTGGACAAATAACGTCACCCCTTTGACACTTAGTGACCTCATCTGTAAACCATTACTGCTGATGAGGCCCGCTCTGCCGGCGGTGAGGGGCCGACGCGGAAGGCTGGCTGTGAGGTTTAAGTGACTCACGCAGGGCCGGGGGCACAGCGAGGGCTGGGCAGGGCTGCTGGCCGACCCCGGCCTTGTCCACGGAAGCAGTGCCCCAGAAGGGTCCTAAACGAGCCCATCTCCTGCCCTGGGACAGGTACAGTCAAAGGAAAACTGGGAATTGCGGGACCCCTGCCTTCTCTGTTTTGGTTGGTTGGTCTATTTATTTATTTTTCAAAGCAATGCCACAGGAGGCAAGTAAAACATTTGCAGGTGAAGTATTTGAAGATCTATGGTCATTTCCAAAGCCCGACAGTTGTTTAACAGGAAGCAGTCTTATGTTTTACAATACAGGCTCTGATTCATCCAAATTTACCTATTTCAATAAAGGAACATGCATTGCTTATCTCTGAATTTACTTTCAGGGACTAACCACTGATAACTCAGTTTGCTATACACCGCAAGCATGTTAACTAACATTGGAATTTACCTTGAAAGTATTCATAAACGTTTTGAAGGATATTTTCTAAGAGAAATTCTAAATTTAAACAATCAACATATTATATTTTATAGGAATACTTAAATGATAAAATACTTTTTTATACTTAGAGAAAAGAACATAGTTTATTTACAGAAAAGACTATTGAACATTTGCTTCATTTTTAAAAAAATAAAAATTTGGGAAAATAAGTTGAAACTATAAATTTCCCCTAAAGAGAACTATTGTATATTTAGCATGAAAGGGATGACATCTGAGTTCTGGGGCTTTTAAAATACTGCTTTACTTTCTTAAGGAAGAGAGAATGTTGCGCTTGCTGCAAGAGTAATTTACACTGTTGATACATCTTCCACAGTTTCTCCATCCTAGTGAACATACAAAACACTTTCTGATGAAGAAGGATGTTAAGATAAAACTTCTGATTAAATCCCTCTTGTAAGGTGACCTGTTAACCCATGCATCCTTCCTTCCTTTGTATTAATATTTACATTTTAATTATAACCACCGATGATTTAACAAATATGGTATTTTAACACAATGGCAGATACGAAAATAATGGTCTCCTCTGCCATCTGGCTGATGGGTCTTCATCGTTTGTTGTGACTATACCAAGAGCCCAACCAACTGGCTGACTCCTGGCTGTTTTTCTGGCTGTTCTAGTGGTCAGGGTTGCAGCAGTGCAAAGCGAGGCACAGACGGCGGCCCCAGAGCTGCTGTGAGGGCCGGGCCAGCAGCTCAAGCTGAAGGCTTACTTGGTACCATCGAAGGCCCAACATCTCCCCCAACATTTTATTAGGCATGCCCACATGCAACCATGAAATTAAAAGATGCCTGCTCCTTGGAAGAAAAGCTATGACAAACCTAGACAGTGTATTTAAAAGCAAAGATATCACTTTGCTGACAAAGGTCCATCTAGTCAAAGCTATGGTTTTTCCAGTAGTCATGGACAGGTGCGAGAGTTGGACCGTAAAGAAGGCTGAGCATAGAAGAACAGATACTTTCAAAATGTGGTGCTGGAGAAGACTCTTGAGAGTCCCTTCGACTGCAGAGAGATCAAATCAGTCAATCCTAAAGGAAGTCAACCCTGAAAATTCATTGGAAGGGCCGGTGCTCAAGCTGAAGCTTCAATACTTTGGCCACCTGATGCGAAGAGCCAACTCATTGGAAAAGACCCTGATGCTGTCAAAGACTGAGGGTAGGAGTAGAAGGGGGTGACAGAGGATGAGATGGTTGGATCGCATCACCAACTCAATGGACATGAGTTTGAGCAAACTTCAGGAGACAGCGGAGGATAAAGAAGCTGGCCAGTCCATGGGGTCTCGGAGAACTGGGCATGACTTAGCAGTGAACAATGAACAACAATATGCACAAAAGTGGAGAGAAGAGAATGCCCTTCGACCACGGGCATCATGGTCAACTGACGGTCATTTTTGTTTCAGCTATTTCCAACTTCCTCTGAATTATTTTGGCATCAATCCTACAGTTTTATCCCCAAATATTAACCTACATATTATCAAACAGGGAAAATTTTCTTGCTTTATTTTTAAGATAACTCATTAAAATTAAGTTACAGAGTGATCCTTTGTACCATAAAAGTATTTGACAAAAAATATGTCATATGGCCTCTAAGTAATCTTAACAGTTACTTGGAGAGTTAAGATGAGTGCAAATGAAAAAAAAAAAAAAAGGAGTCATCAAAAAGCAATTCTCCAGTGTAATCTATTGTTTAGAAGAAGCAATGTACTAATTACCAGTCCTGATTTAGATGGATTCTAGGATGTGTGCGAACAATCCAAGTGACCTCCTAGCTCCGTCTGCTTCCTCTCCTTTATACAAACCATCAGCCTCTGCCAAAACGAACTCTCTGAGGTCCTCTGCAAACCCCAGGCGATTCCCTGCTCCTTGCTGCTCTGTTTCTGAGACTGCTCTTCAGAGCTTAGATGTCCTGCCCACCACATTATCGCTTCCAACACGGCAGGCTCAAATGCTTCCCACCCTCCTGAACGTCCTTCAAGGCCCCTCCAGTGCTGGGTGCCTGCTGGCCCACCCACAGGCATCCGTCTGTACACTTCCCACAAGACGCCTGGACTGGACACAGGTTTGCATGTGGCTTATGTTTTGAATGCAGACTTTGCTGAGTGAGGAACATGCCCTCCCGTCAGGAGCTACGGTGGCTTCGGAAAGATGCAGACCCTGCAGATGAGAGCAGGCGGGGAGGTTGGGATGTGATGGTGGACCTGAGTGGTCCTGAAGGAGGCGGCGAGGAGGGGCAGCATTTCAACACAGGGAATTATTTGGAGGCCCGGCCAAACAAGAAAAAGGTCTTAGCCCTCTGAAGAGCTCCTGGATGCATAAGCGGGCCACAGGAGCAAGGGTGAGTTCTGATCAAGGGGGACGTCCTTGGCAGTCCAGTGGTTAGGACCCGTCACGTCCACTGCAGGGGGTGTGAGTTTGAACCCTGGTTGGCGAACTAGGATCCTGCAAACCTTGTGCCCACCTCTCCCCCACCCCCAAAACTGGTCCTGGTTCTCTGTGGTTTAAAGAAAAAACCTTTGATGACTTACCAGTGAGAACTACTGTCATAGAAAACACCAAAAAGAAAAGACAGAGCCTGCACCAAGGTGTTTACAACCTATATCTGCAGATAAAACATTTATAAAAATAAGTATAAGACAAGGCAGAAGTGATAAGTATCGTGTAGGTGTACAAACAAGCATAACGTAAGGAAGTTCACGGAAGGGAGGCATCACTTTAAATTGAGGCATCAAAGAATGCTTCAAGGAGGAGGTGGCAATTGAGTGGTCTGTAAACGATGGGTAGAAGTTGGGCATGTGAAGATAGGAAGAAAGGCATTATGGACAGAGGGGGAGACATAAGAAAAGACACGGAGGCAGAAAAGCACAAGGGTGACCAAGGACCAGCCCAAGTTCAAGTTGTTGAGAAAATGGGGACTAAAAGGGGGAGTGATGTGAAACAGAGCTGAAGGGCTGGTTTACAGATCCTACTGAGCCTGACTCTAGACTCTGGTCTGTGCAAAAGCCACTACGTGTGTGTGAGCAGAGCACTGGTCAGACTGGAATGCTGCTATGAAGGATTACTTAGGAAGCAATGGGATCCATTTGATTGAGGGCGGGAAGAAAGCCCCAGAAGAGAAGGAGCTGGGCGACTAGAGCAGGGGTCCAGGTGAAAGGGCGAGGGCCTGAACCTGAGATGACCGTGGAACAGCAGAGGGGTGAACAGAAGAGAGGGTGAGAGCCACCCGGGCGAGGGAGGGAGCGGGGGGACACGGAGGGAGAGAGGCTTGGCTGCTTTTCACCGCTGCCCCTCCCCAAAAGGGAGATGAGGGCTCAGAAGAGACAGATCCAGAAACAAACCCAAGAGTCTCCTCTGCTGATGGTCATATGTTGAGTCCAATGACCTTTGTTACTTTTGTTTTTCACTAGAAACAAAGGAGCAGACAAAAAAATCCAGTTCCATCCTCCATCTGGCTCCATTCTAATGAGTCTTTATCTTTGTGATATGGTTTCCTTGAGCCCGTTTGCCTCTGGGAAGGGGTCTCAGTGCAGCTGACGTCACACAGCCTGTATATTTAGGTCAGTGGTAGCTGCTGACAACAGCCCGCAGTTCCGTCAGTCTCACAGACTGAGTGTGCTGTCTGGAAGGGTTTATCACAGTGCTGGTTCTCTGGTCTCTATCTTCGAAAGCTGGAAATGGGAAACAGAGCCTGGAAGGAAGTCCTAATACCTATTTCTAAAGGGAGATGCTTTCCTTAATTTTGTCAATTTCAGCTTTTGATCATCAGCCTGTGGATATAGAGAGCAGTAATGATAGCGTAGGAACAAGGAGAGGCTGTCAATGACTAAGTTTCTGATTCCAGTCCAGGAAACGTACCCACATCTAGTTCAGGTTCAGGACCTGCTGACCAGTGCCCTGGTCAGTCCCCGGGCCTTGACTCTAGTATCTCCAGGGCCTGCAGATGCACACTGACTAATGGACAGTCCTCCTGCCAGAAGTCTGAGCCAGGAAAGTACTCTCACATGTTCAGGGGACAACAGCAAGCCCTAAGGTTCCTGGGACAAGAGTTAAACTGGACTGAACTCAAGGTTCTTCACAGGACCCTGTTTCCCAGGCCTGGAATGCATGTGGTTCCCAGGTCATACTGCTTGCCGTGTGTCCCCCACTCCCACCTCCTAACCTTGCCCTCTGAATTATTTGGGAAGAAAACAGTAGTCCTTAGGACACATTAGGGTTAAGGGTTCCAGCTTAACAAAACTGACTCCAATAAGGGAGTTCAGTTCAGTTCAGTCACTCAGTCGCATCTGACTCTTTGTGACCCCACGAATCGCAGCATGCCAGGCCTCCCTGTCCATCACCAACTCCCGGAGTTCACTGAGACTCAAGTCCATCGAGTCAGTGATGCCATCCAGCCATCTCTTCCTCTGCCATCCCCTTCTCCTCCTGCCCCCAATCCCTCCCAGCATCAGAGTCTTTCCCAATGAGTCAACTCTTCGCATGAGGTGGCCAAAGTACTGGAGTTTCAGCTTTAGCATCATTCCTTCCAAAGAAATCCCAGGGCTGATCTCCTTCAGAATGGACTGGTTGGATCTCCTTGCAGTCCAAGGGACTCTCAAGAGTCTTCTCCAACACCACAGTTCAAAAGCATCAATTCTTTGGCGCTCAGCCTTCTTCACAGTCCAACTCTCACATCCATACATGACCACTGGAAAAACCATAGCCTTGACTAGACGGACCTTTGTTGGCAAAGTCATGTCTCTGCTTTTGAATATGCTATCTAGGTTGATCATAACTTTTCTTCCAAGGACTAAGCGTCTTTTAATCTCATGGCTGCAATCACCATCTGCAGCGATTTTGAAGCCCCCCAAAATAAAGTCTGACACTGTTTCCCCATCTATTTGCCATGAAGTGATGGGACCAGATGCCATGATCTTCGTTTTCTGAATGTTGAGCTTTAAGCCAACTTTTTCACTCTCCTCTTTCACTTTCATCAAGAGGCTTTTTAGTTCCTCTTCACTTTCTGCCATAAGGGTGGTGTCATCTGCATATCTGAGGTTATTGATTTTTCTCCCAGCAATCTTGATTCCAGCTTGTGCTTCTTCCAGCCCAGTGTTTCTCATGATGTATTCTGCATAGGAACCTGGAATGTTAGGTCCATGAATCAAGGCAAATTGGAAGTGGTCAAACAAGAGATGGCAAGAGTGAATGTCGACATTCTAGGAATCAGCGAACAAAATGGACTGGAATGGGTGAATTTAACTCAGATGACCATTATATCTACTACTGTGGGCAGGAATCCCTCAGAAGAAATGGAGTGGCCATCATGGTCAACAAAAGAGTCCGAAATGCAGTACTTGGATACAATCTAAAAAATGACAGAATGATCTCTGTTTGTTTCCAAGGCAAACCATTTAACATCACAGTAATCCAAGACTATGCCCCAACCAGTAACGCTGAAGAAGCTGAAGTTGAACGGTTTTATGAAGACCTACAAGACCTTTTAGAACTAACACCCAAAAAAGATGTCCTTTTCATTATAGGGGACTGGAATGCAAAAGTAGGAAGTCAAGAAAACCTGGAGTAACAGGCAAATTTGGCCTTGGAATATGGAATGTAGCAGGGCAAAGACTAATAGAGTTTTGCCAAGAGAATGCACTGGTCATAGCAAACACCCTCTTCCAACAACACAAGAGAAGACTCTACTCAGATGTCTACACATGGACATCACCAGATGGTCAACACTGAAATCAGACTGATTATATTCTTTGCAGCCAAAGATGGGGAAGCTCTATACAGTCAGCAAAAACAAGACCAGGAGCTGACTGTGGCTCAGATCATGAGCTCCTTATTGCCAAATTCAGACTTAAACTGAAGAAAGTAGGGAAAACCACTAGACCATTCAGGTATGACCTAAATCAAATCCCTTATGATTATACAGTGGAAGTGAGAAATAGATTTAAGGGCCTAGATCTGATAGATAGAGTGCCTGATGAACTATGGACGGAGGTTCCTCCCCATGGAAAAGAAGAGGGAGTTCAGGCTCTATACAAAGTTGAGGCAATATGTTCCCACTCAGAAATGTGCAAGCAAATTTCATTCCTGGGGTTCTGTCCCATGGCATTTCCTTCTCACTTCTGGAAATCAAAAATGGGAATGGAGTGGGTGACAGAAAGGCGATTAGGATAAACTTGGAAAGCCACTAAGGCAACCTGACTTCATCTAAGGGTAAGAGGCAACCAAATTCTCACATTGGCGCTTTCTGCATCTGGAATATTCTGTCACCATTAATTGTTACTCAAGTCTCACTTTCCCTTTCTCCAGTTAGAAACTAGACCCCTACTAACTGGAACTTTCATGAAAACACAATTATTTTCAAGACAAACACACAGGAGAACAAGCACATATTCAATATAATATACCTCCAAGGGCCCCTCCCACTAAGATAATGACCTACTCTGCACAGTTGCTCACACTTTACACACGCCTGTACATGGAAAGCTCACATTAGAAAGCGGATGGAAACACAGTCAGATTCTGGATTATTCACGAGATAAAAAGCAACATGTTTCTCATCTATGCCTAAAGAATTTCCCTCTGAACTATAAAAAGCTTTAGGGTGTAAGTTGTACTGAAGGTGTAGTTTATAAATAAATGAATATATAGACAGAACTAAAGAAATATTAATTTGTAATACTGAATGATACTGTATCACAGAGTCAAGAAGCTGAGTGTGGTTTAGGACAGTCCCTGACCCAGAGGAACTTCCTGTTTAGGGGACAGCCGTGTGTGTGTGCTCAGCTGTGCCTGACTCTTTGCGACCCTATGGGCTGCAGCCCGGCAGCTTCCCTGGGAAGGACTCTAAAGGCTACACCAGCAGAGTGGTGGGGCAAGGCTTTGCTGAGGAGGAGGTAATTTCTAAATCTAGAGAGAAAGGGGTGAGTTCTGACATGGAAGAAGCACTTAGAACACTGAGAAAAAAACGTGAATAGGGTCATGTATGCAAAAACATTAGGGAGATAGTAAAACCGGTCACTTCCCAAAGAATGAGGTTTTTAAAAAAAAATTTTGGTTTTATACATTTTTTTTGGTCACAGAGGATCTTAGTTCCCCAACCAGGGATTGAACCTGAGCCTCCTGTAGTGAAAGAGCAGAGGAAATGCTGGACCGCCAGGGAAGTCCCATGCTTTCTACTTCATATAAATGGATAGTTTATAATTTATAAACTTTCTATAGATTCTTTATCATAAAACTGCATACATTACAAAAATTTTTATCAGAACAACTGCAATGCCTAGCAAAGCAACCTTTTAAGGCAGATTCTAGCTTGGAAATACATACATTCTTTGATTTCAAAATGGGATGTCTCATAAACTTAGTCACTGGTTAATAAAAATGAACTTCTGAGATTTCAGTGATCTTAAACTACTCTTTTTATCTATTCTCCAAAAAGTCATCTATCATTTACAAAGAAAATGTCTTTGAAATAAATATGCAAAAACTTATATCAAACACAGTATTTTGAAAACGGATTAGTTTCTGTTTAGTCTTTCATAATGAGCTCTATGATTTCACATTCCCTAAAGAAACTGTTAACAGAACTTTTACATTCAGTTTTTGAGGTCCACTCTGAATTTTCAGCTCTGATATATTTGATTAAATCTTACTTGAAAGTTAAAAATAATAAAAACAACTATAATAAACTGATGCAAGGGAATTTTTAAGCTTTGTACTCATATGCAGAGAGGCTAACGTGTATTTGAGATGTCCGGCAAGAGTATATTAAATTCTCTTAATAAAGCTTCTGGGATACCATGTTCCAAAGATACATTTTTCCTTTTTAGACATCTAGATCTCCAATTGAAATAGATTTTAATTTTTTTCCATGTTCAAAACTGTAGTTTTGCTTTACTTAAAAAAAAAACAAAATTTTTATTATGGAAAATTTCACACACTGAGACACACAAAAGTAGAGGGTATAGCATAAGAAACCCAATGTACCTACTGGCTAGCTTCAAAATTATCCAGTCTGCCCAAATTCTTATCCACTGTATTTAAAAAATATAATCCACAGTAACATATCAGAGTTGAAACAGTTAAAATAATTACTATTATATATACTTAGTGAACTCCAGGAGTTGGTGATGGACAGGGAGGCCTGGCGTGCTGTGATTCATGGGGTCGCAAAGAGTCGGACACGACTGAGCGACTGAACTGAACTGAATACTTATCAGTGTATATAGTTTCCCAAATGTCAGAAAGGCCTGTCTGCAGTTGGCTTAAGAGCCAAACAATGTCTATACATTAATTTTTTTTTCTTTTTCACGCCTCCAAGTATTTATTAACCACCTGATAAGATCGTTCCAATTCCAAAGAGGGGCAATGCCAAAGAATGTTCAAGCTACTGTACAACTGCACTCATCTCACATGCTAGTAAAGTTTTGTTCAAAAATCTTCAAGCTAGGCTTTAGCAGTATGTGAACCGAGAACTTCCAGATGTACAAGTTGGGTTTAGAAAAGGCAGAGGAAACAGAGATAAAATTGCCAATAGCCACTGTATCATAGAGAAAGCAAAGGAATGCCAGGAAAATATCTACTTCTGCTTCATTGATTATGCCTAAAGCCTTTGACTCTGTGGATCACAACAAACTGTGAAAATCCTTGAAGAGATGGGAATACCAGACCACCTTACTTGTCTCCTGAGACACCTGTATATGGGTCAAGAAGCAACACTTAGAACTGGTCATGGAACAACTGACTGGTTCAAGATTGGGAAAGGAGTACGACAAGACTGTATATTGTCCACCTGTTTATTTAATGTATATGCAGAGTACATCATGTGAAATGCCAGGCTGCATGAATCACAAGCTAGAATCAGATTGATGGGAGAAATATCAACATCAGATATGCAGATGGTACTACACTAGTGGCAGGAAGTGAAGAGGAACTAAAGAGCCTCTTGATGCGGGTGAGAGGGGAGTGAAAACGCTGGCTTAAAACTCAACATTCAAAAGACTAAGATCATGGTGCCTGGTCCCATCACTTCATGGCAAATAGGAGGGGAAAAAGTGGAAGTAGTGGCAGATTTTATTTTCTTGGGTTTCAAAATCACTGTTGACAGTGACTGTAGCTATGAAATTAAAGTTATTAGTTTAAATCAGCCAGATCCGAGAGAATAACTCAGAAACACAAATTGTCTAAAAAGTGCTTACAGGCCAATCACAAGCTTTGGCTTGGGCTTCTATGCACATCACATCACATCACATCACATCACATCACATCACATCACATCACATCACTGAAATACCCACAGAAGATGTGGCCTTTGTTTTAGAGAAAGCAGGGATATAATCTGTTTTCTTATTCCCTTAACTCCCAAGTCCATATATTCATCATAATAACTCCTCTAATTCATACTGACAAGGCTATCTTCTTTTTTTGTGGTAAACAACATAAAATTTACCATGTTAACCAATTTTAAGTGTACAATATTGTTATGTATATACACACTGTTGTGAAAAAGATGTCAAAAAATTTTTCACTGTGCAAAACTGAAACTCCAGACCATTAAACAACTTCTTTTTCTCTTCCCTTATGGCAATTGCCATTCTCTGTTTCTATGAGTCTATCTTACCTACTTCATATAAATGGAATCATTTGTCTTTCTGTGACTGGTTTATTTCAATTAGAATAATGACTTGAAGGTTCATCCGTATTGTAGCATGTGACAGGATTTCCCTCCTTTTAAAGGCAGAATAGTATTCTACTGTATGTACAGACCAGATTTTGTTTATTCATTTGTCCACCTTTTGGCTATGATGAAACAGTGAGTGCTGCTGGGAACAAGGAGCAGGAACCACTGAGACCCTACCTTCAGTTCTCTGGGATATATACCCAGGAGTGGATTTGCTGGACACTGGTAGCTCTATTTTCAATTTTCTGAGGAACCTCCAAACTGTTTTTCATAGTGCTTGCACCATTTTACAGTCCTACCAATAGTGCACAAAGGTTCCAATTTCTCCATATCCCCCTCACCAACGTTTGCTATTTTTTAAAATAATGGCAATCAGAATGAATGTGTTTTTTAATTGAAATTTTAACAAAATGTCTACCTCATGTCTCATAGTAAAATACATTATTCACTTAAGAAAAATTTTAAAACAAGGATTTAAAACATTATCATCAGCTCCACAGTCCAAATACAACAACTATTAAACATTTCGATACATATTCCTCTGAGCCCGTGTGCATGCTCAGTTGTGTCCGACTCTGTGCGACCCTGTGGACTGTAGCCCACCAGGCTTGTTGTCCATGGGATTTTCCAGGCAAGAATACTGGAGTGGGTTGCTATGCCCTCCTCCAAGGGATCTTTCCCACCCAGGGATTGAACCTGAGCCTTTTGCATTGGCAGGCAGATTCTTTACCACTGAGCCACCAGGGAAGCCAGATTATATTTTAGGAGAGATAAATAATTTGATTTCTAAATGCAAACAAAAACAGGGAGAAGAATCTTACATACTGATAAAAATATTTTTGCCTTCACTGAAATCTCCTTGTTTAACATTTCAATGACTTACTATATTTAACTCATTTTTGAAATAAAGGAGTCTTCAAGGACTGCCTCACCGTTTGTAGCCTTTTCTGTTATGAAATATAACACACAGACACAAAAGTCCACAAACACAAGTACAGGACAACTAAGCTGGTACAAGGCAAGCACTCCTGTTACCACCGCTTGGGTTGGACAAAGAATACTCCCACAGCATTCCTCATTACCACCGTCTTGACCTTGATGGCATCACTTTCTTATTCTTTCTTGTACCTCTACCACCTACATTTGCATTCTTTAGCACCATCTTTGAGGCCTGCCTCTCCTTGAACTTCATATTAATGAAATCACACAGCATATATACCCTTTCATTGGAGTGTTTCATTAAGCGTTACACATGTGAGGTTCACACACAGCGGGCTTGCTATGGTTCACTTGTTTGCACTGCTATCCAGTACTCTATTGTTTAAATACACCTCACAGTTTTTAAATTAATTCTACTACTAATGGACACTGGGTTGTGTCTAGGTTTGACTACTGTGAACCATGATGGTATAGCTATTCTCATAAGTGTCTCCTGGCACGCAAGGGCATGAATTCATGTTAGGAGTACACCAAGGAGTGTACATTTGTTCAACTTTAGCACACAGGCCAAACTTTTACTGAAAGTACAACTGAAAGTGTTAGTCAGTCGTGTCTGACTCTTTGCCACCCCATGGACTGTAGCCCACCAGGCTCCTCTGCCCATGGAATCCTCCTGGCAAGAATACTGGAGTGGGTTGCCATGACCTCCTCCAGGGGATCTTCCTGACCCAGGGACTGAACCGTGTCTCCTGCATTGGCAGGCAGGTTCTTTATCATGAGCCACCAGGGAACTCGAAAAGCTTTGCACTGCCCTCTCTGAGGTTTGAATTTAGGCCCTTCAGATTATGAGACTGACCCATTGTCTACTGTGCTCATGTACATTCAAATACAACCCCGAAATGCAGCTCTAAAAACACGGTACTAGAACACGGAGCCCCTGAGGCCTAGCCTGAGAATGTGATAAGGCCTAGACAGACCTGTGATGTTACTGGGACAGGCCATGCAATGCTCCAAAAGTGGTCCTTTAGGGTTGGTTATAAAGAAGACAGGTCAGGGAAAGAGTACTGGAATGAACACAAACACGTCATCAACAGCAAGCACAAACTCATGGCATCATTTTTCTATATAAAGAACAGCCAAGAGCCAATTACTAGTAATAGTTGGACTTTCAAAAATTTTGAGGCTGCTTTGATGGATGATTTAGCCTGACATTAGGAGGTCCAGTACGCCTTGAATGTTGAGAAGTGTCACACAGTACAAATGTATCAGGAAACCTGGCTCTGGGGATGTATCTGCCCCTGCAGTCTGTGACCTTGGGCCATGAGTCGATTCTCTTCATTTCTCTATTCATGAAATAAAGGGGTTGAAACAGGGTTTCTAAATTATCTCTTATCTCCCTGTTATAACAATGAATGCTGAGAGAAGGCATATTTTTGTCCACTTCCTTAAGAGTGAGAAAAACCCTGTCTGGCTCCTCTGTCTTTCCCACAAACCCTGAGGCTTATAGGAGCGAACAGGTACACCCCGATGCTGTTCCTGAGAAACGAAGGGAACTGCAGAGAATACGGTTTCTTAAATTATTTGAAGAGTTTTTTGTTAGTCTGGGCTGCTGGAAGTGAGAAGTGTAAGACAAATCAAAACAGTCTTATGGACTCTATGGGAGAGGGAGAGGGTGGGAAGATATGGGAGAATGGCATTGAAACATGTAAAATATCATGTATGAAACGAGATGCCAGTCCAGGTTCGATGCACGATACTGGATGCTTGGGGCTGGTGCACTGGGACGACCCAGAGGGATGGTATGGGGAGGGAGGAGGGAGGAGGGTTCAGGATGGGGAACACATGTATACCTGTGGCGGATTCATTTTGATATTTGGCAAAGCTAATACAATTATATAAAGTTTAAAAATAAAATAAAATTAAAAAAAAAAAAAACAACAACCCGCAAAGTGAACCCTGGCACTTGGCTGCTTTTGTTACAACTTCAATACCATGTGCAGCTCTCATATGCTGAGGATAAGAGTGGAAATTTAAAACAAGGACGTGGCTTCTCCTATTTTTTCTTCAGGAGTGACTACATTCCAAACTGCCTGTTTTCTTCAACTGGAGAGTGGTACAGTTGTGAGATACAGGCAGGGCCAACTCTAACAGTAAATGTGAACTGTAAATGTGAACTGTAAACAGTAAACATGGAATTGACAGTTCTTTCCATAAATACATACACTAAAGTGTCTTTTTTTTTTTTTTTTTGGTCATGCCATGCAGCATAAAGAATCTTAGTTCCCAGACTAGGGATCAAACCAGCACCCCCTGTAGTGAAATGCAGTCTTAACCAATGGAACACCAGTAAAGTCCCTAAAGTGTCTTTTAAAAACACTGGAATCAGGATAAAAATCTGTAATACCAAGTTTTTAGTTTTTCTTTTAATATTGAGAATAGCATGTATACTGAGGAAGCATGAACAAAACAAAAGCAGTAGCACAATAGGCTGGTTACAGACAGAGCAGAGCTTCAGTGTCAGATCCGCTGGCTCAGCCTCACTTCACAACATGGAAGTTTCTAGATGGAGTGATGTGTGAGTTACATGAGACAACCGAGTCCTGACAGAGCTACTGATGTGATCATGAAAAACGGTGCCTAACCTGTGTGTGTGAAGTTGCTCAGTTGTGTCCGACTCTTTGCGACCCCATGGACTGTAGCCTACGAGGCTTCTCCGTCCATGGGATTCTCCAGGCAAGAATACTGGAGTGGGTAAATTACTATAAATCAAACCAGTTGCTACTTAAAAAGAATTTTAAAGTTACTGTTTATGAGGATCTGACTATGATTCCTTTCAAACTGAAATATCAGACCCACCAACCAGTTAAATAAAATCATGCAGCATCACTGACTCAACGGACATGAATCTGAGCAAACTCCAGGAGACAGCAAAGGACGGGAAAGCCTGGTGTGCTGCTGTCCCTGGGCTGCAGAGAGTCCGACATGCCTTGGCAACTGAGCAACAACAACAGGAACTTCTCTGTTTTGAGCGTTCAGATTAGTGCTTTGAGCCTTCTTTGGGCTTGGGTCAGTGATGTGCTGTTCTGAAAGATGAGGCCTTATGTTTCTCTAAGACAGAGATGACCTCAACTGGAGATCCTATCATTGCCCCACCCTTTCCCCAGGGTCAAAGCCTCTATAGACCTGAAACTTCTCTTGATGAATTGTGTGCAAAAGTTCCTAGAAGATAACGAAAAGTAAGATTCACATGTGTTGGTTTTACATTCTTTCCCTTGTTATACCAGGACAAGTGGCCCTTGATTTTCACTACTGTTGACCTACTACGTGGAAGTTCTTTTAAGTTGTGGCTTCTAATCTCTTATAGTCTTGAGAACCAGATGGCCAAGCTTGTTAAGATCATATATCAGGCTGTAAACAAAGGGCTCATAGCCCTCTTCCAGGAATCAAGTGTGCAGAATTTGATTGTTTAGAACTTACAGCTTTTGTTCTTGGTTTTGCTGCTGAAGAGTGAGGTTGGCAGATAATGGGAAAATGACGTTGGCTAACAATTACTGAGGGCTTACTCTGTGCCAGGAACTTTGCATTATTGGTTCTTACATTTCCCCAGCCACCTCAGGAGGGAAGCAAAGCTATGAGACAGATCTGCCCTGGAGGTGAGAAACTGACGTGCAGTGAGGGTTAAGTAACTTGCCCCAAACTCCACAGCAGTGGACACACGATTCACTCTTAAGACTGACAGCATCCTGCCTACCTCTCCATTTGCACGCTTCGGGGCACTGGGGTGGGGTCCATGTTCTATCCATTGTCACTTATTTCTAGTCAGAGAAATCAAGGCCCCTCAAAGACCTGCAGGGTTGGAGCGGTCTCTTTCCTTTGTCATCTGCATCCCCTAATCTAACTTAAGAGTCCTCATTTGAAACAGAGGGGTCTTGGACTGAGGTTCTGTGAGCTGTGCCCTCCTTTCCTTTGCCATCTGCATCCCCTAATCTAACTTGAGTTCTCATTTGAAAAAGAGGAGTCTTGGACTGCGGCTCTGTGAGCTGTGCCCTCCTAATGAGAAGGCTCTTTCAGGGACAACCTCTAGCAGAGTGCTTTGCAGACCGAAGCTGCTGCTCAATCAATGCTAGTTGAACAAATAAATGAAAAGCAAGCAAATCCTAACTGCAATTAATAGTTTTGTAAGAATAGGAATGGTAGTCACCGGATGTTGGAGATATTTATTCAAGGACTCAGAGGTCTGAGGATTTGTGGGAACAACATAAATCAATGTAATGACCCAGAGCCCACATGGTTCCTTGTACCCCATTATATCCTGATCTGAAAACCCCTCAATACGGCTCGGTGTTTTTCTTTAACAGGGACTGTTAATGACAAGAAGCTCTGTGAGAGAATATGGAGAACAAGTACAAAGGACTAAAATACTCCCTGATTTTTCATTTTCAGATCCTGCAGTTTAGGGCGGAGATAAAGATGGTCAGAGAGGAAGGCAAATCTTTTATAGCACCTTACTTGCTATTATTTCTCATCTCTGTATCAACAGGAAGAAGGCTGAATGCACAAATTTAATAAGACTGCTACTTATTTAATGGCAGAGGTTGTGAGAAACAAGAAAAAGAGCTAAACATATTATCTGACTACTTTCCTTGTGAAATTCCTCTAACATACATTTTAAAAGAAAGGCTGTGCTTTCAATGCCCCAAATATGGTCTTTTGCTACAAACATACTGAAACTGAATGGAGAAAACTAAGATCCCTCTTGACTACAAGGAACCACCCACTTCAGTCTGTGTAACACTCCGGGATACAAAGGAAACCATGGACACAATGCTCTACGTGCAATTCAAGTTCACAAAAGCTTAGCTCTAGTGATGAAGAGAGAAAATGATTCATTCATTGACCTTTTATGCAACCAGTGTGTCTCTTTGGGGTTCAGATTATGAGCAAAGTCACTGGCCTGCATGGGCTAAGGGTTGGTTTTGTGACTTTATATATTTTTAGCAAACAGGAGCTATGCCAGTCAAGGGAACTAGTGTTTACTGACAGTAATTCTTTACTAACTTGGGGGCCTAAAATAATCAGGGCTAAAAGTTGAAAGAAAAGTCTCTCCAAAGAGGGGGAAAAGAAAGAATCTAAAGAATTCACTCCTAAATATTACCAAGTGCGTACATTAAATATTAGATGCTTAATGTCAGAGAAAGGACAATAATGGTAAGACAAAGGTTCTCATTTATAGCATCTTTTCATAGGAACTATTGAAAATTAAATAAGGCTGTTCCTAGCTGCTACTGCTATCAATTAGCTAGCAGCCACTTCCACAGCCGTAATAACTGCCACATGCCTGCTGCGTATTACCTCTGGGCCTGCTAATTCCAAACACAGGAGGTCGAGACTGTAGACTGCACTCCACAGACCAGCACACAGCCAAATGCCCTGCTAGTCAGATTCTGTTTTACAAAATGAAATGATTCAGTACGTCAGAATATTTTAGATAATTTAGCCTAGTTCCGCTCCTTAAACATATGAACTAGATTATATACTTTGTAATAATTTAACCTTCACTTACCCAAACATTCTCTATGCCGTACAGCTCTGTGCACAACTCCGAGAGTCTATTTTTATTCCTTGCAGTTTCACAAAATTTAAACAATGATCTTTGGTCTAAGTTACAAGGATATGCTGCCAATAAGGTGGTTCGTGTCATGTTTAAAGGCCTTTTTTTTTTTTTTAATGAAAAAAAAATCAGTTCTATGAAACTGACACTTCACTTTGAAAAATGAAGGTATCAACACTGAAAAAGAAAAGAAACTGAAAGTGAAAGTTGCTCAGCTGTGTCTGACTCTGTGATCCCATGGACCGTAGTCCCTCAGGGTTCTTTGTCCATGGAATTCTTCAGGCAAGAATACTGGAGAGGGTAGCCATTCCCTTCTCCAGGGGATATTCCTGATCCAGGGATAGAACCTGGGTCTCCCACATTGCAGGCAGATTCTTTACCATCTGAGCCACTGGCAAAAGCCCCTTGAAAAAGAAAATCCTATCCCAAAGGGTCATCTTTTATACCTATGGAAGCAGCCCCCAGGCCCACTCCACGGCCTGCTCCTCACTCCAGCCCTTTCCGTGTGAGGTTCCTCAAATCCTAGTATGGACAGAGGTACCCGTCATCAAGGCATGAAATGCTGAGCAACAGTAAAGAGTTAAGGCTCCTCCTGAACTTTGGAAGAAACCAGATTTCGTCAGTGAGGTTTGGCAATGTGAGAAACCCTGTAACCAATTTCATTTCCTGATAAATAAATGGCCCACAGGGGAAAGTCGGCCAGTGAGTTTCAGAACTGTTGAGAGCTCTGACTTTACTGCGAGACTCCTTGAAGGAGCCAGCCTGTCTATTGCTTATCGCTGCTGGGCCAGCCAGCCCCGAGCAAACAGGGCAGCTGCCAGACTCCATTCACAGCTCGCTCAAGTGCGATTACGAGGGCTTCACAAGCATGTGGTATCCCTTTAAGAAATGACACCCCCATGCTAGATTCCCTTCTATTTTACTGGGCCTTTTAACCTGCATGGCTACAAACATATGCCTATTAAAATTAGAACAGCAGATTCAATGGTCTTCATCGTTTAAACTTATTCCCCCCGGCCGACCAAAACCAATGAGTTTAGCTTTAGAACTGGGGAAATGCAATACCTAAAACCAAAAAATACTCAGATAAATAAGAGAAAAATACAGGAAGTCAGTCTGAGGGGAGTTACATAGAAAGTACCTCAAAGTACGGAAACAACTTCACTGGAAAAGTAAATAGTGTAATTAATTGCAAGATCATTTACATTTTAAGCTTGAAAAGAAACAAATATCTATATGTTTAAGTAAATGAAAAAGCAATTCTCATAAATACAACCACAGATGCTGTATTTATGCTTAAAATGCAAAAAATAAATCTTATAGAATATTTTTTCACATTAATTCAGAATTGGTCAAAGCATATGCTTAAAAATGTGTGTGCTCACTTCAAGTAAATTTTTATCAAAGGTTAGCTTGACAGATTTAACATCTCTAATTTAGGCTTGCTTAGAAAACACACACAATTACCCTAACATAAAATAGTCAAGTGAACACTTGAAGGCGGGAGAAGAGAAAAAGTTCTAAATAATGGCTTCAGGCCCTTAATTATAAAAAATAAAGAAAACAAAATTGAAACTAGTGAGCGTTCAAGAGGCTCGCAGGCTTGAACTAGCAGTAAGGAACCTGGACCTGATTAGCCTCACTCTCGCAAAAGCACGTCACAGCAGCAATGAGGACACAGTCGAGGCTTACGGAGAGGGAGAATGCTAATTTCATCCAGCAAGAATAACGCAGAAAACCCAGACAGAGGAAAAGCCAACGAGCCCTCTAGCTTCCTTAAGCATTCGATTCGTCTTTTTTTCTTTTCTTCATGGTTTTAGGACCACAAGATGTATTCTTTCTTGGACTCCACTCTTAGATTCTTGGTGACACTGAGGTGAGCTGTCTCCGGGACCAGACGAGCGGAAGAAGTCTATGCATTCACTTTCAGGGAGTCAGTAAAGGTTTATTTATACCAAAGGTCAAATCATTTGGTAACAGAAAGGAAAGACGTTTCCTAGGTTCTTTTAAAACCATCTGAGTTGTGACTCTGATCAGTCACATGACAGTTTATAAATCAAGGGCAAAAATAAAATTTTCAATATTATGTTTATGAACCACGTCAAATGTCAATGATCTACATAGATAGTAACGGTGCATGGTACTTTTAAATTGAGAAAACCAGCACAACTGAAAGGTTTAATTTAAAAATAGGGCTCATTACCTGTGGTAGGAGAATGAGCCTGGTTCCTAACATGAAAACTGAGTTATTTAAAGTGCTTTGTGGACAGAGCTACAAATGACTTGAGTTTAACGGCCAAAAAGCACATCTGAGGCCTTTAATTAATCTCAAGAACTGTTTCTTGTAAATATTCTGCAAAGCACATGAGTTTCTTATATGGTAAGTTCCAAGAGAACTGAAACATTTTTCCATTTTCTTCTGGATGTGGCTGCTTTCCGTCAGACTCAAGTTCAGGAGCTGGATGGCATGTAAGTCAGGGAGAGAGGAGCGGAAGGCTTAGAGAGTGATAACGTCAAAACTGCCGTGGAAAAGGCCTGACGTGACTAGACTCACAGAGTCCTGATAAGAGAGGTCGTCGATGAGCCGGGGGGAGGCGGGCAGGGCAGGGTTTCTCCAGATGAGCATCAACTCAGAGTCCAGGTCAGGGACCCAGCTTCAGCGCTGCCTCCGTGCTGGAGAAGGACGGATAGCACGGCCTTTACAGCCAGACAATGGATGAGGACTGGTGACCCCGGGGATGAGGTCCTTATTCTGAGAAGGAGCCAGGGAAACTCCCTGTTTCAGGATGCTTTTCCTTCCTTCAAGGTCCTTTTCTGTCAACATGAGTCACCATACTTTCCTGTCTGAGAGCTGAGTATGTGGCTCCTGAGGATGGAGGTCCTGCTGGCTGGGTGCAGGTCTGAATGGGGGGTGCTCCCCTATGCCCACTACCCCTCACACCTCTCCTTGAACTTCCCTCCAAGGATCGGGGTCACCAACAACAAACAGGACCAACACACAGCTGAGCAGATGTAGGTACCAGGAGGCTCAGTGAAGGATGAACAGGGAGGCAATGACAGGATCAAGAGAAAAACACACATTTCGGGATCCTTCCTTGGGAAACTGGCAACAGGCACAATAAGCTAAACTACAGACTCGCAATTTTATCCACATTTTGATGATGGGGGTAGTGGGAAAGGCTAGAAAATATCAGAATTTTTCCAACACCGAGAATTCAAAACATTTTCTGCTCTGAGTCTTGGAAACAAGGAATGGTAGTTTAAGTTTTGAGGTAGGGAAGCAGAGGGATCAAAAGAATGTTTACTCTGTTTACTAGAAAAAAAATGTTTTATGAAGTGCTCTTTCCAGTGGAAGACATAATTATTATTTTCTGCTGGGAAAGAGTCTGGCTAATTTACAGTAAGGATCTGATATAACATGGGAAGAGTTTAAACCCTACACACTTAAAAGCTTGCTAGCACATATTTTCCTGTAGAGGCTGCGGTCATGTTTATCCTCCATTTAGACAGAGCAATGTCAGAAATGTGTTAGCAGGAGCACCCTGTTACTGCAGCAGAACAACATTTAAGGGAATTTTCAGAAAGCAAAGCAAGCAAGCAACCAAACCAACCCAGCCCACCCTTAATCTTACTACTCAAAGTAAGTAAATACTTTCATTTTGGGGAATAATCTTTCTGTTTGTGTATGTGAGCCTACATTCGGATGGGTGATACACACACACACACACACATACCAGCAGTAAGTGTGTATGTATAAATACAAATATGACCATAGCTGCAACCATATGAAAAGTATTATGATGTTTTGGGAGTCTGGGAGAAACATTAAGAAAAACTGCCAATGCCTGCCTACTTCTAGATGACCCTGTAAGTTATTTCATACTTGTCGTGTGCTCTCCATGCGACAGAGATTAATGCAGAAGTAAGCCACTGAAAGATGTTTCGGTAAAATGTACTACTGTAATTGTTCAAGTAATTCACAACTCCAATGTAATAGCAAGTGCTATGTTGTCTAGGTTTTGAGACTGCAGCCGCACAAAATGATTTTTCTGGTCATTTGACTCGTATATGAAGATTTACATGAAAATGAAATAACAATATAAAGTGCAGAATGTTCATTTCCTAAAGACACCTGGGAAGGAGTGAGTTGTTCACGTTGTTTTAAAAACCCCTTGGGGCAGGGGAGGCTTCCCTGGTGGCCGAGTGGTTAAGAATTCGTCTGCCAATGCAGGGAACACAGGTTCGATTCCTGGTCTGGGAAGATCCCACATGTTGTGGAGCAATTAAGCCCCTGTGCCACTGAGCCCGTGTGCCTACACCACCTGCAGTACGAAAAGCCAAGGCAATGGGAAGCCTTTATGAGGTGAAAATGATCAAACTGACTGTTTGCTTCTTTTTTTGCTTGAGAGTAGCCCCCACTTGCCACAACGAGAGAAAGCCTGCACACAGCAACAAGCACCATACAATTAAAAGTCACTAATTTCAATGTTCAATTTGATGAATTTTGCTGTTTGTATATAATCATGCAACCATCACGATACAGGGGAGAGGCCCCTCCTGGCCCTTTGTACTTGATCCCGGCCCTGTCCCCCTTGGTTCAAGGCAGCCACGGATCTGTTTTTCGGTCACAATTTTGCATTTTCTAGTGTTATACTGATTTCTAATTATCTAATTCAGCTTCAATGATTTAAAAATTATTGAGCCTTGCTCTATGGCTCAGTATTCTGGTCTATCTTGGTAAATGTGCCATATGCATTCAAAATGATGAATTTCCCATCACTGGGTAAGGTGGTCTATGAATATCAATCAAGTCAAAGTAATGTCCTATGCCTTTGCTGATTCTTTTTTTGTCTAGTTGTTCTACCAATTGCTGAGAGGAGGCTGTTAAAATTTTTAAAATAATGGTGGAATTGTCTATTTTTTTGCTTCATGATTTTGAAGCTCTGTCATTGGTGCATATAGATTTACAATTATTATGTTGTCTTCTGATGTTTTGATGATTTTGAAGTATCCCCTTCATCTTAGGTTTTATAATAGCTGATGTTAGGGAGCTTCCCTGGTAGCTCAGCTGGTAAAGGATCTGCTTGCAATGCAGGAGACCCCAGTTCGATTCTTGGGTTGGGCAGATTCCCTGGAGAAGGGCTAGGCTACACACTCCAGTATTCTTGGGCTTCGCTGGTGGCTCAGACAGTAAAGAATCCACTTGCAACGTGGGAGACCTGGGTTTGATCCCTGGGTTGGGAAGATCCCCTGGAGGAGGGCATGGCAACCAATTATAGTATTCTTGCCTGGAGAATCCCCATGGACAGAGGAGCCTGGAGGGCTATACTCCATGGGGTTGCAAAGAGTTGGATATGACTGAGTGACTAAGCAGAGCACAGCTGACCCTGATACAGCCATTTTAATCTTCTTATGCTTACTGTCTGTAAGCTACTTGATTTTCTTTCCATCATTTGCTTTCAACCCACCTATACGTTTATATTTAAAGCACATCCTTTGCAGACAGTGTATAGTTGGGTCTTATTTTATCCATTCTGATGATCCCTGTCTTTTAGTGAGTATTCAGTGCATTAACATTTAATTTAATTATTGATATGTTTAGCTTGGTCTCTCACTTTATTTTTAAAAACTATTTATTTTTGGCTCTGCAGGGTCTTTGTTGCTGTGCGCAGGCTTCCTCTTGCTGTGGCAAGTGGGGGCCACTTTCTAGCTGCGGCGTGTAAGCTTCTCATTGTGCGGTCTTAGTTCTTGGACCAGAGGTTGAACCTGTGTCCCCTGAACTGGCAGGAGTATTCTTAATCACTGGATCACCAGAGAAGTCTCTATCATCTTAGTTTTTGCTTCTGTGTGAATCCTGTCTTGTTCCTTTGTTCCACCCTTCCTACCCGGGAAGAGGGGCGGGTAATTATTTGAATATTTTTTAGATTTCTATTTTAATTCTTCTGTTAGATTTTTAGCTGTTGATTTTCTTATGTTTTAAAATTGTGGCTACCCTAGGGTTACAATGTATACCCTTAACCTTTCATAGTCAAATAACAGATAATAATCGATCACTTCAGGGAAAATGCAGGATGTCATACAGGACCACATCACACAGGATCATATTCATTGTCTCTTATCCTTTATGCTACAGCTCTGTGGGTGTGAGTGTATGTGTGTGTATCGTACATCTACATACATTATAAATCCGATAAGACAATGTGATAACTTTGGTTTTAAGATAACTAATGAGGACCTACTGTATAGCACAGGGAACTCTACTCAGAACTCTGTAATAACCTTTATGGGAAAACAATCTAAAAGTGAGTGGATATATGTATATGTATAACTGATTCACCTTGCTGTACAGCAGAAACACAATACTTCAAATCAACTATACTATAATACAGTAAAAATAACTATATAGCTTATTTAAAAATAAAGAGGAAAAAAAACTAAGCAAAAAAGGGGGAGTGAAAGGAAGAAAAATAGAGACAGAATAGATATGAATATTTTTCATTTATCTAGATATTTGCCACTTCTGGCAAACAGGCCTTCTTTCTGCATCTGAAAATCTGAGTTTCCATCTGATACCATTTTCATTCAGCTCAAAGGACTTTCTTAGCATTTTTTTATAATGCAAGTGTGCTGCCAACAAGGTTTCTTGGTTTTCTTTTACTTGATGTCTTATTTTGGTTTCATTCATGAAAGATCTTTTCACTGGATACAGAATTCTGGGTTGACTAATTATTTTTCTTTTGCACTTTAAAGACTTTGTTCCATTCTCTTCAACACTCTAGAGTTTCTAATAAGAAGGGATGTTAATTGGATTGTTGTCCCCCGGTATGTACCATGCCATCTTTTCTCTTGGTCTTTATTATTGGCTTTCAACAGTTTTGACAATAATGTGCCTTCATGTGGGATTATTTATATTTATTCTGTTTGGTGTTAGTATTTCATATCTGCAAACTACTGACTTTTTCATTGTCATTATTTCTCAGTTGAGCCTTCTCATGTCTCTGCTGAGATTTTCATGTGTTAAAAACATGTTTCATGCAACGAAAACATTGAGGAGAGTTACGGTAACTGCTTTTAAATCCTTGTCTGTTAGTTTCAACATGTGGTTCATTTTCAGGTTGATCCCAATTGATTTTCTTTTGTGCAGAGAACATGTTCCATTTTCTTGGTTCCTTGGATGTTGGGAAACTTTGGCTTGCATCCTGAATAACATAAAGTTGTGGAGATTCTTATCTGCTTTTGAACTGCAAACTCTGTATCTCTGTTCAGATCTTCTGTTTTTAGCTAGGCTGCTTAAAGTCTACAGATGTGTAGTTCAATGTTTAGTTCAAGGTATAGGTAGACAGACTTTAGGGACCCTCTTCTCTGATTCCTCCTCTTCTGGGACACCTCCACTATTTTCAGAGTTCATGGATTCTCAGCTTCTTTTTTTGGTTCTTCAGGCCAGGAAGGCTACATCTTTCCCCATATGTCCCATCTCTGCTGTGTATGCCTAGGACTGAAATTGGCCTCAAGCTAAAAGATCTCAGAGACGGGAAATGTGCTATTTTCCATCCTCCAAGTGAAAGCGCACTCTCTACCAGTTTTCTTGCAGTTGTTTATGTTTCTGCATCTTTTGGTGGCAAGTCTGGTCTGAGTTCAGAATTTTGGTCACTGGCTGAGCTGCTCTGAGTCTGTTTCTCACATGCGGTTCAGGCATCACTCAGAGGTGTAGACAGATACAATCTGGGGGCTTCTCCTCTGGTTCTTCCCTTTCTGGGATTCTGTTACTCTCTTCAGCACTCACACTTTGCCAGCCTCACTTTTGAGGTTCTCCAGGTCTAAGAGTTTTTGCATGTGAGTCCCTTGCCACCACACAATAAACTCCATGGACTGTGCTTAGTCCCAGGCTAAAGTCATGCACATGGCTTTACTTATATAGCTTTCTGTTTCCCTCTTCTAAATGAGCATGAACTCCCCGCCAGAGTCTCTTTGCTTCTATTCACTCTTCAGTACCTATAGGTAGTTGTGTTTTGTACTATTTGTCTGAGTTTTACAGTTATTTTGTATTATCCGTCTGAGCTTTATAGTTGTTTTCTGCAGTGGGTATTATCTAGTAGGGTATCAGTCTGACTCATGTCAATGTATGGCAAAAACCACCACAATACTGTAAAGTAATTAGCCTCCCTCCAATTAAAATAAACAAATTTTAAAAAGTATTCTTAAGCTAATTTTCAACCATGCTTAATGAACTAACAAATTAATTCAATAATATTTAATAAGGAGGTATTCTGTGCAAGGCAGTGTATTATGTTAAACACTATGGAAGGAATATAAATATAGAAAATACACCAAGAAGCTTAAAATCAAATGAGATTAAAATATATACATACATACTGATATATAAGACAGCATGAGAACTTTTAGCAGCTTAAAATTGGAAATAATCTAAATGTTTACTGTTAGTAAAATGCATAAATCATGGACTATTTACACAATGTGATACTAATACATCAGTGGAAAGGAGTAAACTTTGTGTAACAATATAAACATCTCCCATAAACTACATTAAGTGAACAAAGAAAGGTGTAAAAGAAAATAAACTGCATGATTCCTTTTATAAAATGTTTGAAAACAGGAAACCATACTGTTTGGCACTATACATACAGATGGTAAAGTTATAAAGAAAAAGAAGATAATCCTCTCCAAAGTCAAGACAGTGTGTATTCATAGAGGGACAGGGCACATACACTGGGACTTCTGGGCTGTTGGCAACGTTCCATTTCTTATTCTGAATAGTGATTACATGGATATTCATTGTCTCACAATTTTAAAAATTAAAAAAAAAAGAGGGTGGATTATCAGTGGCCAGCACCTTGACTTCATTCTAGGTATGATGTACGACTATGAACAAGTTATTATTCTTGAGACTCAACCTACTTCTGAAAATGGGTATCAAATATATTTCTTCCAATCTCACTGAGCAAAAATTTGCGGTTTAACTTAGCTAGTACCAGAGAAAAGTTGACTAAGTGCTTTAAAAAAACTCTTTCCTATTTAAATGTAACAGAATCAGTTTCATTTGAAAGATCATGTGAGAAATCCCCTCAACTATTTGTCCAAATTTCATATTTTAAGCTATGCTTGGGTTAAAGACTTATCACTATTCCCAAGTTTCAAAATGGATTAGATTTCTAACAGTTGTGTTCAGTGTCTAAGGTATTTCTTACTGTTCTCAAACCTCCCAGGCAAGAATTCTATAAAGAACCTGGTGTGCTGAATTGACAAGAAAACAAAAACTGTTAATAAATGAATTGTCTCAGATTCACTGTTAAGTATCAGTTGTATTCACAGTCTTCATAGAACTGTGTTAGGGTTTTAGGTCCTCAAATCTTCTAAAACCAACAAATGCTGTATAAAAAACTAACTGTATGGCCAGATACTTAGCAGTTACCTCGGTGTAATTAGTTATATGCCAATCACTGCCCCTTCCAACTTGTCCCAGAAATGAAAGCCACCATAATGAAAGCAGTTTTGTTCCTTCAAAGGACCATTTTGCTATGTGTAATGAATCATATTAGTGTTTAATAAGACAGTGGACTTTGGTTTCTTTAAAGTCTTATATCACCTTAAAAATTTTCAAACTAAAAAAAAAATTTTTTTTTCCAAACTTTTGGGCTACATGCTTAATTTAAGAACAGCCCTTCAAAAATCATAAGAACCAAATACAATTATTTAGTTTTCTTATTCTTTTACTTAAAAAAACCTATGCAGAAAAGCTGTATTGAGAATATTAAAAAAATATACAGAACTCAGAAAAGAAACTGTTATATATAATTTGTTAGTCACCCTTTTTATCAGAACTAATTCAGTCTTCACTTATCATCCATTAAAAATATATAGTTCTGTAACTATCTGGGAGCCATTATTTCTTGGTTTTATTATTTCTTGGCATTATTCCATATATTAGATTACAAAATATTCTGCAAGGATTGTAATAAATGACTTGAGCAGTAACTGTAGAGGCAATGAAACAATATCAGTAACTTTCATATAGTCAACCTGATAGAAAAGTCAAGATTGGGACAAATAAAGAATGATAACTGGTTCTGTTTTTTAACCAACACAGTATATTCTCTTTTTAGGAAATTTTAGTTTATGAATCATAAATTGCTGATCATACCAAAGAAAATAAGTATATTAAAACTAATAGCAGAGATGTAAGGATAAAGTCGGAGAAGGCAATGGCACCCCACTCCAGTACTCTTGCCTGGAAAATCCCATGGACGGAGGAGCCTGGTAGGCTGTAGTCCATGGGGTTGCTAAGAGTTGGACACGACTGAGCGACTTCCCTTTCACTTTTCACTTTCACGCATTGGAGAAGGAAATGGCAATCCACTCCAGTGTTCTTGCCTGGAGAATCCCAGGGACGGCCGAGCCTGGTGGGCTGCCGTCTATGGGGTCGCACAGAGTTGGACACGACTGAAGCGACTTAGCAGCTTAGCAGCAAGGATAAAGTAACAAATTAATCTGATCCCCTTTTCAAAGGAAGGGGATCAACATTTTTTAGAGCTGCCCTTGCATAATGAACTGTGTCTCTTTGTCACTGGAAACTACGATTTGGAGAACCGGGCAAAAATCTCTTTTTGTATAGAAAAATCAGGTATCTATCATTTTTCAATTAAGACTTCTAGTTTTCATAACTATATGTAAGATGTAATGATAATAAAGACCAAATTTTTATAATCTTTGAGATCATAAAGTAAAAAAATAAAAATTAAGCTTAATTTTTATCCACTGAAAGGAAGACAAAATAGCCTATAAACTGCTTACAAATCTACGATGTTTAATTAAACAAAAATAACATAAGACATTATAATAAATATGAGTCAGTTTGTTTATCAAGAATACCTATCTTAAAAGGAAATACAACATGAAGCGACTGCATGTGTAGTACAATTCCATCATTACATATGAGAAAACCTCAAGAGTGTTTTAATACTCCTTGAAGTAGCTATGGGTACAACTGTTCAAACATTCCAAAGATTACAACACTGTATATAGATACTGTCAAAACCAAGAACTTAATTATGTGTATTATGAATGTTTTAGGTTAAACAAATTGATCTAATAGGCAAATGGCTTTCTGAGTTAGGAGGAGACAAATTTTTATGATTTCAAAGAAGGAATAGCTTTTTTATGGCTCAAAGCTAAGATGGACTGAAACCATCTTGGACAAGCCATTCTCTTATCTCTAAAATCTCTTTTGCCTGTTTTCTCACTGGCAAAATGTAAATTTTCCTTACAGTTCAGATAGTCGTTGGGAAGACGAAATGAGAACACTTGTAAAAAAAGAAAACATTCCTACCAGAGGACTTGGCATGGAGCAAATGCTCAATAAACGTAACTCGATGATAAACAACAAAGAAAAAGGAGCTGAGTCAAAAGAAGGATACGTAAATCAGACTAAAGAGCAGCTGCGCCATTTTAAAAGACCATAGCCTTTAATTTTTTTGCTACTATGTTTACTTTTGGCAATAAGGAGTTCATGGTCTGAGCCACAGTCAGCTCCTGGCCTTGTTTTTGCTGACTGTATAGAGCTTCTCCATCTTTGGCTGCAAAGAATATAATCAATCTGATTTCAGTGTTAACCATCTGGTGATGTCCATGCGTAGAGTCTTCTCTTGTGTTGTTGGAAGAGGGTGTTTGCTATGACCAGTGCATTATCTTGGCAAAACTCTATGAGCCTTTGCCCTGCTTCATTCCACGTTCCAAGGCCAAATTTGCCTGTTACTCCAGGTGTTTCTTGACTTCCTACTTTTGCATTCCAGTCCCCTATAATGAAAAGGACATCTTTTTTGGGTGCTGGTTCTAAAAGGTCTTGTAGGTCTTCATAGAACTGTTCAACTTCAGCTTCTTCAGCGTTACTGGTTGGGGCATAGACTTGGATTACTGTGATATTGAATGGTTTGCCTTGGAAATGAACAGAGATCATTCTGTCGTTTTTGAGACTGCATCCAAGTACTGCATTTCAGACTCTTTTGTTGACCATGATGGCCACTCCATTTCTTCTGAGGGATTCCTGCCCACAGTAGTAGATATAATGGTCATCTGAGTTAAATTCACCCATTCCAGTCCATTTCAGTTCGCTGATTGCTAGAATGTCGACATTCACTCTTGCCATCCCTTGTTTGACCACTTTCAATTTGCCTTGATTCATGGACCTGATATTCCAGGTTCCTCTGCAATATTGCTCTTTACAGCATCGGACCTTGCTTCTATCACCAGTCACATCCACAGCTGGGTATTGTTTTTGCTTTGGCTCCATCCCTTCATTCTTTCTGGAGTTATTTCTCCACTGATGTCCAGTAGCATATTGGGTACCTACTGACCTGGGGAGTTTCTCTTTCAGTATCCTATCATTTTGCCTTTTCATACTGTTCATGGGGTTCTCAAGGCAAGAATATTGAAGTGGTTTGCCATTCCCTTCTCCAGTGGACCACATTCTGTCAAATCTCTCTCAAACTCAGTTTGTGCACGTGTCTGACGGACTGATGATGAAGGAACACAGTGGGGTCACAAGGTTAACCTTATCCGTCCTTAGGCTCCAGGAAGCCTGGGGCTGTGTGCTCATGATAGTCAAGTAGTCAACATCTTCCATGCAGTGGGGGGTTTTCATATCTGCCACACAACTCAGGAAATGTGCATCAAATACTGTTATCTAGGTACTTTAGAGGAATTGATGCTTTTGAACTGTGGTGTTGGAGAAGACTCTTGAGAGTCCCTTGGACTGCAAGGAGATCCAACCAGTCCATTCTGAAGATCAGCCCTGGGATTTCTTTGGAAGGAATGATGCTAAAGCTGAAACTCCGTCCTTTGGCCACCTCATGTGAAGAGTTGACTCATTGGAAAAGACTCTGATGCTGGGAGGGATTGGGGGCAGGAGGAGAAGGGGACGACAGAGGATGAGATGGCTGGATGGCATCACTGACTCGATGGACATGAGTCTGAGTGAACTCCGGGAGTTGGTGATGGACAGGGAGGCCTGGCGTGCTGCGATTCATGGGGTCGCAAAGAGTCGGACATGACTGAGCGACTGATCTGATCTGATCTGATGTTTACTTTACAAAATAATTGTGTTATTCTTATATCTGGGTTACATGTAAAAGAAATCTATTTAAAAGAAATTAGAAGATTTCTATTTTAAGGTTCATGAAGTGAAAGTTCTCTGTCATTTGTAGGAAAGAAGATAAGATCATTCCAATCCTATCAAGACACTAGATTGGCCAGTTAATGCTGGCCATCATTTCTTTGGCTTTTACAAGGGCAAGGAACTGGAGAAAACTGGGCCATACAACAGTGGTTCTCCAATCTGGCAGATTATTGAGATTACTCAGAAAACTGTTTAAAAAGCCAGATCCTGAAGTTCATCATCAGACCACTCAGTCAGAACCTGAGAAGGGATCCAGAGACCTGCGTCTGAAAACAATGCTCCAGGCGACTATGTTCATGCTTTTGGAATCCTCACCTTGATGGAAGGAGATTCAGTGTAAGCAGATTTGTTCTTACTTAAGACTATACAGAAGAAATTTTAATATCAACATTTAAAAATTTCTACTGTGCTTCCTTAGTCCTTGGATCTTTCCTCGTGGCTCAGACAGTAAAGACTCTGCCTGCAATGCAGGAGACCCAGGTTCAATCCCTGGGTCTGGAAGATTCCCTGCAGAAGGAAATGGCAATCCACTCCAGTATTCTTGACTGGCAAACCTCATGGACAGAGGAGCCTGGTGGACTACAGTCCATGGGGTCGCAAAAAGTCCGACATAACTGAGTGACTAACACTTTCTAAATTTCCTATAGTCCTTATCTTAAAAAAAGTGCCCTGAGGGATTCAACTGAGGGTCTGGATGTCCTTGGTTAGGCTTTACCATTTGCTTCTTTCATAACATATAAAATTGGTGACTTGGAAAGCTAGAATGGCATTCTGCGTGTGTGGTGAGAGGTGTGCACATGAGCATCTGAGATCACATATTACACACGATACTCCTCACATGGGGACTGAATGGACCTAAAGCCAGCATTATCCCAGCAGTTTCTGAAACCATTTATGATCATGTTTACTGTTCTAAGAGAGACAGAAGTAACTCATAAATAGGACTCGATCTCTGTCTTTACTGGATGAGAAACTCAAGGAGGGTTAAAATGGGAGGAAGAGCCACTCTGCTGGCTAACCTTCTGCAGAGATCCCTGGGGCTTGAAGGAAATGGCAGGAATGTAGCTTGTCTCCCCTTTGAAGGAGAGAAGCCCAGCACAGAGCTGTCCCTTTTACACTTAGTGCTTCTTAATCATCACCTGCAAGTAAAAGGTAATGAAGATATTTCAAAAAGAGAAAATGGTAAGGGAAAAAAGGTCCAAAATGATTTAAAAAAATACAGGAAACAAAAATGGCTTCAAATAAGCCTGATAGTTCCTACATGTTCTTCACCCTTCAAGAAAGACTTGGCAATAGAATAAGATCACCTAAGAAACTTTATTCTAATAACATAAATCAGAATATTTTACTCTGCTTGAACTATAATGAAATCACGGCAGGTCAGAGTCAAGAAGAGAACCCCTGAGAAACTATTAAAAATTTAGTGAGGCCAATTTACATAGTAATTAACTTACTGATGAGGAGTACTAAAGTGGAGGTCTTCAGACCAGTGTGTTGCAGTTATAAGAATTTATAGAATGGGGCACAGTTATTACACACGTAAAAAATGTAACTATTTCAGCACAGTGACCAGGACCTCCACTGTGAACTTACTAGCTTCTCTATAATATTTGGGTGAGAAAGCTGACCTCGCAAAAGTCTATAAAGAGCTGTTCTCTAAAAAACAATCTTTATTTGAACTAGCATCTGGGACCATCACTCAGTGGTCAACAGTCCCCCTTCCTGTCTGTCTCTCTCTTCCATTCAGCCAATATTGATACTAAAGCACCCACTATGTGCCAGATACGACTGCAGATACATCAGTGAAAATGTGCAGATCTGTGCCTTCCTGGAGCTTTTGTTATTTGAAAGAAGAAGAAGAACAACACAGTATGAATAAGAAGTGATGAAACATTAGTCGCTCAGTTGTGTCCGATTCATTGTGACCCTGTGGACTGTAGCCTGCTAGTTTCCTCTGTTCATGGGCTTCTCCAGCCAAGAATACTGGAGTGGGAAGCCATTTCTTTCTCAAGGGGATCTTCCCAACCCAGGGACAGAACTCGGGTCTCCCGCATCACAGGCAGATTCTTTACTGTCTGAGCCACCAGGGAAATCCCCATATTGTTGTATGAAAGAGAAAGTTGCTCAGTCGTGTCCGACTCTTTGCAACCCCATGGACTAGTCCATGGAATTCTCCAGGCCAGAATACTGGCCTGTAGTGGGTAGCTTTTTCCTTCTCCAGGGGATTTTCCAAACCCAGGGATCGAACCCAGGTCTCCTGCATTGCGGGTAGATTCTTTACCAGCTGAGCCACCAGGGAAGCCCATATCATAGTAGGCTAGGTAATAAATGCTGTGGAAAAGGAAGAACTATGGTGGGATTAGGGGGAGAGTGCTGAAATTTAAGCAGGGAGGTCAGAGCAGGCCTCCCTGAGCCAGAGGCTGCATTTGCTCATGTGAGTAAAGACCTGAAGGAGATGTAGGAGAGAGATGTGCAGGGACCTGGGGGAGAACAAGGGGGGCAAGAGGAAGCCCAAGCAGAGGCCCAAAGGCTGGCGTGTCTGGGGGATTATCTACTGCTGTGCTTCTTAAGCTGAAGAGTTAAAGACAACATCAGGAGTTACTCAGAGGGCCACTGCTGGGTCCCAGCCCCAGAGGAGGAGCCGGGCTGGTCGTATTCCCATGGGTGGAAACGTGAGAGAGCAGATGTGTAAGGACGCAGAAGATTGTGTCTGTGGATACAATGAGTGTTGGTTCCTGTGGACTTGGAGGTGGGGCATCCAGGAAGAAGTGGGCACGCTACAGTGACATTCAGTATTCGGCCCTGGAGACAGAATTGACAGGGAAACAAGAGAAGGGTGGGAACAGGGACAGACTCCTAATGGGAGGTGGGAAGATTTGAAGCCAGTCTCCCGCATTGCAGGCAGATTCTTTACCAGCTGAGCCACAAGGGAAGCCCAGTCAGTATTAAGATGCTCTGAAAAAACTAAAAATTTCAGTCAACTTTCTGTATGTCTTGAAACTAATAATAGTAGTGTAAGGATTCTAAGAGGTAGATATAAAACGAAGACTTTAAAATTCATTTAGCATGACACTGTCTGGCCACTCTTAATTTCTGTAATTTATCAGGTGTCTAAGGGAATGAAATGAAAAGTTCCCTTAGTGCCAGTAACTTCTACTCCTGCATAGTTTCCTACTTACCGTAAAAGAGGAGCTGTATTCTGGTTCATTCCCCCTGAAAAGCATGATCTAACTTTCAAACACTAGATATGGCAGAATTCTTAATCCTCAAATGACATGGGTAATTCACTAAACCGAAGCAAAGAGGGGACAGGGAAACTTTACATAATGAAGTATGAGGTGGTGTGGTGGTGGCTGAGAACCTGCACAGATCTGGATGAATTTTTAAAAAATTAATTAACTTGAGTGGCTGCGCTGGGTCTTCGTTGCTGTGCATAGGCTTCTCTAGTTGCGCAGCACAGGCCCCAGGCGTGTGAGTTTCAACAGCTGCAGCACGCAGGCTCAGCAGTTGTGGCGCGTGGGCTTAGTTGCTGTACAGCACGTGGCATCTTCCCGGACCATGGATCAAACCGGTATCTCCCGCATGGGCAGGCGGATTCTTATGCATTGCAATGCCAGGGAAATCCCTGGATGAATTCTGACCGATCATCGTGACATCTCCAATGCTCACTAGTCGGTGAAATGGGAGCCAGCGGGCGGGCCCTGCTGTAGATGCAGACAGTGAGAAACTTTGAGCTGTGGCTTCTGACTGAGCTCCTGGAGGACACACTAGCTTTATTTATTTGCTTCCAAACTCGAAAGGAGAAATAAGCATCATAGGATTTCAGAGCCTGTTCTTTATGTCTCTGTTTATGCAGGAGGGTCCCAAAAAACTAATTACCTGGTATTGCCTTTCCCAGACTTCACGCAATACCAGTAAGAAGAGGATGTTTAGAATGATATTAATACTATTTACTCTGAACAGCCAAGTTGTTTAACTATATAGACAGATTTATCCAAAGAGTATATATTCCCACACAGGATATTATACAAATATTTTACAAGGCTATGTCAAATAACATTTGATTGAAAAATATTTTATTTGGTTGGAAGTCAATTACTATGCCATGGGCTTCCAGATCTTAATGTTTACTTGCCCAAAATTGGAAGAATAATTCTTCAACAAATTTGGCTTCAGTTCTGCAACGCAAGGAACACTTCAAAAACTTTTGGCTCATCTTCTTCAGTTGACATTAGCTGGCTAATGTCTCATGAGTAAGAGGCACTGTGCTTCTCTTAACAACCCAAAAGGCGGTTCTAAATTATCTAAATGTTTAATTTATACTTTAAGAAAGAACAAATCAGTAAGTACATACTGTTGTGCACTTTCACAAAGAGCTCACTATAACAGCATTTCCAATGTGAAATAACCTCTTTTACATCAATCTCATGTACAAAGCTATTATTACATACCCAACAATTATTTTATCAGTATATATTAGTGAACCACCCAAAAGACTATAATGTGCTGTCATGTGGCATAGTACAAATATTATTCAACACACAGCTTGAATTTTCAATCAACTTTAGATACAGCACAATCCTGTGAATTAAACTCTAGAGGTTTTAAGTGATTCACTTTATTATAAACAACCCAAAAAGATGATTAAAATAATTGAGATAAGGCTTGATTATAAACAGTCTTTTTTTCTGGAAACATCTGTGGTAATAATGTGCTATCATTTAAACCAACTGAGGGTGACTCACCATCTGTGAGTAAATGTAATTTTGGTTTCTTTTCTAGTACTGGGAATGGATTTCTCTCTCTCTTTTTAAGCTGAATCATCCATCCTCCATCTATCTGTCCCTCTTGCAACCACAGAGTGAGATGGTAAGCTGCTGTTAAGAATACAGTTTTTGGCTATGTTCCAGAAAAAAATTAACCGTCCCACTTAAGGAATTTATCCATGACCTTGGCTTCAATGGGATCTTCCTCTAAGTTAGAGTTAACTGGCCTGAGACCTTCCACAGATCAATAAATCTCTGTATTTATTCAGTCATAAATAAAAAAAAACAAGAGTTATATTTCTCACTTATATTTTACTGTCTCAAATATAAAGGATATTTCCTTTCTGAATATATAGTATAATAAATGAACAACAAAGTAACATTCAAACATATAGCCTCTACAGTGTAATTCATTTTGCTTTAAGGTAAGTATTACAGTGAACTATAAAATTAACTTTCAGTATCTGCGATGGCCCATGGAGGGGTTCTTGAGCCAGAGGTGTTCACTAAAGAAATTAGAAAATAAAATTTGCGATCAGAATAAGTAGAAAAAAATGGACTAAAAACAGAACTAGTGAGAGACAACCCAAAAGAGAGGAGCTGAGATTTATCATAGGGGAGGGACAGATACAAAAGAGTACCTGGGGATCACAGCAGAGTGAGGAAGTGCTAACTATCTGAAGAGAAAGGAGGTGGGAAAGGACAGGTGAGTGGAAGAGTACAGAAAGTTCTTAGAAGATGGCGGCTAGCGCCCAGGTCTTGTTTCCTAAATACCAAAAAAAAAAAATACCATGGAATCAGGGTCATTGAAGAAGTGGTTGATTCCAGGGCTGGGGAGGATACAGGAGTTAATCTGGAGGAGCTCCCGCTGGCCAGAGCTGGAACAATTTGAGCATCAAAATAAATGACAGTATTGGATTATAATCTATAGGATAAAATACAAAATTATCGTTAGGTAAACACCACAGTAATAACTGTGTAGGGACGCTCCACTGATGAATGATAAAATCAAGGCAAAAGTGTCTGGAGAAACAGGATGTTAGCAAAGTCTCACTCCTAAGATAGTAATTGAAAACGAAGGCAGAAATAGTCACTTTTCACTGGAGCAATCTGGTAGACATCACAGTGACTGACTGATCAAGCGTAACATCAAGAGTTGTGAGATAGGCTGACACCATGTATCTCCTGAGATAATGAACTGAGAGGGACACAATGGTACTTTCATGGTATTTTGGCCAAATGCTTATATAACTTCAATATAATCATGAGGAAACATAAGAAAAACCCAAGTTGAGTGACATCCTATAAAATAACTGACCAGCCAACATCCATAGCATCAAGGTCATGAACGATAAGGAAAGACTGAGGAACAGTCTCAGGTTAGAGGAGATTAAGGAGATTTAAGAACTAAATACAATGTGGGTCTTGAAAAAATTCTGAAACAAAATAAGAACACTGGGAGAAAAAAACAACTGGCATAATTCAAATGAGGTCTGTAATTTAGTTAACAGTATTGTACTTATGTTAATTTTCTGGTTTTGATAATTGTACTATAGTTATATGTGTTGTTAACATCAGAGGATCCTAGATGAAGGGTTTACATGAACTGTCTCTATTACTTTTGCAACTTATCTGTAAGTCTAAAATTATTTTAAAATAAAATATAAAGGACAATCAAATATCTTCTCTTCTCAATACCCTATCTATTACTACCTATTACTAAGACTGCTCTTTACTATCTATTAATAAGACTGCTCCCTCCCCAATATTGTCTACATTCCTCTAATTTTCTTATTTGTTGTTGTTTAGTTGCTAAGTCATGTCTGACTCTTTCTGTGACCTCATGAACTGTAGCCCGCCCACCAGGCTCCTCTGTCCATGGGATTTCCCAGGCAAGAATACTAGAATGGGTTGCCATTTCCTTCTTCAGGAGATAATCCCAACCTAGGGACTGAACCCATGTCTCCTATATTGGCAGTGGATTCTTTACTACTAAACCACCAGAGGAGCCCCCATTTTTCTTATTTACCACTACCTAAGATAGCAAACACTGGAAACTTTATTTTTTGGGGCTCCAAAATCACTGCAGATGGTGACTGCAGCCATAAAATTAAAAGACGCTTACTCCTTGGAAGGAAAGTTATGACCAACCTAGACAGCATATTAAAAAGCAGAGACATTACTTTGCCAACAAAGGTCTGTCTAATCAAGGCTATGGTTTTTCCAGTGGTCACATATGGATATGAGAGTTGGATCATAAAGAAAGCTGAGCGCTGAAGAACTGATGCTTTTGAACTGTGGTGTTGGGGAAGACTCGAGAGTCCCTTGGACTGCAAGGAGATCTAACCGGTCCATCCTAAAGGAGATCAGTCCTGGGTCTTCATTGAAAGGACTGATGTTGAAGTAGAAACTCCAATACTTTGGCCACCTAATGAGAAGAGCTGACTCATTGGAAAAGACCCTGATGCTGGGAGATTGAAGGCGAGAGGAGAAGGGGACGACAGAGGATGAGATGGCTGGATGGCATCACTGACTCAATGGACATGAGTTTGAGTAAACTGTGGGAGTTGGTGATGGACAAGGAGGCCTGGCGTGCTGCAGTCCATGGGGTTGCAAAGAGTCTGATATGACTGAGCGACTGAACTGAACCGAAGATAGCAAATACTACAAAGTAAGCTATAAGGATTTATTGTACAACACAGGAAATAGAGCCAATATTTCATAATAATTATAAATGGAATAAACTTTAAAAATGGTGAGTCACTATATCGCACACTTGTAAATTATTTATCTTACTATCTCCTTCACACACACACACACACACACACACACAAATAAAGCTTTATGAGGCAGGGATTTTTGTCTATTTTGCCCACTGTTATATCCAGAGTTTAGAACAGTGCCTGACACATATAGGGAGAGACAATTAAGTTAATTAAAATTGTAAAGAGGGTGGTAAATTAAAAATTAGAAAAGCAGGTCTGGAGATAGGATATTTCACTCCAGAACTCTTGAATTCTATAACAAATCCCCATTTCCTCTTTAGAATATATAAAATGAGCTTTTCATTTATCTAGTTACTACATTTACTAAGTAACTACTATGTACCAGACACTGAACTAGGTAGGTATCAAGAGGATGCAGGTGACTAAGACATGACCCGTATTCTCAAGGAAGTTATAGGTGAGTGGGAGAGAGAAAACATTTAAATAACTGCATAAAGGTAGAACAGGAGAGGAGTTCCCAAAAATGTACATATAAAATACAGTGGGTATTTAGAGGAGGAGGCACAGATAGGTTGAGAAATAAAAGGAAAGGCTTCATAAAGTTGTTAGATTTATCAAGGGCTTTGGTGAATGCTTAGAATTTGAATAAACAAAAAGCAAAGGTGGAGGGGATGGAGAATGGTATATTGGGAAAAGAAAGTTGTATGAGCGAATCCAAACATGCGGGAAGGAAGAAGGCACAGAGCTAGTTCTGCTTGGCTGGAGCACCGGGTGGGGCTGGGGTATGGTAATAGGGAGACAAAGGCGTGGAAGGGCAGGCTGGGCTAGATGGTGGATGGTCTAGAAGTCCAGCCTAAGGATCCCAGACCTTATCAGGCTCAACAGAGCCTCACCTCTGAACAGCTGAAGGATGTTATTAGGGTGCTGCCCTACAAAAATTCTTCATGGAATTTTAGAAGACAGAATTCTAGACTCATAAGAATTATAAGAATTCTTACTCATAAGAATTGTTGGTTCAGAAGGTAAAGAATCTGCAGAGTCTGAGACCTAGGTTCAATCGCTGGGTTGGGAAGATCCCCTGGAGGAGGGCACAGCAACCCACTCCGGTATTCTTGCCTGGAGAATCCCCATGGACAGAGGACCCTGGCAGGCTATGGCCCATGGGGTTGCAGAGTCAGACACAACTGAGTGACTAAGCACAGAATACAGCACAAGAATTACAAGAAGGACTTCCCTGGTGGTCCCGCGGCTAAGACTCTGCGCTCCCAATACAGGGGCCTGGGTTTGATTCTTGGTTAGGGAACTAGATTCCACATGCTGCCACTAAAGATCTTGCATGCCACAACTAAGACTTGGTTCAGCCAAATAAATAAGTATTAAAAAAAAAAGAACTGCCTGAAATCTTTGGGATCATCCTGTACAACTTTTTTATCAACAAGAACTCTTTCCATCTTTCCCCTGTCTTATAGATTTGAGCCCCTTTGTCATCTGGCTCAATTTTCACATTTATCATCCAGACTTTATTGTGAATACAACACTTCACTACTTCATGAAGCTCCATATGGACTACTAAAGAACCTGACCCATCAGAAAACATTTCCTTAGGTGGAACTAATACCTGTCTGTATTCAGTCACTACCCATTCATTGCCCTGTGGTATAAAATAAAAGGCTTAATTCCTCTTTTAGAGTATAATCCTTAAAGTAGTTGAACAGTTCTTATATTTTCCTTTTTTTTTCCAAGTCACATATTCTCTGCTCCTAACCTCATGTGACTTAACAGGGTCCTTACTGTAACGTCACCTGCTTGTGAACACAGTTTATTTTACTGATGAGTTGCTCAGATGGAACCGAACCACCACAGTGTGGTTGCACCAGCAAGGAATAAGGTAGGTATAGGGCAGGGTGAATGAGACAGACTCCGGAAAAAGACGCCTCGGCTTGAACCTCAGTTTTGCCGACAGTAACTTCTCTGAGGCTTAGCTGCCTTGCCTAGAATCAGGACAACAGCACTAACTCATGGTGCTATAAAGTGCTTACAAGAGTGTCTTATAGCACTATTAGTATTAATGTGGAGACTGAGTTCTCAAATTTTGCACACAGGCTGTATCTGCCAGCATTGTGAGAAACCGTGTATCTGAGGCTTAAGATGAAAGAAGGCTGGCAGCTCTTGTACCATTCTTATACTTACCTTGGAGTTTGATTTTGCTTAAAAGATATATTCTTTTCCAGTTTGAGATTATTCTCAAATGAAGGAGATAAACGAGCATTTGAAAATGGGAGAATGCATCAATCAATTATGTCATTTTCTCCACTGTTCCTATGCTGAAGGCCCACGACTTATTCTGTTGCTTTCTTCTCTCAGAGGGTCAAAGTCCCCTTCCAATTCGAGCCTTCTGACAACATTTATTTAAGCTCATGCCACTCCATTACATTTGTTCTCTATACATAACATTCTTTCCATCTTCTGTACACATCCTTTAAAAACTCCGCGCTCATCAAGAAGCTTCTCATTTTGCTTCTTGTTTCTTTCGGTGGTATGCCACACTGTTGGTGACTCAAGCACCTTACTTCCCCTTTCATGGTGAAAGCCTGGAAACTACGCCCCCAGCATCTCCCCAGAAGGGCTTTGGGTTAGACTGTGGCGATGAGATGAACTTGTATTTCAGAAGGCAGAAGAGACACAGAGGCCACTGGTGCTCTGGTAACAGCGGTGGGCAGGCTGTGAGCTTCAGCAAGCGTTTTGCCAGTGGTTTCCAGCAATCTCCCTGCAGACCCCCATAAAGATGCTGCAGGCAGGCCAGACTGTTGGTGACGACACTCTTACCACTTCTGATTTCCTGAAAGCCAGCACTGGCTTTCGCTGAAGTTGGCTTCCCTGGTCCTTTCAATGACTGCTAAATTTCCTATATTAAATGGCTTTCTGTTTGCAATCAGGGGTTTTATTTCTCTGACAGGTTTGGTAGGGAGAACAGAAGCTACTCTCTATAACTTAAGTATAAAGGATTTTGTAGGGAAAACAAATTTATGCAACTGTTAGAAAGGCAAAATCAGAGAAACTGTGACAGAAGACTGTCCACAGCACTGGGGCGGGTGGTTCTCAAGAGCTCACAGCAAGCAGCTGCAGCAAACCTCAGTATTGTGGGAGCCATCAACGACCCTTACTGCCTACACAGCATGAAGCCAAGCAGGAGCTGCCTCTGGAGAATAATGGCTCCTTCTCATCTGCCTGATGAAGAGATGATGCGGAGGGAAACTGAAAGCAAATGGAGAAGAGGGCAGCAGAGGATGAGATGGTTGGATGGTGTCACTGATTCAATGGACATCAACTTGGGCGAACTTTGGGAGATGGTGAGGGACAGGGAGGCCTGGCGTGATGCAGTCTGTGGGGGCGCAGAGAGTTGGACACAACTGAACGACTGAACAACAATAACTCTTCTGCTTTCTGTTTATGCAAGTGTGCCTCTCCTTGGCGACTTCAACTCAGAACTACAAGAAGGGAGGATTCTGGGAAATGCATCCTGGCGCTTTTCTGTGATGCGGAGGAGACTGGAGAAGGCAGTGACTGCGAGGCAGAGTTGAAAACATACTTCAGTCCAAACGCAGTTCTCATGTTCGTTTGCACAGGACAATCGGTGATTGTACAGTTAATATTTTTTTATTTTGTTTTCCATCCCTCTTGTACTATATGTTTTGTTATGAGCCATATTCAACTTTTAGCAATTTCTGTACTTCTGGCATACAAATGGGACTACTTCTTCCTTTGCTATGATGAACTGAAATGTGAGCTCTTTGTCATTAAAAAAAAAAAAAGCCCCAGATTAATAATATAGCCTTACTGTTTCTTGCATCATCTGAGAGTAAAACTGTTATCAAAAATGTATGCAATTTCCTGCTTTGAGGAGAATGATAATGTTGGTATCAGATCAGTCGCTCAGTCGTGTCCGACTCTTTGCGACCCCATGAATCGCAGCACGCCAGGCCTCCCTGTCCATCACCAGCTCCCGGAGTTCACTGAGACTCACATCCATTGAGTCAGTGATGCCATCCAGCCATCTCATCCTCTGTCGTCCCCTTCTCCTCTTGCCCCCAATCCCTCCCAGCATCAGAGTCTTTTCCAATGAGTCAAATGTTGGTATACACAGACAAAATAATACTCTTAGGGATGGAAGGTTCTTAAGAGTCACGTAGTTGGATTTGCCAACCAATATTTGAGTCCTTGCAGTTGGAACAGCAAATAATTGCACATGTACACCTTACTGTCTGTTCCTGCTGCCAATGGCAGGCTCTGGGAATGGATCTCAGCACTCTCTCTGCTGGACCTGCACACAGCCTGAGACTCCTCCCTTCTCTGTGCTGGCCAGCTCATGCCAACAGATAAGAGCCTCACCCAGCATGGAACCTGTCTGCCTCCCTGTCAAGTGGCCATCATTCTCCGATGCTACCATCTCCTGTGAGAGTGACTGCATCACTGCCCAGAAGTTGCCTATTCCGTCTCTAAGTCTAGTTGACTCTTCTTTTTTTTTTCTCTAGTTGACTCTTGAACAATAAGGATTTAAACTGCATGGATCCACTTAATGCATAGGTTTTTTTTTTCCTAACAGTAAATACCGCAGTACTGCACCCTCCACGGTGGGTTGAACCCATGAGTTCAGAAGAACTATGAACACAGAAAAGAAAGAAAGAAAAGAAAGATAACACTAAGTCATGTCCAACTCTTGCGTTTCCATGAACCATAGCTCGCCAGGCTCCTCTGTCCATGGGATTCTCCAGGCAAGAATACTGGAGTGGGTTGCCATTCCCTTCTCCAGGGGAACTTCCCGACCCAGGAACTGAACCCAGGTCTCCCGCATTGCAGGCAGATACTTTACCAACTGAGCTACATGGGAATACAGAAGGCAGCTAAATTCCATCTGGGTTTTTGACTGTGTGAAGGGTCTGTGCTCTTAATCCCTGCATTGTTCAAGGGTCAACTGTAGTTCCATTTCGCAGAAAACTCTTCCTTAAATGGGACTGAAATACAACTTTTCTGTATAAAGCGTCTACCCCCTTGTTCCTATTCCTGAGATCAACATAGTAAGGCCAACTCTGCTTTAGTAAACAATTCTTCCAGTCCTTGAAGACAGTAAGTCTCTTCTGCTTGGATCCTGTGAATTCCTGTAAGTATGCCCTCTGTTCTTCCACAGTATTGGTGATTCTCTGAAAGTTTTCCAAATTGTCTTAAGGTGTTGCCTCCAAAATTTTCTCTGAATTTTCTAGTACAGACAGCCTCTAGATACTACTAGCTATATACACGTGCATTGACCTACGTACACTGATGAGTCATACAACATTTAGCGAAGTGGAGCCAGGCATCTATGAAAGGTGAAGCTAGCCAATGTCTGAAAATTGTCCTTGACACCGCCTAGTCCAAGTCCAAGTTCACTTTCATAAATAATTCTTCCAATACTTGCAGGCCAGTTCTGCTACCAGTCTATCAGAACTGATGTTCAGCCACCATTCCCTGGAGCTTTTGTAAATAATACAGATAATGCTCAGTTGTGTTTGACTCATGACCCCATGCACTGAAGCCTGTCAGGTTCCTCTGTCCATGGAATTTTCCAGGCAAGAATATTGGAGCGGGTTGCCATTTCCTATTCCAGGGGATCTTCCCGACTCAGGGATTGAACCCATGTCTCTTGTGTCTCCTGCACTGGCAGGCGGGTTCTTTACCACTAGCACTACCTGGAAAGTCTGACGCAGACTATAACTATTTCCTAAAAGGTCAGCAAATTTGGAAAACTCAGCAGTGGCCACAGGACTGGAAAAGGTCAGTTTTCATTCCAATTGCAAAGAAAGGCAATGCCAAAGAATGCTCAAACTACTGCACAATTGCACTCATCTCACACGCTAGTAAAGTAATGCTCAAAATTCTCCAAGCCAGGCTTCAGCAATACATGAACCGTGAACTTCCAGATGTTCAAGCTGGTTTTAGAAAAGGCAGAGGAACCAGAGATCAGATTGCCAACATCCACTGGATCATCGAAAAAGCAAGAGAGTTACAGAAAAACATTTATTTCTGCTTTATTGACTATGCCAAAGCCTTTGACTGTGTGGATCACAATAAACTGTGGAAAATTCTGAAAGAGATGGGAATACCAGGCCACCTGACCTGCCTCTTGAGAAACCTATATGCAGGTCAGGAAGCAACAGTTAGAACTGGACATGGAACAACAGACCGGTTCCAAATAGGAAAAGGAGTATGCCAAGGCTGTCTATTGTCACCCTGCTTATTTAATTTATATGCAGAGTACATCTTGAGAAACGCTGGGCTGGAGGAAGCACAAGCTGGAATCAAGACTGCCGGGAGAAATATCAATAACCTCAGATATGCAGATGACACCACCCTTATGGCAGAAAGTGAAGAGGAACTAAAAAGCCCCTTGATGAAAGTGAAAGAAGAGAGTGAAAAAGTTGGCTTAAAGCTCAACATTCAGAATACTAAGATCATGGCATCTGGTCCCATCACTTCATGGCAAATAGATGGGTAAACAGTGGAAACAGTGTCAGACTTTATTTTTTGGGGCTCCAAAATCACTGCAGATGACAATTCCTTGGACAAACTGTTAGCACTTCCACCTTTCCACCACAGTCCAAGTCAAGTAATAATTTAACTGATCCTTCTGCTCTCACAGTCACATTACAATCTACTCTCAACACATCAACCAGAGTGATCCGACCAGAATCAAAACCCCACCATGCCTCTCCTCTTCTTACAATCTTGCCCTGGCTCCCCATTCCACTGCCCTGCCCCACCCCTTATCATCTCTGTTTACCTTCTGCTCCTCTCCCCTTGTCCACACAGTTCTAGCTGCTTTGTTCTCATTATTTCTTCAACATGCTTGGCATCCTCCTGGCTTTGGGCCTTTTCAGGAACTGCTTAGGATTCTACTTTGAAGCAGCACATCTAATTTGCTCACCACCTTTTTTTTTGGTTAAAGGTTGGCTATACCATTCTCTGTTAATTCTACAACTTTCTCCCACCACATCCTCACTGGCACTCCCAAACCCTCTTAAGTCTGCTTGATCATTTCTTTATTTTTCAGAGCATCTACCACTCTAGATCATTTTGTTATTTATTACATCATGCTGATTATTTGTTGTCTGTTTCCACCTGCTAAACTACAAGCCCTGAAAGGGCAGGGATCTTTGCTCACTCTGTGCCCAGGCACTTAAGAGCGACAGCTGTCACAGAGCAGATGCTTGATAAAGGCTTGCTCAGGGTTGGTGGAAGCTGTGGCAAGCTTTAACCTAATGTCACACTCATCATCACTTATCATCGCCCCCTTCTCCTGAACTCTCATTCCCATCCTGCTCTGGACTTTCTCTCCCGTGATCCAACCTCCCGTGCCCCACACTGCCTTTTCAAACCCTGACTTCATGGTTATTATGTCCTGCGAAATTCTCAGTCCCTGCACTGGATCTTCCGTCTCTCCTTCTCACCTCTTTAACAAGAACCTGGTTCGCCCCTCAGGACTCCCAAATCCCTGGAGCCTTTGAAAGTAGAAGCTGATGGTTCTTCACACTCCCTAGTCTTCAGGGCCTGGAGGTGCAGCTGGTGTCTTCTTTGTTTTCACTGCTGTTCCTTGGCTGTTGTTCCTCGGCTGTTGTTCCTCTACTCTTAAATACAAAGCTCTGTTCATGTGAGGCCAATATCAGCTTCTTCTCTTCCTTTTACCTGCCGCATGCTGATTCCTAGGCCACTCTATTTACTGTAGTGTTTGGCTCAGTCTTTCTTTCCCCCCACGACTTATCATCCTGGGTTGACTATGATGCCCACATGTATGGCCCATGGTTGACTTCAAATCCATTAACTGGCTCCATTACACTGACTTCCGTTTACATCCATATCATTTCAGCCCCCTGCTCACGGCTGAACCCAGGCCATGTTGTCATGGAGATCTGCTCCTTGTGAACATCTGCAGTCTAACTATACTGCTCTCTAATCACAATTTCCATGACTTCTACTTCACTGGTTCTTTGATCTCATTCAAATCCCCCTTCCCTTCACTCCTCTGCATTATCCTTTCCTTACAGTCTTTTGATTGCAACACTTCTTTCTTGACTTTCCTAAACACCAGGATCCATCACTTCCTGTGAGTTGCCACTCTAATCATCATGCCCTGTAAAATGGCATAGTTCAAATAAATTCAAAAAGGTAAGGAAAAACCTGAGAGACCTCAGATATCTTACTTTAGGTAAGAGAGGAAATAACATGAATTTTCTACACTTACGGACTTGTCTGGAAAGAGAGTCAAGTCAGAGCTGGAGGGTCTGGTGAACTGTGATCAGGTTTTATGTCGCTGCCACATGCTGGTCCATTTTAGTTGAGGAGCAAACCCCCCCACCCCGCCCTCTGCTCAGCACTGTGAGAGCCGCAAGGCTGTCTGCGGACAGTGGGACTTCCGCAAGTGATCATGACTAATGTGCTGCTGCTTGACAAACTCTGTTGTTGTAACTGAAAATACTTTCATATCCTACAATGTTCATTAAGCAGCAGTTCCAGTGATACTGCTGCAAAGCACAACCCCCAAACAGTAACTTTGGAAAGAAGTCAGTTGTGACCAAACACTATGAAGAAGGCCAAACATTCACTATGATACCCTGTGTGTTGTTCATTTAGGAATGAGCACTCTAAAAAAAAAAGGAGATAATGAAAGAAAAAATTAAAAGAAGTATTAAGGTAAAAATAGGCGACAATGCCGTACATTCACGCATTTCTCCCTAAATATCCCCTTTACATCTTTTCTTGTGGGAAAATTAGTCTTGAAATATGAGTTTTGTATCATGAGATTGCCTCAGGTTCACATTTAGTGCACAGATTTAAATGTTTCCTCTAAACACTGTATTTCCCCTACCTCTTCCATAAAATACTCCTCTTTTTGTAGCTACACCCAGGTACACGGTGAATAATGTGGTGATTACGAGTATGGACTTGGGAGCTGAAGACCGGGGAATGGATCTCCTAGTTCATTAATTCCCTAACTGTATGACTTGGGGTAAATTACTTAACCTATCTTTGTACCAGATTCCTCATCTGAAAATTAGGATGATTAACACTACTTACCCTCAAAGGGCTGTTGTGAGGATTGATTAGTTAATATATAAGACACTTAGAGCCCCCAAAAGCACTGAGTAAACACTGTGTAAGTACTAGCTACCACTGCAGCTAACAGATCATCATTATATCACCACCACACCACCTATCGATCAACCCTTGATGATACACACAAGACTGAATTTATTTCAGTGGGTTAAAAAATAAGGTGCTCCTTTATTCATAGTATTTGAATTACTCATAGTATTATGCAGCGGTTACTCATAGGATATGTATGCAGTGCTGAAGACAGTCCTTTTGGGACTTCTTTTGGAAAACTATCAGAATCTTTCATCACAGCTCTGCATGTCAGTGTACAGGAGAGTAGGCAATATTTAGAGCTTTTCCCAGCACAAGTGCTGGGTAAGTAGTATGATTCTGAATAGAGCCTACTCAGACAATAACATTTACATCAATAGAGACAACAGTATGTTTCTTCTCCCAGTCCTACCTTCAGCCTGTCCTTGGGCAGCGCGACAACCCCTTGCTTGATGATTTCCAGGACTCGTTCCACTGACAGCTCAGCTCCAGCTTGTAGCAACCTTGAGCTAAAGAAGGTGATCACCTGGAATGCAAAGTGTTATTTTTTTAAACAAGTAGATACATGAGATATATTTTCAGTAGATACCTTTCTCACATGGTAGTCAAATGATCATTGTTCCACTTCTTAGAGTGACCTGGCTTTTAACTCACCCGCTCTCCTAATCAGTCCTCTCTATAAAGGCTTTGATGGCTGAATCAGAGCCAATCCCCTTAATATTCAGGGTTGATTATCCATTCTGTGAATTAAGTAGGTTCCTCAATTCTGAGCTTTCTTGTGCTAACCCACCTTGCATTTATATTTCATTTAGAGAGAAGCACTCATCAGAAGGCAGGAAGAAAAAGCCAAAGCTTAAAATCTGTTAATATTGAGGCTTAACAGTAACTGTAAAAACAAGTCTTAGGAAGAAAGGAATTTGAAACTAATGGCTAAAATGATGTTTTGGGGATTATTTATCAATTTAATTTATCCACAATACTCTTATTGCTGATCACCAGGGAAAATCAATAGCAAGCTATAATTTTTTTTTTCTTTTTTTGGTTTCATGTCACAAAACAGCCTGAATGAACTATGTAGCAAGAGGCTAAGATAGTAACATTCTGGAAATAACACTGTCTCCTAACAGTTGTCATTAAAAACTAAAAGAATATCATCATTTTTTAGGAAATCACTTACAAACAATGTTAATAAATCAAGATGACCATGGGTCACTTTTTATTTAAGAGCTATACTATACACTATAGACAAGAGATACCTGCAAAATATAAACATTTATGTTGTTTACAAAGTTGAGTATTTCCATTTACATGCTTTCTATTTTATAGGTAAGATACTTTAAGTTATTAAGAATTATTTCCAATTTTTTTTCTAAATTTTCTTTCAGGATTATTCTCCTAAATATTAATTGTTCAAATGCACAATCAGTTTTCTCCTAACCATTCTGGTGGGGAAGGTGCATGATATGACATAAAAGCCACTGAAATGGATTTATTCTGGAAAGCAGAGATCCAGCTAGAGCCAGAACCTTAACAAGCTTGTGCCTTGAGGGACGGTGCAGTGAGTGAAAACAAAGGCAGCCAATGCCTGGCTACACTGCTGTTGATTCCAAATAAATCGTCTCTTTATCCCAGGCAGTTTGCTGGCACCAGCTCCTTTGCAAGTTGCTTATTTTGTCCATGACAGGTTGCTTTTCAACATGTGCCTATGGCTGTTGTTTTTTCCAAGTCAGATTTTAAGCTCTTTAGGGGAATTCTGGGATAAAATTTTGTTCACATAGTCACAGCAGGTACTGAAACTGATTTTTATAAATCATAATTGTCTTTATTTTTAAATGGGCATTTTGTATGTGTAAAATAAGTAAATTCAGAGAAAACGTTTTTTTTGATTTTTGGTTGTACCTCAAGTTTTTGTGTTTTAATCAATACACTGATGATACCCTTGACAACTTATTCAGTGGAAGAGATATTCAGAGAATTTATAAGGAAACAGATGATATTTTGTGTCTTTAAAAAAGATGCAGTGTGTAAAAAAGACAAAGATGCAATGTAACTGGGGGACTAGACACAGATCAAACATGTACAAGGAAATGGACTTAGACATCATGGTAGTGTACACTACAAATTTCTCAAAAAGTCAGAGGCCTAGTTTGGGTCCTGCCTGTGATACTTACTAACAATGTGACACCCAACTTCTTCCAGATGTAGAACTGTGGAGTGGTTGGGAGCACCTATCAGGTGTCAGATAGCTTGGACTTAAATCTCAGCTTTCCTTATAAACTAAGGCAAGTTATTTAACATCTCCATATCTGAGTTTCTTGATCTATAAATATCAGGTATGGACCTGTCATATACTGCCTTTACTATGTGAGGTATGTTCCTTCCAAACCTACTGTGTGGAGAGTTTTTAATCAAAAGCAGATGGTGAATTTGTCAAGAGTTTTCGGCATCTATTGAGATAATCATGTGATTTTTATTCTTCAATTTGTTTTTAAAGTTGCGTATCATACTGATTTGCAGATTTTTGAACTATCCTTGCATCCCTGGGATAAATCCTATGTGACCATGGTACATGACCCTTTTAATGTTTTGTTATGTTCAGCCTGGTAATATTTTGTTGAGGATTTTTGCATCTATGTTCATCAGTGATGTTGGCCTGTATAATTTTTTTTGTGATGTTTTTGTTTGGTTTTGGTACCAGGATGATGCTGCCTCACAGAGTGAGTGCAGGAGTGCTTACTCTGTAATTTTTGAAATAGTTTGAGAAAAATAGATATTAATTCTTCTCTAAATGTTTAGTAGATTTCACCCATGAAATCATTTGGTTTGGATTTTTGCTTGTTGAGGGTTTTAAAATCACTGATTCAATTTCATTACTTGTAACTGGTCTGGTCATATTTTCTATTTCTTCATGGTTCAGTTTTGGGAGAGTGTGTGTTTCTAGGAATTCGTCTATTTCTAAGTTGTACCTTTTACTAGCATACAGTTTGTTTACAGCAATCTCTTATGATCCTTTATTTCTGTGGTATCAGTTGAAACTTCTTTTTTGATTCTGATTTTACTGATATGGGCCCTCTTTTTTTCTGGCTAAATCTGGGTAAAGGTTCACCAATTTTGTTTATCTTTTCAATGAATCAACTCTCAGTTCCACTAATCTTTACTATTTTTTTTTCTGTCTCTATTTCAGTTACTTATTTGAGAATTTTCCTGTTTCCTGAAATAGTCTTGTATTGTTAGAAACTACCCTCTTAGAATTGTTTTTGCTGTATCCCATAAAATTTGCATAGGTCATAGGATCATTTCCATTTTCATTTGTTTCCAGGATTTAAAAAAATTTCCTCTTTGATTTCTTCAGTGACTCTTTGGTTGTTTAGCAGCATATTGTTTAGTCTTCACATGTTTATTGGAATTTTTTCCTTCTGGTTGATTTGCAGTCTCATAGTACTCTGGTTGGAGAAGATGCTTGACATGGTTTCAGTTTTCTTAAATTTACTTAGAGTTGTTTTGTGAGCTAGCATGCTATGTATCCTGGAGACTGTACAATATGCTCTAGAAAAGAATATTCTGCTGCTTTTGGAAGAAAATATTCTCTATATAATCTATTAAGTCCACTTGGTCTGAAATGCCATCTAAGGCCAATGTTTCCTTACTGATTTTCTGTCTGAATGATCTGTCCATTGGTGTTAGTGGGGCTGCACAAGGTGATTTCAAGATGAAAAGATGACCCCTGCAAATGCAGTGGGTTGTATTATAGGAAAAGAACTCTGAGCTTGGGGAACACAAACTCTTATAATGGTCAGTATGCAGGTCTCCCTTTTGTTCTAGAGGGAAACACAGACATGCCCCCAACCTTTCCCCTAACTGATACCAAGTATCTGTACAACTTGCTCTCTACTTCTTTCAAGTCTGAGCTCAAATGTAGCTTCTCAGAGAGGTCCTCTCTGATTTTCACTCTTTAGATCTGTAATTTCACAACCCTATTCCAAATAGTACTCATTATTCCTCCTTTTTTTTTTTTTTTGACATAGCAACTCGTAGATATTGATGTCATTTACAGAGCTAAGGAAGACTGCAGAAAAAAAGTTGATTCATTTTGTGTTTGACTTTTTTGGGGGAAGAAAATCATGAATTCTCATTTAACCTTGTTTAACATTTGTGGAACTGTTATATAGGCAACTGAATGTGCTAAGGCAACTAGGTTTTCTATATTTCCAGGTCTGGAAATATAGAAAACATAGTATAAATTTTACACTGTCCAGAGACAAAAACAGTTCTTGCCTTTACCATACCACAAAACTATTGTTGTTCACTGTCTCTGTCCTCTACTAATAGTCAGCCATGACATTTCTTTCATGCCCTCTCCTGTTTGGTGTGGTATTTCTATTTTGTCCTGTTGCTTCAATTCAGCCAGATCGTATCATCTTATGAGTTAGATGCAGAGGCTATGTGCTAGTGGCTAATGATAATTTGGCTACCTGAAACGCACATGTATAGCTCCTTCTGCAGAAGTTGAAAGTACTCCAAAGTTAGTCACTCCTGTCTCAGACATTCACTATTGCTTAATGTCTTAATAAAAAATATCAACTCTCAACTCCCTGTCAGCTAAAAATAACAGTAGATTCATAGTCTCCTCTACCAATACTTTTCAAGGTTAACTCCATGAAAGAAGAAATAGCAAAGGTTTGCTTAAGCCAAGATTTCAGGAGCATTTAGGCGAGGGTAGGAGAAGGTAAAGTGCTGAAAGAGGCAAAAAGTGGAAATGTTATTTATATCTTTATCATGGCATTCTTTTCAAAATATGTAAAAAGAGTTTAAAATGATTTTGAATGAATTTCCAGCGTGTCCAACACTATTTTGGATGACAGTATTCAACAAAAAGTTGTTGGAAAATCTGCTCATTTAGAATCTTATTTACGTTTATCCAAGTGAACACTGAAAATATGGAGTTTATAATGAGAAGACCTGGATTAAAGGCTGAGTGATTTACTAGCTAAGTGACCTTGAACCAACAATTTCACCTCGAAGCCTTGCTCTGCCTCCCTCATGGGGATAATTTACAGGTCAAGTGAGATAGGCATATGCAAATAACCCTCAGTGATAAAGCAAACATGTGATCATTATTTAAGAGGATGACTCTATTATTTATTTATTTATTGGCTGTGCTGTGTGGCTTGCAGAATCTTAATTCCCCAACTCGGGACTGAACCTGAGGCCTGGCAGTGAAAGTGCTGAGTCCCAACCACTGGCCAGGGAATTCCCTAAGAGGATAATTCTTACATGGAGATCTGTGTTAAAAATCACCTAGGAAGCCTTCTCGCAGCCTGTTGGTTTCCTTATCTGTAAAGTGAGATAATAGTAACTAGTTTACTGATTTAAGAGGAATAAAAGGGTAAAATATGTAAAGGTACTTAAGTCTTATTCCCAGCACTTAACAGAGACTCAAAAAATGTTTAGGCATAATTTATCTAGTTTTAAGAAGTGCACAACAGCACATAGCCAAATGTTTACCCTGAGGTTGCATTTTTCACTGAATACAGTTGCAGTGTCAATAAGCAGTCTATTCTAGTGACAAGGGCAGGATATAAATCTAGTTTAACACTCGCTTTTATTTCTACTGGCTTATATACTGTGAGAAAAACAGTGAGGGCCCTTCTATTTCTTCACCTTGACTCTGCTTTTTGCTTCTTCCAAAGGAGACTAAGTTTCAGATGGATGTAGTTTAAGTCCTTTGCATGGTTCTTGTATGTCCTTTCAAGAAAAACATGGTCCTTCAGGGTTATTTTTAAAGTGTCAATAGCTGGTTACTTTACTTATGGAGTAAAGACTGATTTGACATCACTGGAAGTTAGAAGGAGAAAGTAAATTTCCAGGTTTGTTTTCAGACCTTTTCAGGTAGTGAATAGGCAAATCAATGAGAAACTGGAGGAACATTTAGTGAATGGTGATAGTAATCAGGCAAGATGATTACAAACAAGGGTTTTTTTTTTAATCAAACTGCCTTGGTTTGAGTTCTGGCTTTATCACTTTCTGAATGTGTGATCATGAGCAACTTAAAATCTTTCTAAGCTGGCTTCTTTATCTGCAATTGAAAATTAAAATGAAATATACCTCACAAGTTTGTTTTTTAATGAAAATTAAGAGACATAATACATGTAAATGCTCAGCAAGCATGCTATAAAGCTAGCAGTGCTAATGATTAATAGAAAAGGAACAAATGGTTTTTGATGTGGTTTAAACATTTAACACTAAATAATCCAAACAATGTGTTGAAACATGATCATCCATCACTGATTACAGTTACGAACATAGGAAAAAATAAATTTTGAGTTAGTCTTTTAGCAGAAAGAAAGAGAAAAAAATGGGTTATTATGAAAAGAGGTATTGGTAATTAAAGGGAAAACATTTCCTTCCAATACACCACAGATACAGTTTATCTGACATATGTTGTACACAATTCAAGTGACTATCCAGAGGAAGAAAACAAGAGTGGAAAGCGGGGAGAGGGAGGGAGGATGGAAGGAAGCAAAGGATAAAAGGAGAAAAAAGACAAGAAGGAAAGAAGAAAGAAACTGAAGTCAGAGAGGTCCAGAGAAAGGCAAAAGTTATGATAGAAAGGGGAGGAGTTTGCCATAGGGCAGACTGAAAACAATTAGGGTGACACAGGTTAGAAATATGGAAGTTAAAAAAGGATATATTGGACAGTTCTATAATTCAAAGATCTGGATAAATCTTGGAAAAAGCAGGATATTCTCCACCCTGGAACGTGAAAGAGATACATTTATAAGTACTCTAAGAAGATATTACTTTAGTACTGCATTGCCCTCTCCTAAGTGGAATTCGTAGACCCAGTTAGACATCAAGAGACCCAAGAGTGCAACAGCCATTCTGTTTACTTTGTATACACTTGAAATCTTTTATAATAAAATGTTTTTAAAATTAAAAAAAAAAAGTATAATAGGCTACAGTTCACATAAGATTAAAAGGATACAAGATCAAGAAAAAGAGAATGTGAACAGCATAGTCACAGGCTTTTGTTTTCACTGGGAATGCTCACAGTAGTCTCAGGGCTACTCTCTGACCCTCAAATGCTAGTGCTGATGTGAGAGAAAGAGACTACAGCGGGCAGATCCAACAGCCACCCAAGCAGGGAAGCCAGATACCAAACAGAAACCAATACCCTTTGTGACACTCTCAGCTTCTAGGTCCCTGAAAAGGACACGCCTGGCTGTGAGTTTTTTTTTTTTTTTTTTTTCACTCAGGGATGCCCAAAGCTATAGTCCTTCTAGCCCAGACTCAACTTACCAACCAAATGTCATTTTATTATATTCTCATTTTGTCACGGAGAAGGCAATGGCACCCCACTCCAGTACTCTTGCCTGGAAAATCCCAGGGATGGAGGAGCCTGGTAGGCTGCAGTCCATGGGGTCGCTAAGAGTCAGATACGACTGAGTGACTTCCCTTTCACTTTTCACTTTCATGCATTGGAGAAGGAAATGGCAATCCACTCCAGTGTTCTTGCCTGGAGAATCCCAGGGATGGGGGAGCCTGGTGGGCTGCCGTCTATGGGGTCGCACAGAGTCGGACACGACTGAAGTGACTTAGCAGCAGCAGCAGCATTTTGTCACAGGAGTATTACTGAATTAACACAGCTGACATTCTACCTTCACCAGATTTCCAAGGAACAGAGCTAAAAACAGATTAACCCAGGCCAATTTTCCACGTAATAGAGAAAAGGGTTTTGTTGAACCTTTACTCGTATGCACAATGAATCGTAATCTCAGTATTTTACTCCCCAAAATGGTACTAGCAAGAACTATAAATGAATTTGGACAAATGCATCAATAGGCTGGCTAGAACTGGCTTTTTACTTTATTTTGGCTGCACCATGTGGCTTGGAGCATCTTAGTTCTCCGACTATAGATCAAACCTGTGCCTCCTGCAACGGAAGTGTGAAGTTCTAACCTCTGAACTGCCAGGAAATCTCCAGAAGTGCTTTTTAGCTATAAGCTAGCCTGTAAAGTTTGTCTTCATAGAGAAAATTGATTTCCTCTTAACACTGTGATTGTTAAGACTGCTATGAGCAATACACTATTAAGAGGAGTAAGAAGGGCTCTGCCTTTCCTATTCAGAAACTCTTTCTGGATAGTTTTTTTGAGAATTGGGATCAGAGAAGGGACTGCACTTCCTGGAGACTCTCCCTGGGAAAAAGTAGACTCTACTTTTTCCATGGAGGTAAAGATCTCTTGGTGCCTGGGTTTTCTCATCGAAGCACAGACTCTAACATGCATTCTTGGACCATAAACTAGACTACCGAGTTGTTAAAAAGAATCTAGCCAACAGAAAAAGGTAGGAATAAGCTGTGATGGATGTCTCTCGGAAAACCGTTTGTTTCATGATCCTATTAACAATACTTGTCAATTTTAAAAGGAGATGCTCTTCTGGTTAAACCCAGACTTAACAAGCAGGACATGGGGCCAGAGAAGAAATATTTGAGAAGTGGCCTGAGGATGCTATCACACATCCTAAGTATCAATATATCTACATACCTGTTCATAATGGTGAGAATTTAATTACAAATCTTATATGTCAAGTTTAACTTTAAGATATAACCATGCTCATTTGAAATGATGTTTCAGCTTTATTCTAACTGCAAAGATGACAATGGTTCTCAGCTGCCCCAATTTTGTTAATGAAATCTAAATAATACTGATAGTAGTTCAGGAAAATGACAAGCATGTGAATGGCAAAATAACCTGCTGTAGCTGCAACTGTCAGGTATATAGCTGAGGCAGCTTAAGGAAAGTCCATGAAAACACTAACTAAACTGACAGTGAAGAGTTTTAGTTTTTATTTCTGTTTACCAGCAATCATTACACGGCAGTGATAGGGAGCAAATCAATGAACAGATCTGCAAGAGTATACATAGTGGTATTTAACTAAACTCAGTGTAATTGTGTGGATTCCAGAGTATTTAGCAACTCATAGAACTTATGTGTTAAGAGTCTGGAATGGGAGCTTGGTTATAGTTCAAAGCTGGTTTCAATTAAGTACCTAACAAGTACACAAGACTCTACTGGGATGAGCAAAAATTAATCTACTTGGCTTATGAGAATGGATAGAACTGTTCTTAAATATCTTAAATGTGATCAGAGTCCATGCATCCATCTATGTATTGCTGTTATCCTGGAAGAAGCCAGGAAGTTTACACCTTAGAGGTCACTCTCACCCTCTTTTCCCCATCCTCAATATTATGCAGTCTCTTTCTACCTCAGCTTTTAAAACCCTCACAGATGGATGCACAGACCCCAGGCAGGAGCTTGGAGGACACTTACTATGAGGAAACTGGGTCTAAGAAGTAACACTTAGTGATACCAACATGAAGGGGCTTGAAAAGAAATGGCCATCTTTCTTATAAAAGTTTCAGAGAGGAAACAGCAGGAGACAGAGAAACAACCAGGAAGAAATAATTAAATGAAAGCTCTGAGCATGAGTTTCTAGACTAAAAGGACCCTCTAAGCACCAAATACAACTGACCAAGGCACAGCAAATCATGAAGTTTCAGGACACAGTAATAGAGAGATCCCCAAAGCTTCCCAAGACAACAGTCATATATTAAAAAAGAAGAAAAACATTTTCAGACATTAGAAACTAAAAAAATTAAAAAACCTATCTCACATATATCCTTTTCCCAGAAAGCTACAGTAGTGTAAGCTCTACCAATCTGAAGCAGTAAACCAAGAAAGAGGACTTCACAGGAGCCAAGATCAACCAAGGGGACAGCTGAGGGAAATTCTGAGAAGGTTCTGCAGTTGGGCAGGAGAACCAGAGTCCAAGCTGGCTGGGGCTGGAAGCAGTTCTCCAAGAAAAGAGTAGGACTGAGAACTGATGTCTGACTATTCTGAGAGGAGTTTTAAAGTTATGTCAGAAAGTTTGTATTTGTGTTAGTGACTGGATATTTGCAAAACATAATGAAGACAGGTCTAACAACATAACGAGAACATAACTAGAACATAACTAGAACAAAGAATCTACATAAAGATAAATAATTCAGCAGAAAAACTGGCAAAAGACTTGCCTAGGCATCACACGAGGAAACCCAAATGAAAACCACAGTGAGGTGCTGTTACAAAAATGACAAAACTAAGGTCCAGGAGGATGTGAAGCAACAGGAATTCTACACACCACCGGTCAGAGAGTAAAACGGCAGCATCCCAGGTAGCACTAGTGGTAAAGAAATCATCTGCTAATGCAGCTTAGATGTTAACAGATGTGGTTTGATCTCTGAGTTGGGAAGATCCCCTCCAGAGGGGAATGGCAATCCACTCCAGTATTCTTGCCTGCAGAATTCCAAGGACAGAGGAGCCTGGGTGGGCTACAGTCCATAGGTTCGCATAAAGTTGGATATGACTGAAGCAACTTAGCAGAGCACATACATAACAAAGGAAATGGTCCATGTTATGCAGCAATTTCACTATGAGGTGCACACCCTGGAGGAAGGTATGCACCTGTGCTCAGTCATGATGGAAATAACTGTATATATTTATACTCATGCAATAATTATTTAAAATCTTCCTAAATTTAAGTAAATGATATGCAAATAGCTGACTCACTGGGAAAGTCCCCAGTGCTGGGAAAGATTGAGGGCAGAAGGAGAAGAGGGCGTCAGAGAATGAGATGGCTGGATGACATCACCAATGCAATAAACATGAACTTGGGCAAACTTCGGGAGATGGTGAGGGACAGGGAGGCCTCGCATGCTGCTGTTCATGGGGTGGCAAAGAGTTGGACACGACTGGGTGACTGAACAACAGCAAATTTAAGTAAAACAAGGACAGGGATGGTAGTTCTTCAGCTTCCTCTTGTGCACAGCAACTGTGAACCTGATGAGCTATACAACAAATATCTGTGGAATCAAATCGAACTGGGAAACATTAATATAGCAATAGAAGGCTTAGCAGAAAAATCTTTTTAAAAAGAACAGGAAGTGAAGGTTCACAGAACTGTGAAAAATGTTCAATCACACTAATTATGAAAGAAATAAAAATTAAAAACAATAATGAAATACCATTTTTAATACAAAATAGCAAATCCTGAAATAAATATAATACTCAAAGCTGTAAAAGTAGTGAGGTAGATCCTCTCATAGGTCACTTACAGAAGTAAGAGATGATGCACAGACACATGAGTTGTACAATACATCTAGACAGCAATTTGACATGGGGTGAATCTCGAAGATACAGACAACTCTGACAGTAAGAACTAGTACAATTTCAGTTTAAGACTACACCAACAACAGAACTAAAAAAGGTGAGCTATAATTTATTTAGAAGCTGTTAATTATGAATTAATTACAAAATATTACAAACAATCAAATAAGCAATAATGGGGTAAGGGTTAACATATTTTAGGACCTCCATAATCCAGGTTAATGTTGTTCAGTCACTAAATTGTGTCTGACTTTTTGTGGCCTCATGAACTGTGGCATGCTCCTCTGTCCTCCACCGTCTCCCAGAGTTTGCTCATATTTATGTCCACTGAGTGTTGATACTATCCAACTATCTCTCTCTCAACTGCCCCCTTCTCCTCCTGCCCTCAATCTTTCTGGCATCAGTGTCTTTTCCAAAGAGTCGTCTCTTCGCATCAGGTGGCCAAAGTATCGTAACTTCAGCTTCAGTAACAGTTCTTCCAACGAATATCCAGGGTTCATCTCCTTTAGGATAGACTGGTTTGATCTCCTTGCAGTCCAAAGGACTCTCAAGTTTTCTCCAGCATCACAATTTGAAAGCATCAATTCTGCACTCAGACTTATTTATGCTCCAACTCCCACATCTGTACATGACTACCAGAAAAACCACAGCTTTGACTACAAGGATCTCTGTCAGCAAACTGATACACTGTCTAGGTTTGTCATAGCTTTCCTTCCAAAGAGCAAGCGTCTTTTAACTTCATGACTGCGGACATTGTCTCTCTGGAGTGATTTTGGAGCCCAAGAAAAGTAAATCTGTCACTATTTCCACTTTCCCCCCATCTATTTGCCATGAAGTGATGGGACCAGGTGCCATGATCTTAGTTTTTTGAATGCTGAGTTTTAAGCCAGGTTTTTCACTCTCCTCTTTCACCCTCATCAAGAGGCTCTTTGGTTCCTCTTTGCTTTCTGCCATTAGAGTGGTATCAACTGCATATCTGAAGTTGCTGATATTTCTCCTGGAGACCTTGATTCCAGCTTGTGTACATTTTGCATGATGTACTCAGCATAGAAGTTAAATAAGCAGGATGACAATATACGGTCTTGTCATACTCTTTTCCCAATTCTGAACCATTCAATTGGTCCATGTCTGGTTCTAACTTTTGCTTCTTGATCCACATACAAGTTTCTCAGGAGACAGGTAAGGTGGTCTGGTATTTCCAACTCTTTAAGAATTTTCCACAGTTTGCTGTGATCCACACAGAGGCTTCAGGGTAGTCAATGAAGCAGTAGTAGATGTTTTTCTGGAACTCCCTTGCTTTCTCCATGATCCAATGAATGTTGGCAATTTGATCTCTAGTTCCTCTGTCTTCTCTAAATCCATTTTGTACATCTGGAAGTTCCCGGTTCACATACTGCTGAAGCTAACTGAAGGATTTTGAGCATTACCTTATTTGCATGTGAAATGAGCACAAGTGCATGGGAGTTTGAACATTCTTTGGCATTGCCCTTCTTTGGGACTGGAATGAAAACTGATCTTTTCCCATCTTGTGGCCACTGCTGAGTTTTCCTAACTTGCTGACATATTGACTTTAATGGCATCATCTTTTAGGATTTGAAATAGCTCAGCTGGAATTTTGCCACTTAAGGCCCACTTGACTTCATATTCCAGGATGTCCAGCTCCAGGTGAGTGACCACACCAGTGTGGTTAATCAGGTCTGTAAGATGTTTTTTGTATGGTTCTAATGTGTGTTCTTGCCTGGAGAGTCTTGGGGATGGTGGAACCTGGTGGGCTGCTGTCTGTGGGGTTGCACAGAGTCAGACACGACTGAAGCGACTTAGCAGCAGCAGCAGCAATGCGTATTCCTGCCACTTCTTCTTAATCTCTTCTGTTTCTGTTAGGTCCTTACCATTTCTGTCCTTTGTCATGTCCATCTTTGCATGAAATATCCCTTGATATCTCCAATTTTCTTGAAGAGATTTCTAGTGTTTCCCATTTTATTGTTTTCCTCTATTTCTTTGCACTGTTCACCTAACAAGGCTTTCTTATCTCTTCTTTTTATTCTCTGGAACTCTGCATTCAGTTGGTATTATCTTTTCCTTTCTCTTTTGCCTTTTGCTTATCTTTTTTCCTAAACTATTTGTAAAACTTCCTCAGACAACCACTTTGCCTTCTTGCATTTCTTTTCCTTTGGGACGGTTTAGGTCACTGGTTCCCGTACAATGTTACCCCAAGGCCAAACTTGCCTGTATATCAGGCATCTCTTGACTTCCTACTTTTGCACTGCGATCCCCTATGATGAAAAGGACATCTTTTTTTGGTGTTACTTCTAAAATTATTGTAGGTCTTCACAGAACCAGTTAGTTTCAGCTTCTTCAGCATCAGTGGTTGGGGCATAGACTTGGATTACTGTAATGTTGAATGGTTTGCCTTGGAAATGAACTGAGATCATTCTATTGCTTTTGAGGTTGCACCCTAGTACTGCGTTTCACTTTTTTGTTGACTATGAGGGCTATTCCATTTCTCCTAAGGAATTCTTGCCCACGGTAGTAGATATAACAGTCGTTTGAATTAAATCCGCATTCCCGTCCATTTTAGTTCACTGACTCCTAAGATGTCAGTGTCCATTCTCGCCATCTCCTGCTCGATCACGTCCAGTTTACCTTGATTCATGGACCTAACATTTCAGGTTCCTAAGAAATATATTCTTTATAGCACTGGACTTTACTTTCCCCATCAGACACATCTACAACTGAGGGTCGTTTCCACTTTGGCCCAGCTGCTTCCTTCTTTCTGAAGCTGTTGGTAACTGCCCTCCATTCTACCCCAGTAGCATACGGGACACCTTCCGACCTGCAGGGCTCAGCTTCTGGTGTCAAATCTTCTTCCCCTTTCATATGTCCGTGGGTTTCTCCAGCAAGAATACTGGAGTGGGTTGCCATTTCCTCCTCCAGTGGACCATGTTTTGTCAGAACTCTGCACTATGACCTGTTCCTCTTGGGTGGCCTGGCACAGAGTGGCTCATAGCTTCAAGCCCCTTTGACATGCCATGACAAGGCTGTGATCCATGAAATACAGGTTATATATTATTAGAATGTGAGATTTTCAAAGAATTAATATCACAGGAAAATGTGTTAAGTAAAAATAGCAGAATCCAGAACTATTAAGATATAAAATATGATCTCAATTCTCCTAAAGACATATATGTGCATGTATATATATATATGTGTCTGTATATAATACATATACACATGTGGAAAGTGACAATTGTTGGAATAGATGGCAAATACAGTTAAAATTCAAGAGACTATTGTAGGTTTTTTTTTTTCAAGTTTTGTTAAACTTTCTCTGTTTAAAAAAGAATAACAGTAAATATCTCCATTTACACTTACCAGATCAATATTTTGCATGATATCCTGAAATGAAGGATGAGTTCGAAACTGTTCAAAGAGATCTCGTTTGTAAAGAAGCGCATATACCAAGTTTGGATTGTGATGAAGAGAATTTGTCAGGCAGGAGTTGATGATCTCTAACATCATTCGAATCACTTCTTCAATGACATTTAGGTCTTGTGCCTGATAAAGAAAGAAAATCCCCATAAGAGTCAGTATTTTCCTCCTTGACACAGAATTAATTAGAATGAGGGCAACTGCTTTACAATTATAACAGCATTGGAAAGATCATGCACAAGAACTCTTCAAGATTATTTTTGTCAAGAATTTTTAGAGTTAAGTTTATCAGTTACTAAAGGATTTGAGTTATAACTTTTGAACTAAATATGGTGATAATCATAAATTTCACATTAATAAATTTTAGACTTTCTAATCTAAAAGAAAATTTGGAGCTTTGATTAATAGATCCTCATCTGTACTCTTATCAGTGTACCACCTTAAATCACTAAACTTGCTCAATATAAAGTGATAGTAGAGTCTTATCAATTCGAAGAAGAATTTCTAATTCGGAATATGACCTCACTTTTCTACACTGTCATTCAATGTTCATATTTACAGATAAACAGCCTAATGTTTTGTTTCTGTTTCCTGAGAGGTAATAGTCTTTGGGAATCTGAATGTGAAATAGTACATAGAGCAAAATTCAAAGTAAGTAATCAACACATCTCTTGAAAGAAAGAACAATGGAAGGCAAAAACATAGGTGAATATGACACTTTCCTTCTTCTGAGTTTTCTAAATTATGTTTGACAGTTGGGGCAAAAATTGTAACACTGATGTGGCTCTCAATGGATGCAAAGGAACACCTAAGACAACTATATTATAAACCAGGGAGAGCAAAGGAATTTAAAGAGAGGATACTTTCTACCTCTCATTTGAATTGGGAAAATGTCAACACTACTAGATGCAGCAAGTTATGTAAGTTATGTATGTAAAGGGTCTAGAGCAAATCCATGCAAAGAGATTACAATAATTAAGATCTGAACAACAACAGAGTGGATTAAAAATACATGATGCAACTACACGCTATCTACAAGAAACTTCAAATGTAACTCACTTTAAATAAAGTTAGATTGAAGGTAAAAAAATGGAAAAAGATATAACATGAACTATTAATCAAAATAAAGTAGGAATGACTTATTATGAGGTAAAATACACTTCACATCTAAGACTGCATGGCTTACAAAATAAAAAATATTTACTATCTGGACTCTGGTGGAAAAGTTTACCACCCCGATCTAGCACACAAAAAGGTATACTTATTTCCATACAATTTACCTCCACCTGTATTGTTTTATGGCACCCCACTCCAGTACTTTTGCCTAGAAAACCCCATGGACAGAGGAGCCTGGTAGGCTGCAGTCCATGGGGTCACTAGAGTCAGACACGACTGAGCGACTTCACTTTCACTTTTCACTTTCCTGCATTGGAGAAGGAAATGGCAACCCACTCCAGTGTTCTTGCCTGGAGAATCCCAGGGACGGGGAAGCCTGGTGGGCTGCCATCTATGGGGTTGCACAGAGTTGGACACGACTGAAGCGACTTAGCAGTAGCAGCAGCAGCAGCAGTATTGTTTTAAGAACATCCAGCAACAAATCAACATTTATGGGACAGAAAAAAAGGAAAGCAAAATCAATGTGCAAGGGATAAAGTGGCCCAGTGCATAAGAAACACCTGCCAATACAGGAGACATGGGTTCTAGCATGTGGGAGACCCCACATGCTGCAGAGAGGCAGCTAAGCCTGTGTGCCACAACTCCTGAGCCTGCACCTTGGAGCCCGCGAGCTGCAACTACTGAAGCCCACGTGCTCTAAAGTCCTGCTCCGTAACGAGAGGAGCCACTGCAATGAGAAGCCCACATGCTGCAGGTAGAGAACAGCCTCTGCTCACCGCAACTAGAGAAAACCTGTACGCAATAACGAAGACCACTGTAACCAATAAATAAATTAAAAAAAAAAGATAAAATATTGCTATTTACCTCCTGAACAAGATCAAAGGAGGTTAATACACTTTAACTTCTCCTTGAACAGAAAAGTGCTGACCCCATTCTTCCTTGTTTTGTTACAGTTGCTTAGGTTTTTAATTTCATGTTTTTAAAAAAAACCCATAAATTGGTTTTAAAAAAATCAGTACTCAGGCCAGTTTTCATTCCAATCTCAAAGAAGGGAAAATGCCAAATAATGTTCAAACTACCACACAACTGCACTCATTTCACATGCTAGCAATGTAATGCTAAAAATCCTTCAAGCTAGCTTCAACAGCATGTAAACTGAGAACTTCCAGATGTACACGCTGGATTTAGAAAAGGCAGAGGAACGAGGGATCAAATTGCCAACATCCACTGGATCACAGAAAAAGCAAGATCATTCCAGAAAAACATCTACTTCTGCTTCATTGACTACACTGAAGCCTTTGACTGTAGAGATCACAACAAACTGGAAAATTCTTCAGAGATGGGAATACCAGGCCACCTTACTTGTCTCCTGAGAAATCTGCATGCAGCTTAAGAAGCAACAGTTAGAACCAGACATGAAACAACGAACTGGTTCAAAATTGGGAAAGGAGTATGTCAAGGCTGTATACTGTCACCCTGCTTATTTAACTTATATGCAGAGTACATCATGAGAAATGCTGGGCTGGATGAAGCAGAAGCTGGACTCGAGATTGCAGGGAGAAATATCGATAACCTGAGATATGTAGATGATACCATCCTTATGGCAGAAAGTGAAGAGGAACTAAAGAGCCTCTTGATGAAAGTGAAAGAGAAGAGTGAAAAACCTGGCTTAAAACTCAACATTTGGAAAACGAAGATCATGGCATCCAGTCTCATCACTTCATGGCAAACAGTTGGGGAAAAAATGGAAACAGTGATAGACTTTATTTTCTTGGGATCCAAATTCACTGTGGACAGTGACTGCAGCTGTGAAATTAAAATACGCTTGCTCTTTGGAAGACAAGCTATGACAAACCTAGACAACATATTAAGAAACAGAGACATTACTTTGCCTACAAAGGTCCATATAGTCAAAGCTATGGTTTTTCTGGTAGTCCTGTACAGATGTGAGAGCTGGACAATAAAAAAGTCTGAGCACCAAAGAACTGATTCTTTAGAACTGTGGAGCTGGAGAAGATTCTTAAGAGTCTCTTGGAAAGCAAGGAGATCAAACCAGTCAATCCTAAAGGAAATTGATCCTGAATATTCACTGGAAGGACTGATGCTGAAGCTGAAACTCCAATACTTTGGCCATTTGATGTGAAGAGCCAACTCACTGGAAAAGACCCTGATGCTGGAGAAGATTGAAGGCAGGAGGAGAATGGGATAACAGAGGATGAGATGGTTGGATGGCATCACTGACTCGATGAACATGAGTTTGAACAAACTCCGGGAGATGGTGAAGGACAGGGAAGCTTGGCATGCTGCAGTCCATTGGGTCACAAAGAGTTGGACAGGACTGAGTATCTGAACAAAAAGTCAGCGGTTAACTAAGTTGACATATGGATTTCAGTGCACACCACTAGTTCTTGCATTCCGCTTCTCTACAGGTAAACTTTTCTTCTATTTGAAGTACATCCTTTAATAGTGCTTTCAGTGAAGTCCATGGATAATAAACTCTTTCAGTCCTAGCGTGGTTGAAATATGTCTTTATTTTACATTCACTCTTGTATCTCATCTGGGTATAGAATTAGTTACTTCTTTACAAACTTAAAAGATACGTGTTCACTTGATTCTGGCATCTGTTTTTGGCTTTGAGCAGTTTATTATACAAACCTAACTACTGCTGCCCTGTGGAAAAGCATTTTGATAGCCTTTAAGATTTATTTTTCATTCTTTAACACTCTTGAGTTTCACAACCATGTGTTTCAGTGTTGATTTATCTTTATTTATCCTGCTTAGTATTCAGAGTGTTCTTTCCATCTGACAACCTAGTCTCTTCCACAAAGATAATTTGGATAATTTTTTCTCATTATCTTACAGTTTACTAACCGTCTTTGATACTGCCCAGTTTAGAATTTGTCTACTGAGCTTTCAAATCTAATGACTATATTTTTCATTCTAAGCTTTCTAATGAAATAGTTCTGAGTCATGTTCTTGTTTCATTTCATCATTTTTATATTTATTTATTCTTAACAAATACTATATCCTTCATTTATCTTTGAGGATATTAAAAATACTTGAGTACTTTCAACATTATCCTATTAATTTTTGCTTCTTTTTGGATAAACTTACCTTAAACATGATCATGACTATGTTGGCTGTCTTTCTTAGTATTAAGTTAGATTTTAGCATATATTTTGGAATTTTGGTTATGTAGGCTCACTTAGTATGGCTTAATCCCCCCACGCCTACAGGTCATGCAGTAGCTTTCTAGAGCTCCCAGTCTGAAATGAGGTCTCATCATTGGTTTATCAGGGCTGCTGCCATGCAATCACATTAAAGGCAGGATAAGCAAGGTCTGTCACCAAGCCACATCCCCTCACAATAGGCTCAAGGTTCCAGAGTGAGGCTGGTTCTGGGTCTTCCCACCTTCCTAGACACAGAACTTAAGGGTCATCATTAGTGCCTCTACTCAGGCTCTTTTCAGTAAGGGGTCTATTCTACCTCTTAGTTTCTAGCAGGGAACCCGGCACTACCGTGCTGCCTCCCAAGGGCCCCTGAGTGCTGTGCCTGCCTTGCAGCAGCTGAACTCCCAGCCACTCCTGCCTCCTTCCAGACAAGAAGCTTGGCAGCCTCACAGCTTCAGACCCTGCTATCTGCTTCGAGTGCTTTTTCTATTTCTCGTTGATCAAGAAGTTCCCTCTCTCATTTTAGGGTGAGGCTATATGGCTTCAAGGGTTTTTTTTTTTCTAGTTATGGTTCATCTATTACTTTTATGTGTTTGAAGCAAAGAAAAGGGATTAGCCTTCATATTGGGAACTGACAACATAATTGTGATTATAGTTCTCTCGATTGTATTTTCATCTTACATTGCTACTTGAATTAGAAGAGGAGAAAGGAACTCTGAGTTCAGAATTTTCTCTCAAATTTCTCTCATCTAAGAGCAACCCAGTGAGACAGTATGACTATCACAGTAATACAAGTCAAAACATTAGCTTTCTGCAGAATTTCATGTTCCTAAGTATTCTGTACCCATTTATGTTACATATAACATTAGGACCCTTAAGTCCTAATATATTAAACTTAAATATAAAAAACGAATTACCTATTGATAGCTTACACTTTCTGCTTTCAAACATATTGATAATTTATTCTCGATGTTTTATTAAATAATTTGCTACAACAAACAGGATAATATACTCAACCCCCAAACAGGTACCTGCTCATTTAAACCCAAACCAAACTACTGATCATTTATTTTATCCCCAAGTCAGGTATAGAATAAACTGGAAACTACCTCAATAAGTATACTCCACATTAGGTTTCAATTTACATTCATCAGTCTGACTGAGGCTCCTTAGAAGTTATACTAATTCTCTTATACTTAAAGGAATTACTAGGTATTTTACTTCCTTTTTTAACTGTTTCTGTGACAAGTTCTAATTCTAACGCTATCTTTCAAAGATTGTTTTCAGCTGCAGATTTATAAATTAAATGTCAAGAACAAAGTTTTTCTGACATTACTAAAATTGACTGAAAATATAATTAAAGGAACTAGAGCAAAGACATTTTATACAATATCATATTTTGCCATATTGTCACTCACACTAGAAAGCATACTGTATATTTTAATGTTGCAAAACAATTACAAAACAAAAATGAGAAATTGAATGTAATTCAGAAATTAAAAATAAGCTTAAATTAGGGAGTGGTTGATTATAAATTTTCTGATAATACCTATTTTAACATGTAACTCTATAAATCATTTAAATTTTAAATACTATTACAGAAAGAACATAAAGATAACTGCCTTTCCAAAGTGGATAAATTAATGCAAATGTTGTAAGTGCAAAGAATCACATCTCTTAGCTTTAGATATGTGCTAAATCCCATTTTTATTAATTTACAAAACTAGTCCTTTAGGGAAGTGTATAAATTACATTTATATAGTTAACATTTATGGAATAAAATAAAGTTTTTTAAAAAGACATGTTTTCTTTTTTTTAAAAGACACATTTCCAAAAACTAACCAAAATTAGCTTTGTCAGAGATAAAATCAGATGGTTCATTGGTAGAGCAGCAAAATACGTGGAGAATATTGTGTCTTTTTCATTCATGGTATTTTCTTTTTAGTACATACAACTTCCATGCCAGGAATGGATCCCACGTCAAACAGACTTTCTTCTCAAAAAAAAAAAAAGGCCAGGCTTATTTTATTGCAGAAAATCTCAAATGTAAATACAAGGGCCTTGAGAAAACGGCCCTTTTCAGATGTTCTGATGGTTTTGTACATGCTGGTAATGAACGGTGAGCACGATCTGTGCTAAGTAGTGAGTTCATGTCAAATGGACAAGCTGGCAGCTGTGGGAGCACCTTACCCTGTCAGCAGCAGTCAGGGCTGCTTCATTATATAAACTTCCTTTTTCTTTTAAGAGGGAATTTATACAGTTAAATAGTTCCAAATCATTTATTTTTAGTTTCCTTAAGAGAAGCATATGTATCTTGTTTGTATTAGTTTTGGGGGGATTCCAAAAGAGTTGTCTAAATTTCCTGCATTTTCAGCAGAAAATAAAAACCTTCAACAAAATTAATGGGACTTGGCCAAAGTGGGGGAGAGTGGGGCGGAAGCTACAGGAAAGACTTTTTTTAAAGTTAACGTGCAAATGGCCTTCAAAGCTAGTCATTCAGTGATGGAATCTTGCTATCTCTCTGTTGTTAAAATTCACTGGCACACTGCTGAAAAGCT